>NC_058378.1:81313676-81623823 GCF_018350175.1 Felis catus
GCTAAGCAAAACAAGGTCGTGAAACCTGTCCGGAGAAACTCTGGTTTAGGTTTCACAGTTCAACGCTCCTCTTCTGCATTTTTCTCCGTGTTCAATTTACTATAAATATATATTCCTCACACCGATCAAATTCTCAAATGTACAACTTTAGGACTTCACGGAGATCTAAAAGGGCCAGTGTGGTCTCATCCGGTCTCACGGCTTCAGTGCCATCCACACGTGGGGGGCTCTCACTTATAGGTCCTGTTAATCCTGGCTCTTAAACTTCCGTCTCCTGTGCTCAACCACCGACTGGTCACCTCCACCTTGGATATTTGACAGGCACTTTAACACGTCCTAAACCGAGCTCCTGATGTTTACCCCAGAGCCACAAACCGGGTCCTCCCCTTCTCGATGACTTCCTCCCTTTCAATGGCTCAGACCCAAAATGCTGAAGTTATTCTTGATTTCTCTTTATCTCAAATTCCCCTGCCTACAAAGATGTGCACATCCTAATCCCTAATCTCTGGAACCTGTAAATCTGTACTTTGCATGCCGTCTTCGTGAAGACGTCATGAAGCGACAGACTCGAGACAGGGAGCCCACCCTGGTGAATCCAGGGTCATCTTGAGTCCTGAAATCAGACGACCTCTCCCAGTTATAGTCAGAGGGAGACAGGACTATGGAAGGGCCAGAGGGATGCCGTGTTGCTGGCTTTGAAGATGGAGGGAGGGCCACGAGCCAAGGAGTGACGTGGGTGGCCTCTGAAAGCTGACAAGGAAGTGGATTCTCTCCTAGAGTCTCCAGAAAGGAACACAGCCCTGCTGGTCCCTCGGCCTTAGCCCAGTGAGGACCTTGATGGACTTCTAACCCACACAACCGTCAGCTCGTAAGTTACCACTAACTGCGGTGACTTGCCCGACCACCTGATCACGTCAGTCCTACTTCCAAAACGCCTCAAGCACTGTGAGCGGCTGGTCACCTGGGCCGCTACAGCAGCCTCATGACTGGCTTTCTGTTTGCACCCTTAGCCCTGCTGTCACTCCTCCACCCAGTCGCAGCGACCCCGTTCAAGTCAGCACGTGGTTCCTCTGCTCAAAGTCTCTACCGGCTTCCCAGCTCCTCTGACTCCAAGGAGAACCCCAAACACTTAACAGGACTGATGGGCCTGGTGGCTCCGGTGGCTCCGGATGGGCCTGGTGGCTCCGCCCTCATCTCCGACCGTCCCCCTCGCTCCCCCCACTTCTAGCCCCGTGGCCCCCTCTGTGTTCCTCGGACACCCTGACGTGTGTGGGCCTGGGGACGTCGTGGCTGCTCCCCTCTCTGAAAGGCCCTTTCCGCAGGTGTCCCCACGGCTACCACCCTTCCTTCGTGAAGGTTTTCTCACACGCCCACCCGGCGAGGGCTCACCGGCCACCCTAAACTTCGACCCACCCCCCCGCCCATGACCCAGACCCACTTCCTAGCCTCTCTTCCTGCTTTGTTTTTTGCCCCTTCATGCTCACCACCGTCTAACAAGGTATGTATTTTTACCTGTTTACCTCGTTTCTGGTGGAAGGCCAGCACCACTCAGCAGAGCTGTGTCTCTCTCGCTCACGGCCGTCTACAGCAGAGTCCGCATGCTAAGCCTGTGTAAATATTGGTTGAGTGAATCATGTTAGCACTTCAGAGATATTTTTGTTCGGCTTCCCAAGTTGCCCCACGTTGTGTCAGGGACAAAGTCCTTCAAAGCGCCTCAGGATCTGGTTCCTCCCATGTGCCGGGGCCTTCATTTCACGCCGAGATGCTGGTGACAAGCTATTGCCACTAGGCTTCCGGGTTTCTAAAGGCTCTGGCCCGAAATGCTGGTGAATTCCCAGGTTCCAAAACTGAAACGTTTGTACGGGCTCTTGGTTTCCCCTTGAATCACACACCCAAGCCACAGTTAACTCTTGTTTCCACACCGAAGGTGCGTTTCTCTCGAGCCTTTCCGAAGAGTCGCCGAGCTGCCCTGAGTGGTGATGGAGGTGCACACCATGCTTGGGGCAGGCCCCTGACCTTCAGAGCTCCCGGAGATGACCAGTACTGGGGAGCAACGTCCTTCTGGATTAGGAAACCACTCAACCATCTGTGCTTATTATCCTTTCCCCACGTTTTGAGTCTCTCTACTCAGACTGTTATCGGAGCGCTACCTACCCTCTCGGGTAATTTCCACAGTCTGAGCCCACATACAGTGGGTGCTCAGTTAGTGATTAGAGGCTGAGCAGATACTGACCGAATCGCTTTCTGTTCTTCAGGGATCTTCCACTTTTAAGACTAACATCTGTTTTATTACAGGCACTATTCATGATCTAAAAGGTTCGCCCTGTCCTCAGGTTTTCTCATCCTCCACGCCTAGGTTTTTGGTCTTTCGTTCACTTACTCGGCCAGTACCTGGGGGCCCACCAAGTGTCTGTCCTGTAGACACAGTGGTGCCACAGAGACAGCAGGCAGGTTTGGGTCCTGTCCTCAGGGAGCTCACCGTCCCTCGAGGCAGAGCACGGGGTGTGAAACACGGATGGTCTGGGACACGCGGACTTAGTCTTATGGTCAAGGAACTAAAAGAAGGAGGACGTGGCTGGTACCTGAAAGGCGAGAGAAGGTTCTGGGACAGTTGCGCTCACAGAGGAGACGTGGCCACGTCACCAGAGACCCGATGTGCTACAGAGATGGCGTTTTATTTTAAGTGCCATGGGCCAAACTCACCCGGTCATTTTTTTTTTTTTTTAATTTTTTTTTTCAACGTTTATTTATTTTTGGGACAGAGAGAGACAGAGCATGAACGGGGGAGGGGCAGAGAGAGAGAGGGAGACACAGAATCGGAAACAGGCTCCGGGCTCCGAGCCATCAGCCCAGAGCCGACGCGGGGCTCGAACTCACGGACCGCGAGATCGTGACCTGGCTGAAGTCGGACGCTTAACCGACTGCGCCACCCGGGCGCCCCTCACCCGGTCATTTCTCAACCCAAACTTTTATGTTTTACACTTCTGGTTTTCTTTACAATTCTCCTCCTAAATTGGATATATTACTCTATTTGTTAATACTAAAAATTATAATTTTCTTAAAGTCATTAGTGAATCAAGTTGTAGGAGAGCTGGTAACAGTTGAAGGCAAAGGGCAGAATGGCACAGAGAGTGGGGTTATGATCTGGTTTAGCAAGCAGGGGAATAAATCATTTTCACATAAAAAAAATCTTAAGATTAAAGACTAACATCTCTTGAGCATTTCAAATCATTTTCCCATAGTCTATGAAAATAGTCTGCTCTGTGTGATCTAATTTACAGCCAGTCCCTTTCACATCCACTCTTTAGAAAAAGGGTTGTGGGAGAAAAGGGAATGAACACACATACACACACACACACACACACACACACACACACACACCCCTTACCTTTCAAAAAATTATTCTTTTTATAGGACTCTCAAATCTGTTGTGACCCTATTTGACCCATGAATTTTTCTTGAAGAATCACTGTTAGTTTGTATCGAAACCTTAAAAATAGTTTAGTGTCTATTTAATGTCTCTTCGTATTCTGTACAGCAGTAAATGTTTTATTACTAATATATTTGCATATAGGATCAAACAGAACCAGTCATAAAAAGAAAAAAAAAAACCCTAAGGATGAATCTTCTACAAATACTAAGCTTCATAAGTTGTGCTTTTGTCATTTGTATCCCCAAACTCAGATATTCCCCAGTGTCCCAGATTACTGGATCTCCTAGGAGAAACACTACCCTTGATAAAGTGAGCTCTGATCTCTATTATGATAGTCTAAGGGCTGAAAAATAAAAAGTATTAATTCTGGCCATTTACGGGAGCAGCGTGGTAAAAGGAGACCTCTGTCTACGCGGAATCTTTGGAACCAAGCTGTAACACTAATGCAAACACTCAGAACACGCACTCAACACGTTTACTCGGATTTTCACTTTGCCCTCTTGCTCTAGGTTCACGGCAGACTTCCTAAAGTCAAGATCCATTTCCAAGCCCTCTTTACAATTCTATGAAATAAGACAGAAGGCTTTGTACAGACGTGATCAATAAGTATCTGCCGAACTAATAAACAATATCCTTGTAACCCATAATTATAATGTTTAGAACACAGGAGGTTAATGAGGCATTACGAGTGACTAATAACTGTCTTCAGGATAAAAGGCTATTATTTTTTAGAGAACAGGATCACTGATCCAACATTCCATGCCAATTCTATTCAGAATGCTTATTTGTAGCAACATAAAGAGCTTGCACCGCATGTAAATCAACCCATTGCTTCCTTCATTGAAGAAGTCTTGCTATTAAAAATGTCAGCTCAGCAGAACAGTATGATTAGTGCCACAGTGTACTGACATCTGGCACAAGCCCCTTATCTCACTGCAGACCAGTAACAGTCTGTGGACGGACACTGGTTCGCAGACCACACTTTGAGAAGCACGGTTCGATACTGCTACTAAAGTCGGACCAGTAACAATAATGGTAATGACGATAATTCTATCAATTAGCCTTTATAGAGCGTGCTTATTGGGTGCCAGATGCTCTAGGTACTTAAACACTTTGTATGGATTATTTCATTTACACTCTTAAAGACCCCATGAGGGTTCACTTTATTATTTCCATTTTTCAAGTGGGGACATTTAAGCCATCAGAGCTTTAGTTAATTTCTCCGGCTTCTAAGAGCTCGTCCGTGGCAGAGCAGGTGCGTGAAGTCGGGAAGTCTGATCTCAGCTCAACCTCAGTTAAGTGTAGAGCGGGTGCCTGACCGCGTTGTGCCACACTGCTTCTGGACTGCACACAAGAACACGGGCTCACGCCGGAACACTGTGGGCTGAAGAAACACTTGACGCTATGGGGGATGTCAGGCAGGGTGGTCTGGAAGAAATACCATACAACAGAAAATGTGTAGTTCCCTTATGGAAAGAAAAACGTTGAAGATGTTTGAAAACCATGGTTATAATCACCCACGTGGAGTTACAAATATTTAACATGTAAACTTTATCTCCCAGGCCTGTTATACTTTAATTGACACAATGGGCTTATCATTACTAGGACTTTTAGAAGGTTACCCCGTTGTTTGCTTTTGTTTTAATTGGCTCGGAGCTCCCCAAAGCACATCCCTTTGGTTTCTAGCATCTACTTGAAACCTTTCTTGGACTAGATAAAAGCTAAACATTTATTAAAAAAAACAAAACAAAACAAAACAAAAACTTTACTGCCAGACTTCTAACAAGTTGACTTTGTTTTGATCTTAAGTAAGCAAATTAAATCAACTGACTTTAAAAACACGCCAATTTCAAAAATGATTCACTTTTAACTCAATATTGGTTCATTCCAAATACTGCTTGGGGGCGCCTGGGTGGCTCAGTCGGTGAAGCATCCGACTTCGGCTCAGGTTCATTATCTCGCTGTTCTTGAGTTTGAGCCCCGCCTCGGGCTCTGTGCTGACATGACAGCTCGGAGCCTGGAGCCTGCTTTGGATTCTGTGTCTCCCTTTCTCTCTGCTCCCCCCCTGCTTGTACTCTGTCTCTGTCTCTCTCAAAACTAAGTAAACATTAAAAAAAAATTTTTTTTAAGTTAAAAAAAAATACACCCTGAATAACCAGTCCTGCGCAATTAATATAAGAATCCTATGTTCCACTGGTAATTTAAGTTTTTTTAGACTTATATACAGGAAGATCTCCCAAGCGCAATCAATACTTACATATCATAACAACCTATCACTTCTCATATGCAAATTCAGAAAGGGTTTTATTAGAATCTCAAATGACTGGGCCATTTCATGCTTTCAATATGGCTTTGTTTTACTGAATAATACTCTAGAAACTAATATCTGAGTAAAGGTCTGCTAAAATATTAATTTGGCTTATTTATGCAGTCTAGTTAGATATCTGAGCAAACGGGTGAGATCTAGTAGAAGCTGAAATCTTAAGAACAGGTTACTGCAGCCTTCGCTAGGAAGTTAACATTGTTATTTTTACCACCAACAAATACAAAAGGAACTTACACCCACCTTTTTGTAAAGACCGGATTTGTTTGGGGCATCACCATAACTCCCGAAGCTACGTTTTGCTTGAATTATTCCAAATGGAGATTGTGAAAAACCACAAATATCAGCAAATTGTCTTTTCTTAACACAGTAATGGATAGTCACTTTTCAGTAACTTGAATAAACCAATAATAGTTTGATAAACTGTGTCATGCATTCTATGGCAGGTGGAAGAGAAGAGAATTATTCCAGGCAATGCCAATGCATGAACCCCTCAAGAGTAGGGGTTCTGTTTTATTAGTCCTCCCACATTTTGAGCTTCCTTTTTTGGCCACGCCTCTTTCGTCCCCTTGGGTTCTTCCACTGCACCCACCGCATGTCAAATAACCGTGCACCCCAGGGTTCCATCCTCGACTCTCTCTTCTCGTTCCACATCCTCTCCCGGGGGAAAAATCGTTCATATTTTTGCTTCGATGACTGAATGCTTCATCTCAAGTTCTACCTTAATCTCAGACTTCTTTCGTTAGGTCCTGACCTACATGTCCAACTACTAGTTAAGGGACATCCCCATTTAGGAGATGGGCATTCAAAGGAACTGAACTCATCCCGTCTGCACTTCTCACACTCCTTAAAAATAGAAAAGCCCTCTTTCCTTCTTTTGTGTTCTGGATTTCAACAATTAGCGGAACAATTCCCCCCATCACCTGGGCATCATCCCTCTCCACACGGCTTCTGCCTCTTCGCATCCTACAGCCCCAAACTGGCTGTTCGGACTTCTCTCCCTATTCACGGCCCTCCCAACCGCCACTGTGATTTGATCATTTCTTCATGGGATTACTACAAAGCCTCCAACTTTGTTTTTTTCTGCCTCTAGTTCTGGCTCTCCACCAATCTGTCCTTCACATGCAGCCAGTGGCCCCTTTCAAATGGAGAAGTGATCACGTCACTGACCCAAATCCTTCTCATTACCTTCAGGATAAAAATCTCACTCTTTGGGTTCTTTCTGATTTAATGCCTCTCTGCCCCTCAGCTCCACTTCCTTCTGTGCTCTTCTAGTAAGTTCTCTCTGCTCCAGCCACAATGAACTCCTGCTTAGAGTTGCTTTCCTGTGCCTCTGTGCCTTTGCCCAAGCTGTTCCTCTGCCTAGGAAGCCCTCACACAATCCGTCAGTCATTTCCTACTCCCTTTACGAAGGGCGATCCCCAGGAAGTACCTAACATGTTACGGATGTTCCATAAACGTTTGCTAGACTCCTGCAATGACAACCATTTATGTTTAAGGAGTTCTTTACAATATAGGAGATATTTTCACTCACATCTATAATCACATTTAATTGACTTTGATTTTCAAAACTGGACCGTGAAGACAATCACTGCAGATCTCATTCTCCCCAGTTATCCACGAGGAAACAGGGCTCCTAACTTTCCAAAGTGGCATAGCTCAAAATTAACGCAATCATCCCTGACTAAAAGCTTGTCCTTTTTTATTATTATCCTAAATTATGAGCTGAAAACCCACGATGAGCTAAAAGGGGGTACTGGACTTAGCTCCCCAAATGTTTAATCAGAGGCACAGCCCCAGGCACATCAAATGACAGAAAACTCCACAAGGGCGTATAGTACAGGGCCGGGTGCCAAACTGGCTAGTGCCCCCAGTAGGCGAGAGAGAAGTGCATTTTGTGAGCATTAGCCTAATCCTGGAAGACTTTCCAGATGCGGGGGCAGCAGCATGGGCCTGATGCCCAATTACGCTAAGAATGAGTCAAAACTGAAAGAGCATTCCTTGAATCCAACGATTTGAGTGCGGACCTCTACAGGTCTGAAGGACAAACAGGAAACAAGCAGACCCGAATCTGTTTTCCTTGACTGAACTTTTGTTAAGTTTCAGAAACGCGTGGAGATGGGGGCGCCTGGGCAGCTCCGTCGGTTGAGCATCCAACTTGGGCTCAGGTCATAATCCCGATTGTGTGTTGATTTTAGGGGATAGTGTGCTTAGGGGAGAAATAACTGGCTGAGGGGGTGAAAGTGGGGGAGGGAAAGGTATAAACACATCTAAAGACGATTCGTGGGTTGGAGCCCAGTGTCAGACTGTGTGCTGACAGCTCGGAGCCTGCTTCGCATTCTGTGCCTCCCTCTCTCTCTGCCCCTCCCCAGCTCGCAGTCTGTGTGTGTGTCTCTCTCTCTCCCAAAAATAAATAGACGTTAAAACAACTAAGACAAAAAAAAAGTGGAGAAAAAAGTACCCTCCCTCTGGCAAAACAAAAAACAAACAAAAATCCAGTAACAAAAATGAAGACTTCCTCTGACTTATGATACTAAGGCTAGGAAACAGCAGTAATTTGCTTTTCTTTCTTTAAAAAAAAAATCATCCTATTTGCGTTAAATAACGTTAACTTCCTATGACAATTATGTTTACTTTGAATTGCTGCAGCTAAGAGATTGGAGTAAGAAAAAGAGAGGCTATGTCTGTCCCTTCACTGCCACCTTATTCCCTGGTGACAGTGCTTTGGTTTGCTATGTTTAGTTAAGCCATCAGCAAAGAACATAATGTAACTATTCTATCTAATTTGATGAGCTTGGGAATTTCATTAAAAATCAGGACTTTATTGTTTTTCGCCTGGCCACCAATTACATCCTGAGCAGGCCAATGAAAGAAATAGAAAACATGTGGCCGGAAATCCCCAAAAGGGGCAACCAATACCTTTACCGTTCATCTCAACCCCTATCCCCTTAGCAACTTTCTGACCTCAGGATAATGAAACATATCCCTTTATCTAAAGCAATTTCTCTAAAACGCTCTTTTCACTCGTTGGACAGACACAAGGACACCGTACCAGGTGCTGGACGGAGAAAGAGAAATGAATGTTGTCTTTAGATGTGTTTATACCTTTCCCTCCCCCACTTTCACCCCCTCAAGCAGTTATTTCTTCCCTAAACACACTATCCCCTAAAATCAAATGTGGCTTTTCACAGTTGCCAACTATTACCTGAAATATTTCAATGCAAGATTTCCTCAATGTCAAGTTCGTAGCTACTGATAAAATCATTTTTCCATACCGCCAAGCATAAAGTACTTTCCCAACACACATTTCCATTTTTCCAACCTTAAAATCTGCACGCAACCACCAAACTCTTGAGTCCTTGTTACGTCAGCATGGAGATCTACAATATTGTTTCTTCGTTCTTTTTAAATGCAAATACCGAATCCTTTCCTGTTTGAGAAAATACAACCCTACCTCTTTTATGTGTTCATAAATACCAGGTTTTTATCACTCTCTTGTCACTTTGATTATGATATTACTAATGGACACCGCTATGTTGGTTTCTTGGATGGAAAGACCAATTCACAATGTTGCTAATGGGTTGAAAACTAGCGTTTGCAAACACGGGTACTCCAGAAGCGCTGTTGACCTTAGATGCCGTTCGTCTGAAAATGCATCCCCTGTCTCTAAGTGTCAGGGAACAGGTAATTAAGGTGCCATGAAGTGTTTACTTTCCAATCTGAATTTATTACTTCAATATTTTAGTTCATGAGTTATGGGTTCTGTAGAGATCACACTGCTTGTCAATATCCACGCATAAACCTTCTTGCTTTGACAATTAATCTGAAAAAGGCCCAATACAGTCCGAGAGAGGAACAGCCTAGTTTGGTGGAACATAATAAACGTCCACTCCCCTCATAGAATATATGCTTCTCAGGTTCAATTAACCTCTGAACGATTCTCTTTCTAAGAGGAAAGCAATTTACCTTGGCGTCCTTGTCATCTACGGAGTGGAAATCTCTCTAGTGGCAAAGAATGAGTAATGGCTTACACGACCCAAAAAGGGCTCTCTTCATTTCCCTCCGGCGCTGTCTAGAGCAGCGGTAGGAGCTGGCAGAGGAGCCATAATCGGCAGATACGAGCACGAAATCAATCATGCAGTTTCCACCCGCCCGCACTTGCCTTCTCAATCTTTTCCCTGCCTCTCCTCCATTTTTCTTCCCTCTTTAAGGCTGCTCGTTTTTCTTAATCTTTGACTCTCTCTCCTGGTTGTTTGCATTTTTACAACCTACCAGACACAATCTCCTGTGATCCTCAAAGCTTCCTTAACAGCACAACGGGCACCAGGACTTCAAAACCCACTTATTAGGATACTATTGTGTGGGATAACGTTACGTTTGTTTAACAGCCCTCTAAAGTTTTGGTACAAAATACGTGGACTCCGCAGCTCAACCGAAAACGGGGAGGACTGAAATAAAACACACACACACACACACACACACACACACACACACACACACACACACACGATCCAACCGGAAAGATCCAACCCCAGGCCCACTGCCTGAAATGTGATACTTGGGATGACAGTGCAATGTGGGGCACCGGAATTCTCCTGGGTTTCATGATTCCAGGGACACACTTGGCCCACCGCCGACCACAGAAAAGGCTCTCATTGGCTTTACGCTTCCCATAAATGCGGCCCCGGGGGACCACCCTCCCCGGGCCCGGCCGACGCCCCGGCTGCCGAAGGAGCCCCTGTGAGGAGGGCTGGGGTGCCAGGGTTCGCTCCTGCCGCTGACACGCGGGCTGCGGGAGGCAGCAGCGGGGACGCGGCCCCCACCCGGGCGGTTCCGGGAGTGGGGGCGGGGTCGTCCGGGGCCAACGGGCGGGCAGGGGGCCCCCGGGGCGGCGGGGGGCGCGCGGAGCCCCGGCGGCCGCAACAGGTGCGCCGCGGCCGCCCACCCGCCCCTCCCGCCGCCCGGCCGGCCTTTACCTGCAGCGGCGGCTCCCGAGTCCGGGGAGGGAGGCCCGGGCCCGGCCGCCCTTCCCAGCCGGGCAGGCCGAGCTCGCCGGACGCACGGACCGACGGACCGACGGACACCTCGGGAAGGAGACTGGGGGGCCGGAGGCCCCCGCCCCGAAGGCCCGGGCACAGACCCCGCCGAGAGCGCGAGGGCTACTGGGGGGGGGGGTGGGGGGCGCGACCGCCCGACCGGGCCTCAGGGGCAGAGTCTCCAGCCGACGACCGGGTCGTCACCCTCGCTCGGTGCCCCCGGCGACGCGCGGGCCCTCGCGCTCGCCCGCGTTTCTGGGCGGTTTTGGTCCCTCCCTCTCGCCGTCCTTCTGGCCCCTCCTCCCCGCCCTCCGGGTTGTCAAGGCAACCTGAGCGACGCCGGCCGCGGCGGAGAGGCGTTAGGAGGGGCGGCGCCGGGGGCTCGGCCCTTGGGGGCCCGGGAGCGGCTGACCATGGAGCCCCAGAGTAAGGGGGCCCGGCGGGGCGGGCCGGGGCCTCTCGGGGGCGAGGGTGGGCGCCCCGGGCGCGGTCCGCCGGCTTTTGACACGGAAACAACGGTTCTCCCCCGTCGCGCTTTTCTCTCCCGGAGGGAGCAGAGGGGCTAAAGCCGCGGCGGGAGGCCCGCGGGGTCAGGAGCGCCGAGGGAGGGCGCTGGGAGCCGGAGGGACGCGAGAGCTGGGGAGTGTGGCCCGGGGGAGGCAGCGCCCCCGCGGCGTGCTTTCCTGAAATTGCAACCGAGCAACTCCGTGCGCTCTCAGGACCACGCTCATTGTTGTCATTTTAGTTTAGTCCGTTTCGCTGTAAAGAGCCGTCCTGCTTCTAAAACGTCAGCAACTGAGCAGGCAGCGAGGCTGGGTCTTGCATTTACGACGGAGACCCCGTCCTCCCCCGCCCCCTCCATAGTCGCTGATTTAAAGGAGAAAAAAATGGGGCTTTTGTCCAAGCTTATTCGATTCATCGCTAGGGGTCCTACGAGGTAGGACTCTCCAAAACCAAACAAAACAAGAATCCTTTTCCCGTTTCCCACATTGTTTGGCAAAAGGTGGGCAGTCTGGAGTGGCGAGATCTAATACGCGCTCCGACTTATCTGGGCTCCCCGGCCCCCAAACCTCTCTAGGGCCGTTGTGCTCTGTCCTCCTTTTCCAAGCTAATGCCTTGTTGCTCCTTTTGCTCTTAAAACAACAACAGTGTTTTCTACGGACACTTGGAAGGCCTTAAACCTTTATAGAAGGGTACATCCCGTTTGACTCTCAAAACCAAGTCGTCTTTTCTTGGACAATTTGAGAAATGGAAGTAATCAGACCAAATCCATTCTCTGGGAGAAAGGCTGGCATTTAAAAAAGTCATTAGTTTCCAGCAAGAAGGTTTTAAAGGTTGGTTTCCTTTCTTTTCACTCATGTGCTGGGGCAAAGCTTACAAGTTGTGAGTTACAGTTGCTTGAGTTGAATTTATACACTATTTCTGCCATTTGCATGTATCTCACTGGATGCTATGTCTTTAACGCAACTTGTTGAAAGATGCTGAATGTGCAACAGTGCTAAAATGTTTGTGGTCAAACTGATGCTGGGCTGCGTATGTTCTCTGTTTAGGGAAGAGATGAAATGAAATCTATCTTTTAGAAACAGCCCCTCTATTCCTTCAGATATATGTTATTGTTTAAATGTGTGAAGTTTACATTTCACTTAATTCAGTGCTCACTGTCTTTATCCACTCACTCATTCATAGTATCTATTATGTTCCAGACACTGCTCTGGAGATCGGGAGTGGGGCAGTGGTTGGGTCATCCCAGGAAAACCCGGGAGAGACCCGGGGAACAAACCTCGCCTCTCTGAGGTCTGAAACTGGGGGAGAGGAGATGGACAGAAAGCTTCTGGGAGGAAGTGATAGGAGGCCTGCAGAACGACCCAGTGAAGAGTAAGGGAAAAGGGTGGACGCAGAGGGAACCCCTGATATGTAGGCCCTGAGACTTGAAGGGCGGTGTGGGTTTGAAACTCAAGAGTAGGAAGATGAGTAAAGCTGTAGCTAGGAAGACTCGGGCGTTACAGTGGCGTAGAAAAAAGACAAGTCTGGAAAAGCCAACAGGAGCCAGATCATGAAGGCTTTATAAAACTATGTAGTAAATGTATTATGTGTATGAATTATACACTTATATCCCGTCGCATTGGGTTTTGAGGTGGGTGGAAAATTTTTGTTAACTAATCCGTGCCTGGGGAACAACTGTACGTTTATTCCTTTCCACATATTCTTAAATGCTTTTATCAGTTTAATGCTTTTATCAATTTAATGTTATAATCCAAACAATCACCATTTACCTTAGGAAATTCTTTTTTTTTTCTTTTAAGATTTTCTTTTGTTTTTTAATTTTTTTTTATGTTTATTCGTTTTTGAAAGACAGAGAGAGGCAGAGCACAAGCAGGGGTGGGGCAGAGAGAGAGGGGGACGCAGAATCTGAAGCAGGCTCCAGGCTCTGAGCTGTCAGCAGAGCCCGACGCACGGCTTGAACTCAGGAACCGCGAGATCATGACCTGAGCTGAAGTCAGATGCTCAACTGACTGAGCCACCCAGGCGCCCCAAGATTTTATTTTTAAGTAATCTCTACACCCAAGTTGGGGCTCTGACTTATAACCCCAAAATCAAGAGTCACATGTTCCACTGACTGAGCCAGTCAGATGTCCCAGGAAATTCTTTCACAGTCTAATGAGCACCATTTTGGATAAATATTTGCTAAATCATTTGCTGTTAGTTAATATTTAAAGGACACCATTAAATGAATTTTGTTTTTTAAGTTTATTTATTTTGAGAGAGAGAGAGAGAGAGGAAGGGGCAGAGAGACAGAACACAAATGGAGGAGGGGCAGAGACAGAGGGAAAGAGAGAATTCCTGACAGTGCAGAGCCTGATGCGGGGCTCGAACCCACGAACCTGTGAGATCATGACCTAAGCCGAAATCAAGAGTTGGACACTTCACTGATTAAGCCACCCAGGCACCCCACCATTAAATGATTTTTAAGGTTCCTTTTAACTTCAAAATTCATACCTAACTTTCAAAATTCAGATTTTACCTGAAACTCACAATATCTCATCCTCTCAAAGATATTGGAGAGCACTGAAGATACACTATTAAGTACTGTAATTATCTATAACTACAATTAAACTATTGTCAGTATGATATTAACAATATGTTGTCATTATCTAAGAAATTGTAAGCCTTGTGTTTACACGACACCTTTTGTTAGTGATGGGTTTCAAAGAACATTTTACAGCTATAGTTGAATGTACCATCAGTAAATTGATTGAAAGGAAGGATCCTTCTTAATTGCTTTAAGGATCAGACATATACCCAAGGACACCCCAAGGAACTGCGAGAGTCAGTCTTATCCATTCTGTTTCCACACACTTAGGTTTCTATTACTCTTCAGAATGACCTTTATTAACTGAATCATTAAAATCCAATAAACATAAACTCTTCAGGCCTCACAACTGGTTCATACTCTGGCCATGGGCAGAGGAGGACAGGGGCTACCACGATTATACAGAATAATAATAAATCAATGAGCCGAGAAATGACTCCCCAGGGTAATGGCAAATTAAGTTCACAACCTTGGGCTGTTCAGAGTGGTTTTGGCTCTTGGCTTACACATTTATATCTTTAATTATTTTCTTCCTAAACTAACTACACTGTTGGAAAGATAACCCACATATGAAATAACATGGGAAATATACATCGAATTTTTTTCTTGATTTGTTTTTAGAAAATATTGAAGTTCAACAGTACTGTCTCTTTCCTAATTTCCTAGTGAGTGACAACACCAAAAGGTAGCTTTGGGGTCTTTACCCTGGCTTTCATGATCTTTCCTAACCCCACCAAATTACCCTAAGCAGACACACAATCGGTGTTTATCAAATGCAACATCAAGATAAGCCCCCAGCTCCCACTTAGGACCCCGTTGAACTGCCTACTCTCTGTATAAAAAAATCGGGGTCCAGTTTAGACCAGGCAGCAGCTGACTGACACATACCTGCCCTTTAAAAGAAGTGCTCAATGGGGATCTAAGTTCTTCCAATGACTAAGAGACTGAGGCATTCGCTTAAAGGACTGAAGCCTTCTCCAAACCTGTTTTTCTACTGGTCTACCTTCTTTGATGGGATGACACCATCTTCCCAGTCATTCCAGCTGGAAATGCAAGAGTCGTCCTTTACTCCTCCATTCCACTCACTACCCCTCGCACCACCCCACCCACCAGCGTGCCTGTTTATTGCACCTTTAAAATACACCCGAACGTGCACCTTCCCCTCCCTGTTGGAATCACCGGGATTCCAAGCCAGCATCTTGCCAAAGCCATGAACGGAGGCTTCCCTGATATCTGCAGTTCCTCTCCTCTGCCCCGTCTGTGCTCTACCTGGAAGCCAGAGTGACCGCTTCAAAATAACACATTACCTCGTGCCACTCTTCTGCCAAAAGCCCTCTAGAGTTGTTGTAATGATCTAGTTGCTTCTTCAAACTCACCAGGTGTATGGTAGATAATTATGCTTCAAGCCTATGGGTGTTTTGCTCCCTGAAACATAACAAGCTCCTTTCACGGCGGTGAGTCTTTGCACAAACTTTTCTCCCCTCCTGTTCTGAGGGTGTTCCGACAGGTCTGACTCAACATCCTCTGGTCTAAGCTTAGCCATCTCCTCCTTTTCTTCTTTTTTTTTTTTTGAGATTTCTTTTTAAGTAATCTTTATACCCAACGCAGGGCTCGAACTCAAAATCCTGAGCTCAAGAGTCACAGGCTTTACTGACTGAGCCAGCCAGGCGCTCTATAGCCGTCCCCTCATTGAATCCCTCCCTTACACCCTAAAGTAGGTAGTGCCCCCTTCCTCATGTTGTTCCTACCTTTGCGGTTTTTCTCTTCCTGATCGCAATTGTAATTCTTGCGTTAATTTAAAAAAAAAAAAAATCTGTTTTCTCCACCGGATTGTAGGATTGTGGAAAAGGGCCCTGCCTGCCATTCTGGCCCTGGTGCCTGACGGGAAGTAAGCCCCGAAGAAGCATTTATTGAATGGCTGGCACGGCTGTTAACAGCCGAATGCCTTATCTAACTTTATTTCCTTGAGAACGAGGTGTAGTTAAAACCAAAAGCCATTTTGCTCTGCCACAGAAAGGGCTGTGCTCCAGAGGAATCTGAAGTGGAGACTGTTTCAGGTCAAGTTCATTCAACTCAGGCGCTTGTAAATGTTAGCTTGGTTACACACACGGCCTTCCTTTTCACCAGCCTCAAGGAGACGTTTCGAAAATCTCATTTTATCCAGTAAAATTAAGGAAACGGGCAAGCCATCTTATTTTTGAGACCAAAGGCTCCCCAGATCATCCACCCAGCAAAATCTCACTGCCATGAGATACTGGTGTGTTCATTACCTAAGAGACTGGTACGAATTTAACAGTAATTACACAAGCCCAGGATGGTTTTTTTTTTTAAATCTGTTTAGCAGGGTTTTTTTTTTTTTCTCAAGTAGTCTTGACCCCTAAAGAATATTAATTCTATCAATTAGGTTATAATTTAAATATTATCATTAAGAAATGCACATATCCCTCTCTCTCTGCCCCTCCCCATCTCATGCTCTGTCTCTCCAAAAGAAATAAATGTTAAAAAAAATTTTTAAAAAAAGAAAGAAATGCTTATATAAACCAAGTTCAAAGCTTAGGAAAAAAAAAAAAAACAATTTCAAAGCAACATCTTTTAAATAGCTGTAGTTTCAAATCCCCATCAAAAGGCTAAAATCATGGCAATCCTGACCTCCGATGCTCACCCAGCCCCGGAAAGGGGGCAGATCGACTTGATGGTTGCCGCTGGGTCGCACCAGGAGCTCCGGTTCACCTCAGCATTATTCCTCGGCCGAGTCTATTCCTGCTAACTTGGATTTTACCTCCTCTGGACGGGAAGAGGGAGCGCTGTTTGGACGCGCCTCCTCACCTCCTCTCCGGAGGACCCGCCCGGTCACACCCAGGAGCGGGGCGAGCCAATCAGGCTCCAGGAGGGGTTTGTGCACACCCGCATCAACCCGGAATGGCCTGAATGACTCATGGAGGACCCAAGGTGGTGCGAACTCCTCACCGAGTAAACAACTCACAACCCTGTTCTTGCATTTTTGTGCTCGCAGGGCTGGTGAGGAGCCAGGGGCGTAGATGCTTATGGTTGGGAGCCTCCAGCTGCATTGGGGGTTGCGGGGGGGCGGCATTTCTCTCCTGGGAGGTTGAAGGAAGGGAGGAGGCATTCCTTTCTCCTAGACCCCAGGTGCCAGTTCTTGTAGCTGTGCCCTGTCCCCTTTCAGGTTGTCAGGGACCCTTCTCTGGTCTTGTGTCTCAGGAACACGGTCTCTCGTTCTCCTCTCCTGCCTCCCAGTCTCAGTCTGGAATGCACTCACTGCCCACCCACCTGTCTATTGGTTAAAAGCAAGTCTTGGGGCTCCTGGGTGGCTCAGTCGGTTGAGCGTGGGACTTAGCTCAGGTCATTCTCTCACGGGTTCGTGAGTTCGAGCCCCACGTTGGGCTCCGTGCTGACAGCTCAGAGCCTGGAGCAGGTTTCGGATTCTGTGTCTCCCTCTCTCTCTGCCTCTCCCCCACTCACGCTCCGTGTCTCTCTCTCTCTCTCTCTCTCAAAAATAAATGCTTAAAATTAAAAAAAAAAACAGTGCTTATAAAAAAAAAACCAAACAAGTCTTGCAGGGGCCTGGGTGGCTCAGTTGGTTAAGCATCCAACTTCCAGCTCAGGTCATGATCTCATGGTTTGTGAGTTTGAGCCCCCCTCCCCCACCCCCGCCCCCGCCCCCACGCCACCCCACCCCCGCATTGGGCTCTCTGTTTCTTTTTTTTTTAATTTTTTTTCAACGTTTATTTATTTTTGGGACAGAGAGAGACAGAGCATGAATGGGGGAGGGGCAGAGAGAGAGAGACACACAGAATTGGAAACAGGCTCCAGGCTCCGAGCCATCAGCCCAGAGCCCGACGCGGGGCTCGAACTCACGGACCGCGAGATCGTGACCTGGCTGAAGTCGGACGCTTAACCGACTGCGCCACCCAGGCGCCCCGGGCTCTCTGTTTCTTAGCACACAGCCCGCTTTGGATCCTCTGGCCCCCTCTCTCTACCCCTCCCCCCCCAAAAAAATAAACATTAAAAAGAAAATTTTAAAAACGTAAAACAAGTCTTGCACTTCACTGTCTCTTGGAAACTTTGCCTATTTTCCATCTCCCAACCTAAATCAGAGTGACTTTCTCCCTCTTGGGTTCTGGGTCTGGATTTTATTAATACTTTTATTATTCTAACATGTTGTAACCGATATATATTTATCTGTTCAACTCTCCCATTAGAAGTTAACTTGAAATGGATCGAGAGATCAAACAGAAGACCTGAAATTTTAAAATTCCTGGAAGAGTGGTGCTGGGTGGGCTCGTTGGTTAAGTGTCCAACTTCGGCTCAGGTCATGATCTCATGGTTCGTGAATTTGAGCCCCGTGTCAGGTTCTGTGCTGACAGCTCAGAGCCTGGAGCCTGCTTCGGATCCTGTCTGTGTCTCTCTGCCCCTCTCCTGCTTGCTAACTTGCATGCGTGCTCTCTCTCTCAAATATAAATAAACATGTATTTATTTATTTTACATTTATTCATTTTTGAGAGACAGAGCACAAGTGGGGGACAGGCAGAGAGAGAGAGACACACACAGAAGCAGAAGCAGGCTCCAGGCTCCGAGCTGTCAGCACAGAGCCTGACGTGGGGCTCGGACTCACGAACCGTGAGATCATGACCTGAGCCGAAGTCGGACGCTTAACCGACTGAGCCACCCAGGTGCCCCAAGTTTTCTGTTCCTTTTTAAAAAGCTTTTGACGGGTGCCTGGGTGGGTCAGTTAGTTAAGTGTCTGGCTTCAGTTCACGTCATGATCTCATGGTTTCTGAGTTCAAGTCCTGCTCAGTGTAGAGCCTGCTTCAGATCCTCTGTCTCCCTCTCTCTACTCCTCCCCCACTCTCTTTCTCTCTCTCTCTCTCAAAAATAAACATTAAACACATTTTTTGAGATAGATACTAACCTTATTTTCAGCCTACTTTTTCAAATATGTGCACTGAAGACTGTGAATTTCCCTCCAAGCCCAGATTTAACCAAAGTCCCCACGTTTTTATTTTTTGTGAAGTTGTATTAAAGCATGACGTGCGCAAGAAAGTGCCCGGTATTAAATATACAGGTTGATGAATTATCCCAAAGTAAACACACCTGTAACCAGCTGATAACCACACTTGTAACCCAAATCAAGAAACAGCTATTAGTTATTTCAAAGCTTGAGTCTCATAATATTGCCTGTTCCTTTAAAGTTCATGCCGGATCATTCCAACACCTGAATCACTTATAGGTTCGTCTCTCTTTTCTGTTTTTCAGTTGTTTGGTCACGTATCTTGGCATTCCTGGTTTTATTTATTTATTTATTTATTTATTTTTTTATTGAACACTCAACACTCTTTGTGAAAATCGTAGAGGTCTTGGTAGTCGTTATCCATAGAGGATTTCATTTACTTTCGTCATCAGTTAATTTAGCTGAGGGTGGTCTATTTTCAGTTTGCATTTATTCTTAGGATGTAGCCATTTCAGGGATCTGAGCTGAAAACTCGGGGTCTTTACTAGTGCCCTTCCCTTTCAGCAGGCCTTCTGATTCATTTTGGTTCCCAGCACCTAACACCGCCCAGACTTCTGCTCTTCTGTGGTCGGCAAGTTCCTCAAGTGGGTCTCAGGGGGCTCAATGTCTGTGCTCCCTTTTCTCTAGGGAGAAACCACCCCTTAAGCCTTGGTTGTTTCGGGGGAATTCAACCCAGTGTTTTTGTCTCCCAGCTCAGTGCGCCCGTTCAAAGCTCTGCGATATTGCTTTGTGTTTGTCATCCACGACCCAGTGATGATTCAGCAAATGCCAAAGGTCCAATGTAGGGGGATGTACGGCCAACTTCACTATGAGTTAACAGTGCAGAACCTGCTTGGGGTTCTCTCTCTCTCCCTCTCTCTCTGCCCCTCCCCTGCTCGAATGCCCCTCTCTGTCTCTCTGTCTCTCAAAATAAATCAACTTAAAAGATGGGGTGCCTGGGGACTCAGTCAGTTGGGTGTCCGACTTCGGCTCAGGTCATGATCTCATGGTCTGTGGGTTCGAGCCCCACGTCGGGCCCTGTGCTGACAGCTTGGAGCCTGAAGCCTGCTTCAGATTCTGTGTCTCCGTCTCTCTCTGCCCCTCCCCAATTCCCACTCTGCCTCTCTCTCAAAAATAAATAAACTTTAAACAAAATTTAAAAAGAAATGAAAAGATCTACGTCCTGATTTCAGTGGCTCAGATAGTTGTAATGATAGGATATTTCAGGGTTAGCTTGTCCCCTCTGTGAATTGTGAGGTGGGCTTTTCAGATTGGATGTAGTCTCTTGGGCACTATAGCTACATGAATATGCACCTTGTCCTAACTTATGCATTCTGTTCTGTGTGTGTGTGTGTGTGTGTGTGTGTGTATTTTTTGAAAATGTTCAGAGCCATAGAACAGTTCAAAGTCATACAATGGATTTGACTGTTTACATTATGCCAGATTGATTTTTCTCTTTCTCTTCCTTCCCAGATACACACACACACACACACACACACACACACACACACACGAACATACACATGCACACTTTTTGAACCATTTGAAAGATGCACACACCATAATACTTCAGTCCTCAACACTTTAGCATGTTTTTCCCAAGAACCAGGACATTTTCTTCCGTAACCACAATACCACAATAATACACCCCCAAATTTAACATTGATACAATAATATTATCTAATGTTCCGTCCCTATTCGTATTTTCCCAGTTGTCTTAATAATGCGCTTTATGGTTGCTGTTGGGTTTTTTCTTTTTAAATGATTGGGACCCTTTTCAGGATTACACTTGGCATTTAATTGTCTTAGTCCTTCAGTCTTCTTTAGTGTAGAGCAGTCTCCGTATTTTTTTGTTTCTTTCACGACACTGATATTTTTGAAGTGGCCGGGCCGGTTACCTTATAGAAGGTTCCATGCTGGATTTGTCTGATTGTCGCCTCGTGGTGTTTTGACTCAAATATTTGTACCAGGAATGTAATGTTACACAGACGATGCTCTGTCTCTTTCGTTGCGTCTTATCAGGAGGTCCATGATGTCAGTTCTGTATCCTGATACAATGTCACTGCTGCCACTGAAACAGAAGAGACGAATGTTCTGGAATGAAATGTACTTAGGAGTTGGGGAATCCGTTAAGAAGACAAAGACTCATTTCTCAAGGCTGCCAGGACTGATGCTACAGGAGCCGGTCAATTTGTATTGCTTAAGCCACAGCTTGGCTCTTCTTCCGGGTAGAGGGTGGCAGGTAGTATGAAAATGAAGGACATGCCCCTCCTCCCTAAGGCACCTCCTAGCACAAGAGAGACGCTAACACGTATGAAAGAATTTTCCAGTGTGATGGGAGAGAATATTTTTCAGCTTAGGACTAGAACCCAGATGTGTGCATGGCAAGAATCGTGACTCAGGGGGTTGGTAATTGGCACAGACCCCACTCTCCATGTTTTTATTTTCACTGCTTCCCAGTATGTACTTACGATTCTAATTACGTCTGTTTCCTCCTTGCCTTCCACATTCACTGTAGTCATTCACATTTCTATTCCCTCCCTCATGTTGACTCACCGGAGCCCTACCCTGCACTGCCCCGCAGGACCTGTGGTAGCCTGCCTCCAAGATGGCTCCCTGTGAGCCTTCCTGCCTCCTGGTGTTCTCACCTGTACCCTGCCTCACTGTGCCAGAGCCGGTCTGTGTGCCCAATGACATATGGCAGAAGTGGTGTGTCACTTCCAAGATTAGATTATAAAAGGCTGGGGCTTCTGTCTTGGGCTGGTCTTCAATCTCTCTCTTTCTCCCTCCCTGCCTCTCTCTCTCTCTCCCTTTCTTTCTTTCTTTCTTTCTTTCTTTCTTTCTTTCTTTCTTTCTTTCTTTCTTTCTTTCTTTCTTTCTCTTTCTTTCTTTCTTTCTTTCTTTCTTTCTTTCTTTCTTTCTTTCTTTCTTTCTTTCTTTCTTTCTTTCTTTCTTTCTTTCTTTCTTTCTTTCTTTCTTTCTTTCTTTCTTTCTTTCTTTCTTTCTTTCCTCCTCCTCCTCCTCCTCCTTCTTCTTCTTCTTCTTCTTCTTCTTCTTCTTCTTCAATCACCTACCAATTGCCATGTCATGAACACACTCAAGCATTCTATGGAGAGACCTACATGGCGAGGAACGGGGCCAAGGATCAGAGAGGACTGACTCCTGCCAAGAGCTCAGCGAGTGAGCTGGGGGGCAGATTCTCCAGTCTCAGCCAAGCCGGGAGGGGACAGCAGCCCCAGCTGTCAACTTCACCGTAATCTCTGAAGAGACTGAGCCAGACCCACCCAGCTGAGGCATCCCAGACTCCAGACCCTCAAACACTGTGAGACCGCTATTTATATATGTATGTGTGTGTGTATATATCATATATCATATATATATAATCATATATACGAGCATATTATCTATACTACATTCCTCTCTGTTCTGTACTTTCCTTTTTTTTCACCTAACGTTATATTTTGCTTTCTTTTTATTACCATGGTTTCTCATACTTTAAACAACTATATAATATTCCATTCTATAAATTTGCCATAATTTATTTAACCAGTCCACCGCTGATAGGCAGTTTGTCTTTAGTCTTTTGCTACTGTGATAGGGTGAGTAAAAACATGTCAACAGCTTAATCCCCTGAACCTGTGAATGTGTCCCCTTTCATGGCCAAATGGGTTCTGCAGCTGTGATTAAGTTAA
Source organism: Felis catus (assembly GCF_018350175.1). Lineage (NCBI taxonomy): Eukaryota > Metazoa > Chordata > Mammalia > Carnivora > Felidae > Felis > Felis catus. The sequence goes on from NC_058378.1 coordinate 81,336,260, forward strand.
GGGTGGTGAAAAGGGGAGAGTAGCCTGTATTATCCAGGTGGCTCCCATGTAACCAATCACAAGAGTCCTTTTTTTTAAAAGGGAGGCAGGAGCTTTAGAGTCAGGATGAAGGTGTGAGCGGCGCTTCGGGTGATAGAAGGTTGGAACCAGAGAATGTGGGTATCCCCCAGAAGCTGGAACAGGCTCGGAAATGTACTCTCCCCTAGAACCTCCGGAAAGAATAAGCCTTTGATTTTAGCTGGGCGAGACCCATTGTGGACTTCTGGCCTCCAGAACTGTAAGGTAACAAACTTATGTTGTTTTAAGCAGCTATGTTTATGGGAGACGGTTACAGCAGCTGCAGGAAATGCACAGCTACCATTACGATTATAAACAGAGTTGCATTGAATTATCTCGTACATTGCACATTTTGCATTTTGTGCAAGCATACTGGGAAAAGAAATGCCTAGATGTAGGATTGCCCAAAGGCAGTGTTAGTTTGGTTCAGTCCCACTTCCAACGGTAATTTTTGTGAGAACGTCTTCCACAGCCTCTCCAATGAGTGCATAAACTTTTGGATTTTTACCGTTCAGCAATTGAAAAACCCTAATTTCTTTGAACGAGCTAATTATTACTACGTACTCCTCATCTGCACACCATATTTAGAATCTCCGTCAGAGGTAGGACTAAGTCCTTGTTTCTATTTTATTCCATGCTGTTTGCCTGTGTCCCTCCTATTATCTTACATAGAGCAGGCTCTCCTCATAGAATGATAAAAGGATGTATATCCAAAGGTATCCATTCTACAATAGTGGGCAAGAAACGTTATATAGAATTCATTTTACCCATCTTTCTATCCAACAAATACCACGTATAAAAACATTTCCTCTGTTTTGGACAAAAACATCCTTCATGGTAACCGTTGCTGAGTGCAGAGTTAAGGAATGGTTGCCTGCCCTCATTGTGTCCCCTGCCCCCTTTTTTTTGTTGCTGTTGACTGATGGATGGAAGGTGGGATCACCAACGGGTGGCCTCCCCCTGCCTCTGTGCCCCAGACAGCTACCGCAGACCTTTCCGCTTTAACAGCAACACGATCCCCGCTCCTGGAGGTAGCCCATCTTATTGATTATTTGCACAACAGCTAAAACTTGTTTGTGCCCTATTTAAGGATGCACAGCCGTGCCGCAGACTGTAACCTTCTGCTCTTCTGGTGAAGAATGAAACCTCTAGAAACTTCCACCTCCTTCCTTCTCTTAGCTTGGGAATGGTTCCTTAGGTTTCTCCCTGTCTATTTACACTGCCAGCGCCTTTCCTGTTTTTGAGATCTTAAAACTTCACAGAACGAAAAATCTGTCCCTTTTCCTAAAAAACGTTGGAGACTTTTCGTTGTTTTAAATTCGTTTCTTTTGTTTATAATGTAACCCGGTTGGTTTGAAATTTAATTAAAAATGTTGTTTGGCAAAAGTTCTGACCCGAGAAATCTCCTGGGTCATCACTTAAGCTGTTAGCTAAAACTTAACTACATAGCGCTTAGCCTCAATGCGCATCAGTGTGCACATTCAGAATTTTCAAAACTTGCAAGAGACCACAAAGCTTAAGTATTTTTTTTTTAATGTTTATTTTTGAGAGAGCTAGGGGGACAGCGTGAGAGTGGGGGAGGGGCAGAGAGAGAGGGAGATAGAATCCGAGGCGGGTTCCAGGCTCTGAGCTGTCAGCACGAGCCCCACATGGGGCTCCAACTCCTGGACTGCGAGGTCATGACCTGAGCCGAAGCCAGACGCTTAACCGACTGGGCCACCCAGGTGCCCCACGACCTAAGTATAGTAAGTCCTAGAAAGACAAAACCTATTGACAATGAGCCTAATTAGGAAACTTCTTTGGTTACGGACAGGGGTACAACAGGATGAAGCCTTTTAAGAGAAACCCGTGACTTCCGTCCTCTTGCCATCCTGAATCGGTGGCAGTTAATACCCCACGAAGACTCTGAAGATAGACTGGCGCTTCTCCATCCTTTTCTGATCGCGTGTGCCCGCTTTCTGATGGGCTCTTATTCCCCACGAGACCTAACCGTGAGTCGTTTCGCGGTCCCCCAACAGGAGGGCGCGTTTGTGACGCACGCTGTCCGAGGGCCCGGCGCTTCACGTGCCGATTTGTTGATCATCGTGGGGTCGTGACTTGATGACCCACGACTGTAACCTGAGGTGCACACGATGGGAACGTGGTGACGCAGGAGAACGTGATGACGCAGGAGCACTGAGGCTGTTAGCGCGAGAGTCGGGTCTGTTCGTCCCAGCTGTTTGTGCTAGAGCTTTCTCCCGGTGATGGTGCTGGCCACCACTGCTTCCAAATGGCACCTCTTCAGCTTGAGTAAATTTTAGATAAAGATGAACTAATATCGGGATAAGCCCTGGGTGTTGTATGTAAGCCAGCTTGACCATCAATTATATTAAACAATAATAAAAAGGAAAAAAAAATGAACTAATGTACAGACATGTGGTCGTCCCAAGGACATTTAAATTAGCATTAGAACTAGTATTTCTAAACTCCCTACCTCCCCACTACAGTGTGGGACCCTACTCTTCTCCCTTAGGAAATCAATTTCCTATGGACGGTATTTTTTTTCCCCCAACACAGAATGTATAACAGCCCTCATTCTTCTGTGATATAACAATCTAAATTTCCATTGCTTTTTCGTTTTCCAAAGCTCCACTGTGCCTATTTTTATGCCTTAAAAAAAAAAAAAAACACCTCTGTAATCACTTATGTGGTAATTTCCACACCCCACTCCCTGCCTCAGCTAGGTGGTAAGCCCCAGGAGTACAGGAATCACACCTGCCTGTTCACTGTGTCACCAGCATTTTCGCAGTGTGGACACTTCGTTAGGGCCTTAAGGATTGAATAAGTAAATGGAAGTGTGGGCAGGATTGAAAACGTCCAAGATTAGAGAAAACTTCTAGTGCTATGGATAAAGAAACATTGACCCAAGGCAGTGTTTCTTTTTTTTTTTTTTTAACATTTATTTATTTTTGAGACAGAGAGAGACAGAGCATGAATGGGGGAGGGGCAGAGAGAGAAGGAGACACAGAATCGGAAGCAGGCTCCAGGCTCTGAGCCATCAGCCCAGAGCCTGACGCGGGGCTTGAACTCACGGACCGCGAGATCGTGACCTGGCTGAAGTCGGACGCTTAACCGACTGCGCCACCCAGGCGCCCCCCAAGGCAGTGTTTCTTTACCATATTTTCATCATTTTTCCTCAGGGAGAAAAATTCTAAGAAAAATCAAATACATTGAAGGGAATTAAATATTCAGATAATGTTGAGCTTTGAAAGGCCACTGTAATAGCTAAGATCCCCCCACCTCCAGGAATTAATTTGGGACCTGTTGTTCAAGTGGAAGGTCTATGATTTGAGGTCTGGTCTCCTATTTCTCTGTGGGCTTCCTTTTACTTCCTGAAGGTTTGATTGACCGTAGAAGGGTAGGGGAGGAGGGTGGTTGTCCTCAGAAGTGTGGTTTGCGAGCTCCTGGGTTGGGTGAGGCATGGAGGTGAAATGAGAGAATTTCTGGCAATGAACTTGTATCCCGTCTGCGGGAGGTTTGGTGAGAAGGAGCCAGGGAGACTGGAAGCGGTTGGCAGAACCTTGGGAAAGACTTGTGGATCCAGTTCTACCAGGAATCAATCCAGGAATATTAAACTTGACAATGATGCAAAAGTGGCTTTGCCCTGTGTGGGGAGAATTGCCCCTCTGGGGGACAGATTCATCTACATCCCCTGTTACCACTGGTTCTGTTCAACTTGGTGTGAACCAGGCTGTGCAAGACAAGACTGGAAGACCCGAAAGGGCGTGATGTGAACGTTGCATATTTTTTCCCACTGAGGCACAGATTTTTTTTCCCCCTATAATTTATAAGTGACTGGCATTTTCAAATTTTAGATTGCTCTCTATTAATTTCACAGTTTGTAATAACTGTGATTAGCTGTTTGCTTCTTTCCTCACGGTTATACTATTTTGTTCCTCTGGGTATGAAAAAGGAATGAGAGGTTTTTAAATAGGATTTTTATCAACGGAAAGTAGGAGCTGTGTGCATTTCCCTCACCGAGGTTCGTGGAGAAGGTAGCCTAAAGGACAACCTTTATGGACCCGGGGCAAGCTGTATTGATTGTGTAATGTGTATATTTGGGGGGGGGGGGAAATCTATAGTTAAAAAAAAGCTTGCCACTTCATTATTTATAACAGCCAAAAGATGAACAACTCCGGTGTCCATCATCAGATGAACAGATAAGCAAAGGGTTTATACATAAAACGGGATACGTTTCAGCCTTAAAAAGGCAAGCAGGCTACGGCCTGGATGGACCTTGAAGACCATACGCCAAGTGAAATAAGCCAGTCACAAAAGGATAAATGCTGTCTGATTCTACTGTCAAAGGACAAAAATAATTTAGGAACGCTTGTCCTTTGTTTAAGAGCAAATAAGCCACCGAGGGGGGACTATAGTGTCCCTCAAGCAGTGGGATACTCTTCCTGAGGGATTTTGGGCGAGAGTGAGTTTTATAGAGCTTTAGAGGAACCATGCAGAGCAGGGCGTGATTGGCTGGGGTGCATCTGTGACCTTCATTAGAAAGCTCTAGGAGGAAATCAGTAGAGCCCAGAGCTGGCTCAGCATTTGGCATGTTCTGGTCAAGTGGGAGCAGTTACTGGAACACAAAAGTTTGGTTTGCTGATCTGGCACCTGGGGCTGGAGTGCCTCTAACGTGGGCCTGGAAGTTTAGTTCTCCTCTTCCCTAGAGCAGGCAAATCCATAGACCTAGAATGTAGAGTAGAGCTTGCCAGCAGCTAGGGAAAAGGAGGGGGGGGGGGGTGTTTGGTGGCTAAGCATAGGATTTTAGCTTAAGATTAAAAAGGAAAGTTGTGGAGATGGGTAGAAGTGATAGTTGTACAGTAACGTGAGCGTCCAAAACACCGCTAAACTGTATGTATACATACAACGGTTACAGCGGGGGCGCTTGGCTGGCTGAGTCGGTTGAGCGTCCGACTCTCGATTTCAGCCGAAGTCACGATCCCGGGGTCATGGGCTCGAGCCTCGGGTCAGGTTCCACACGGAGCGCGGAACCTGCTTAAGATCCTCTCGCTCATGACATGAGCCGAAACCGAGAGTTGGATGCCTAATCCACCAAGCCACCCAGGTGCCCGGACGGTGACTAGAGGTTAGATTTCTCAACCGATCCGGTCAACAGACAGAGGACGTTGAGAGCATGTCTCAAAGTGCAGGGGAAGCATATAGACTCGGGCGGTAACTGCTGCCTCTTGCACAGAACTGTGCTTTAAAAAAAAAAAATTCCCCTTTTTTATAGGAAATCAGGAAAATATGTGTAAAAAACTTTTGCCACTTAATGGGAGAAATTTAAGCTAAATAATGTTTGGCATCTTCATCCTTAAATGAAAAGATGACTTAAAAATCTCTAAGATTACTACTTTGTAACTGATCAGCACAAAACCATTGAAACTTTGGATGTTCAAGAAAAACATTTTTAACTCCCTGTATTTTGTTCCCTTGCCGAGGGGCGCTGGCGAACATAACAAGTAATTTCAGACACTGAACAGACTCGGTACAGGATGCAGGAGAAGAAAGCCTTACATTTAGCCTGTACGTTTTGCCTTTTATTTTTCTGGAATTCAAGTGCAGCCTGGACCTTGAAATCTCTGGCCTCTGAGTCTCTCAGAACCGCGGTGGTATGTTAGCTCAGTGGTAAAAGTGAGATGTGACTTTGGTGAAAAAGTGAAATGTGTCCTGATAGCCATTTTCATGAGACACCTGGATGAATTGTTTTTCAGCCCTCCCTATTCGGTAGATTTATTAAGTAGAAAATTTCAGGAAGGTTTTGTTTGTTTTTTCTGAAAATGTTTTCTGGGGTAAAACTTTGTAATCTTTTTTTCTGTCTCCTGGAGTAGTCCTAGTAATAAATGCAGATACTAGGGAATGATTGTTTTTGGGCAGAAGGCAATATAAATACTTTGGGTTTTCTATGTGACTTATGTACAGGGTCAACAGACACTGCTAAGACCATCATCCTAAATAGCAAATGTGTCCGAGTTGGGCTCGGCCACTGTGGTTGCTGTTGGCCCAGAGCGAGCCCTGGGAAGCAGGTACGCCAGGGAGCAGTGGTGCAAAGCCTCTAGCAATGGTTTTGCACACTGCTTTCCAGAACTCCAGTCTATCAGCAGATTAAGGCTTTGATATTAGGTGAGGCTTTTTGGTTAAGGCTTGTATGGGTTTATATCCAATTAAAAATCAGCTTTCAATGTATTAAAGAACCCTGTTTATTTCAAAGCAAACTTGGGGGATGCTTCCTTACATATGTCCACTTTTGTTCTTTCGTGGTGCTACGTACTAATTTCACGGCCCATCTGATTATTTCCTCCATGAATCAGAAAATCCTTGTGTCCACCTCCCTGCTTCCCCTCTCTTGATCTTGGCTGCTCTTGGCCTCTTGCACTTAACTGCGAAGTCGATTCTAAACTTTGTATTTTCACAAAAGTTGTTGAGATTTCCATTGGGATTAAATCGATAGGTCATTCTGCGGAGAGCTTTACGGTAGCGAATTTTCCAATCTCCGAGCTTCATTTAGTTCCTCATTTCTTATGTCTGTGGTACATTCTAAAATGCTATGATTTTCTCCATTAAGGCCTCACACGTTTCATAGATTGATTAGTTTCATTGCATTTTCAGTGCTATTGTAAATTGTTCGAATTGTTCACGTTTAATTTTTTAAAAACATGCATTATTTTGAGAGAGAGAGCACGCGTGTGCACGCAAGCTGGGGAGGGGCAGAGAGAGAGGGAGAGAGAGAATCCCAAGCAGGCTTGCATGGTCAGCACAGAGACCGACATAGGGCTCAGTCTCGTGAACCATGAGGTCATGACCTGAGCCGAAATCAAGAGCCAGATGCTCAACTGACAGAGCCACCCATGTGCCCCCAGTAATTTCTTTCAAGGGGCTGATCCATTTCATCTAATCTGTAGGCTTTCTAAACAAAGTTCTTTTTAGTAGTATCTTTTATTAGTCTAATGTCTGTAGGGCCTGGAACATGCCCCCTTTCTTTATTCTGGGTGTTGGTAATCTGTGTTTCTCCCTTTTTCTTGGTCAGTCTGCCTAGAGCTTTAACCATTTTATTTCTTCAAACAACCAGCTTTGGATCTCGTTGACTTTTCCAATTTTCTGTTTTAAATTTTACTGATTTGTCTTCTATATAGTCTTCTGCTTGACTTGGGGTTTATTCTGCTTTTCTCTGCTTGAAGTAGATACTTAGATGATACTTTTCTGATGTAATAACTTAGTGCTATAAATTTTCCTCTTAGCACAAATTTGGATAAGTTGATTATGTTTGTTCAGTTCAAAATATTTTCTAGTTCTCCCTGAGATCTCCTCTTTGACCCACACAGCCTTTACAAGAACATTGTTTAGGTGTGCCTGGGTGGCTCAGTCGGTTAAGTGTCTGACTTTTCCCACCACCACCCCCAAATTTTAATTTAAATTCTAGTTAGTCAACATACAGTGCAATATTGGTTTCAGTAGTAGAATTTAGGGACTCATCACTTGCATACAACACCCGGTGGTCATCACAACAAGTGGCCTCCTTAATACCCATCACCCATCTAGCCCATCCCCTGCCCACTTCCCTCCATCAACCCTCAGTTTATCTCCATGGTTCAGAGTCTCTTGTGGTCTGTTTCCATGCCCCCCCCCACCCCGCCCTTTTACACTATATACAAAATCCTAGAGGAGAACACAGGCAGCAACCTCTTTGACCTTGGCTGCAGAAACTTCTTACTAGACATGTCTCTAGAGGTAAGGGAAACAGAAGCAAAAATGAACTACTAGGACCTCATCCAGGTAAAAAGCTTCTGAACAGAAAAGGGAGCCATCAACTAAACTAGAAGGTGGCCTACAGAATGGGAGAAGATATTGCAAATGGCATATTGGATAAAGGGTTAGTTATCCAAAATCTATGAAGAACTTAACACACTCAATACCCCCCAAATGAATAATCCAGTTAAGAAATGGGCAGAAGACATGAATAGATGCTTTTCCAAAGAAGACTTCTGGGAGACACATGAAAAGATGTTCAACGTCAGTGATCATCAGGGAAATACAAAACCACAATGAGATACTATCTCAGACTTGTCATAACGGCTAAAATTAACACGAGAGGCAACAGGTGTTGGTGAGGATGCAGAGAAAGGGGAACCCTCTCTTGCGCTGTTGGTGGGGATGCAAACTGGTGTAGCCGCTCTGGAAAATGGTATGGAGTTTGCCCAGAAAGTTAAAAATAGAGCTACCCTATGATTCAGCGATTGCACTAGTAGGTATTTATCCAAAGGATACAAAAATACAGATTTGAAGGGATACATGCACCCAGTGGTTATAGCAGTATCATGTACAATAGCCAAAGTATGGAAAGAGCCCAAATGTCTATCGACTGATGAATGGATAAAGAAGATGTTGTGTACACACACACGCACGCTGGAATATTACTCAGCAATCAAAAAAAAATTTTTTGCCATTTGCGATGATGTCGATGGAGCTAAAGCGTATTAGGCTAAGTGAAAGAAGTTAGAGAAAGACCAATCCCACATAATTTCACTCATACGGAATTTAACCAACAGAAAAGATGAACATATATGAGGGGAGGAAGCGTCTGACTCTTGAATTCAGCTGAGGTCTTGATCTCAGGGTTGTGAGTTCAAGCCCTGTTTTGGGCTCCCTGCTGGGAGGGAAGCCTACCTTAAAAAAGAGAACAAAAAGGGGGCACCTAAGTGGTTTAGTCAGTTAAGCATCCGGCTCCTGATTGGTTAGATTGAGACCACATTGGACTCTGTACGGACAGCATGGAGCCTGCTTGGGGTTCTCTCTCTCTACCCCTCTCCCCTGCTTGTCTGTTTTCTCTCTCTCAAATGAACAAACATTAAAAAAAAAAAAATTAATGTTTACTTTCTTTCTTTCTTTTCCTTTTTTTTTTTTTTTTTTTTTGAGAGAGGGCAAGTAGGAGTGAGTCAGAGAGAGGCAGACACAGAATCTGAAGCAGGTTCCAGGCCCTGATCTCTCAGCTGTCAGCACAGAGCCTGACATGGGGCTCGAACTCACGAACTGCAAGATCGTGACCCCAGCCGAAGTCGGACACTCAACCGACTGAGCCACTCAGGTGCCCCTGAATAGACACTTAAAAAAAAGAAAGAAAAGGTACATTGTTTAATTTCCATGTACTTGGCAATGTTCCAGAAATATTTGTTGGTTTCTGGTTTAATTCCGTTATCAGAAAATGTACTTGGCTTGATTTCAATTGTTTAACATTGTTGGGGTTGTTTTTATGACCTAGAATATAGTCTGTTGGTTGCATCCTGCCCTATTGGTAATTCTTCCACGTTTTGACTTTGTCTCCGTTTGCTTGCTACTTAATTTGCTTGCTATTTCCTTTTTAGGTCCTTGAGCCATTGCCGCTCATATTTTGTTTAGAGTTTCTCATTGTAATCAGGGAGAAGGATGGGCTGTCACATGAATCCCGCATCTTGGCCAGCACCATAAACTCTCAACACACTTTATTTTTTTTATTTTTTTAATGTTTTATTTAGTTTTGAGACAGAGACAGAGCATGAGCAGGGGAGGGGCAGAGAGAGAGGGAGACACAGAATCTGAAGCAGGCTCCAGGCTCTGAGCTGTCGGCACAAAGCCCGAGGCAACACTCGAACCCACGAACTGTGAGATCATGACCTGAGCCGAAGTCGGACACTCAACCGACTGAGTCACCCAGGCGCCCCAACACATTTTAAAAATACCTTTTCATCCACATTGAATAACAGCAGGCCTATAAGTATCTTTTCTTACACTTCCCTTGTTGGGTTTTGGTATCAAGGTTATTTTTATTTTAACCTGATAAAATGAACTGGGGAGTGTTTCTTCTTTTTCTATTCTCTGAGAGTTCGTTTTTTTTTTTGTTTTTGTTTTTGTTTTTATACTTGTATGTTTCACGGACCATTTTGGTGAAGCCATAGGAATATGGAAATGTTAAGGGAAGATTTTGACTACTGATACAGTGTGTTTGCTATGTAGAAAATTTGTCAGTTTTTCTACCTTTTTTCTGGAGAAATTGTTTTTCATCTATACAATCTATTGGCATAAGATTATAATTGCATATTATCTTTTGGAAGTCTTCTGATTTAGAGTATGATCCTCTTTGTGTGCTGTTAATTTTTTTTTCCTTGCTAACTCTTGCTAAAGGTTTGTGAATTTTATTCTTCTTAAAAGAACCGATAGTTAGCTTGGTTGATTCTATTATGGGTTTCTTTTGTATTTTGTTCATTTCTGTTGTGTCTTTCCTGTTTCTTTGGGAGTTTATCTTGTACTCTTTTACTGACTGATGCTTAGTTCATTGATTCTACTTTTCAGTGTTTTTCTAAAGTACATGTTTAAGACTATAAATTTACTTTTAAAAATGGATTCGGCTGTATCCCACAATTTTTAAATTTTTAAAAATGTTTTTATTTATTTTTGAGACAGAGACAGAGCATGAGCAGGGGAGGGGCAGAGAGAGAGGGAGACACAGAATCCAAAGCAGGCTCCAGGCTCTGAGCTGTCAGCACAGAGCCCGACGTGGGGCTCGAACTCACGTACTATGAGATCATGACCTGAGCTGAAGCGGGACGCTTAACCGACTGAGCCACCCAGGCATCCCATACAGTTTTTGATAGGTAGAACTGATAATGAATTTTCCTTGTAATTTGATCTTTGAACTATGGGTTACTCATAAGTGTGTGTCTCAATTTCTAAAATGCGGACCTTCTCACTCTTTGTTTCTCATTGTTAGCTTATTGTTAGAGATTATGATCTGTATTCTGCTTGTTTAAAATTTCTTTGCCACTGAAATATGTGGTTAATTTTTTGAAATTGTTTCACACTTACACGAAAGGAAGTCTCTTTCTGCTGTTGTTAAGATACTGTGTTCTGTACGTGTCCATTGAGTCTTCTTTCATAATTTTGTTAAAATTTTCAGTATCCTATTACTTTTTCTATTGCCTATGAGATGTTAAGTATCCCACTATGATTATGGATTTGTCTATCTCCTCCTATTCTGTCAACTTTGGCTTTCAGTTTTGGGACTATATTTGGGGCATAGGATTTCAAATAATTTGTTTTGTTTTTTATAATTTGAATTCCTATTTATTTTTTAGTGTTTATTTTTGAGAGAGAGAGAGACAGACAGACAGACAGGGAGTGAGTGGAGGAGGGGTAGAGAGCAAGGGAGACACAGAATCTGAAGCAGGCTCCAGGCTTTGAGCTGCCAGCACACAGCCCGACGCGGGGCTTGAACTCATGGACTGAACTAAGTCGGACGCTTAACTGACTGAGCCACCCAGGTGCCCCTTGAATTTCTATTTAAATGTTTTCCTTATTGATGTATCCTGTCAACTGTGCAAATGATTAAAATAGCTACAGTGGTTTCAGCTACACTCTTGTGCGTATGTGTATGTTACATGTATATTACAATATTCTTCAACCCTCCTTTATCTTTATATTTTAATGTTTACTTCTATTTGAGAGAGAGAGACCCCAAACGCAAGTGGCAGGGGGGCAGAGAGAGAGGAAGACAGAATCCCAAGCAGGCTCCAGGCTCCGAGCTGTCAGCACAGAGCCCAACATGGGGCTCGAACTCACAAGCTGTGAGATCGTGACTTGTGCTGAAGTCAGACGCTTAACCAACTGAGCCACTCAGGCACCCCATGTATCTCTATATTTTAGATCATACTCTTGTAAACAGTATGGGATTGGATTTAACAATTTTTAACTGAATCATTTAGTCAGTTTGCATTTATTACCTATCCTGCTGTTTTTGGATCCTGTCTATGTGGTTGTGTGTTTGATGTGTATGGTACGTGTTTGATCATCTTGTTTTATGTTTTCTACTTGTTTTCCCTCTCCCCTGATTTCCTACCCTCTTTGGACTGGGGGGATGTTTTTTCTTCTCTAGTCATTTGGAAGTCCTCTGTCTTTTAATTTTTCAGTGGCTATCCTACTAATCTTAAACATGCATATTTAAGTCCTGAAAGTCTCAAGTTTACCTCCTGGGTGATACAAGAACTTTAGAATACTTTAATTCCTCTGGAGTTATGCCATTGTAGCCTATCTAAATTTATTTCTTCGCTTTCCTCTCATTTTGAGACAATGTAGATTCACATTCAATTGTAAACAAATAATACAAAGAGATTCCTGCACTCTTCACTCAGTTTCTCCCAATGGTAACATCTTTCAAAACTCAAATACAATATCAGAGCCAGGAAACAGACAGACATGAATGGGATCCACTGATTTTGTTCAGGTTTTACCAGGTTTACATGCACAGGTGTGTGGGTGTACTTTGTTCTCTGCCCTATCACATATAGGGCTATTGTCCAGATCGAGAACAGTTTGATCAGAAAGATCCTTTGTGCTGTCCTTGTTTAGCCACAGACCCTTGCTTCTCTAACTCCTGACAACCACGAACCTATTGTTCACTTCTAATTTTGTGTTTTCAAGAACTTGATACAAACGAAACCATGTAGTATCTAATCTTTTGAAATTGACTGTTTTCATTCAGCCTAATTTTCTTGAGATTCCTTCAAGTTGTTTTGATCTATTTTAATTTTGCCATTGTTGTTGTTATATCTCGTGGGAAACTACTTTTATTGTTTTACACCCTTCATATTTACTTTTAGCGACACGTTCACTGTTCTTTTACCCTGTTGCTCATTTCTTATATCACTCGGGGTCTCTTTCTTCCTGCGTGAAATACATCCCTTAGTATTTGGTTTCTTAGTGGTCTCCTGGGGCAAACTGCATAACCTTCTGTGCCTTGTAAGGGGTTTTTATTTCATTCGTGTAATTTTTTTTAAAGGAACTTTTTTTTTAAATTTTTTTCAACGTTTTTTTATTTATTTTTGGGACAGAGAGAGACAGAGCATGAATGGGGGAGGGGCAGAGAGAGGGAGACACAGAATCAGAAACAGGCTCCAGGCTCCGAGCCATCAGCCCAGAGCCCGACGCGGGGCTCGAACTCCCGGACCGCGAGATCGTGACCTGGCTGAAGTCGGACGCTTAACCGACTGCGCCACCCAGGCGCCCCTAAAGGAACTTTTTAATTGAAATATAAGCTACATATAGGCAAGTGCATACAGTTATAAGAAACATAAAATTAAGATGATGAAAGTACAACTGGGTGAATTTTTACATAGTTAATATAAAAGAAATGGAGTATTACCAGCACCCCCACAAGCCTCTTTTATGTTCCCTTCCAGTTGCTACCTTCCTCGCTCCCCCGCCCCAAATTCCCATCCCATCCCTATAGAATAGTTCTGACCATTTTTGCTTTTTATAAATGGAACTTTACTTTTTTTGTCTGTCTTCTTTCTGTCAGCATTAGCTTTGTGAGGCCCATTCATGGTGGTGTTCATAGCAATGGCTCGTTCATGTTGTATAAATTCATGTTCATTGTTGTAGAAATTCCATTTTAGTAATATTCCACAATTACTCTGCTGGTGATAGAGATTTGGTTGTTTCCACTTTGGGTCTATTATAATCAATACTGCTGTGAACTTTCTTGTACATCTCTTTTGGTGCACGTGTGTATACTTCTGTTGGCTACATGCCTGGGAGTGGAAGTGTTGTTTTGGAGAGTACATTTAGGAGATCTTGCTAAATCTTTCCCACACTGGTTATGTCAGTTTATACCTCCACAAGTGGTGTATGAATGCATCAGTTGTTTCCCATATGTCCCAATAATTGCTATTGTGCCAGCTTTAAATATGGTTTTAATTTAGTCATTCTGTTGGGTATGTAGTAGTGTCTCATTGACTTAGAATTTCCATGATGCCTATATAGGTTGAGCATCTTTTCATATATTTTAATATTGGCCACTTGGATATTCTCTTTGGGGAAGAGTCTGCTCATGTGTCTTGTCTCAGTTTCTCTTGAGTTGCTGGTATTTTTAAGTTTTTTTTTTTTTTTTTTTAATTATTTTATTTATTTATTTATTTTTGAGCCAGAGAGAGAGCAAGCAAGGGAGGGGCAGAGAGACAGGGAGAGAGAGTCCCAACCAGGCTCTGTGCTGTCAGTGTAGAGGCCGACGTGGGACTCGAACCTACAAACTGTGAGATCGTGACCTGAGCCAAAACCAAGAGTGAGATGCTTAACCAACTGAGCCACCCAGGCACTCCTCTTTTTATTATTGATGTGTGGGAATTCTTAAATCTACTCTAAATCAAAGTCTGTTGGTTAGATTTTCTTAGTGCTTTTTCATTCTCCTAACAGGTACTTTTTCATAGAAATAGTTTTAATGTAGTCGAATTTATCAGTCGTTTCTTTTATGGTTAATGTTTTTGGCGTTCTTTATAAATTTCTTTTGCCTCCCTGTTTTTACATTATTTTTGTTTCCCTTCCCTTATGTTCATCTGTTTTGTCTCTTAAATTCCTCATATGAGTGAAGTCATACGATTTTTTTCTTTCTCTGACTAATTTCACTTAGCACGATACCCTCCAGTTCCATCCATGTAGTTGCAAATGGCAAGATTTCATTCTTTTTGATTGCCTTGTACCCATAAATACAGAGAACAAACTAAGGGTTGCTGGAGGGTTTGTCGGAGGGGGGATGGGCTAAATAGGTAAGGGGCACTAAGGAATCTACTCCTGAAATCATTGTTGCACTATATGCTAACTAATTTGGGTGTAAATTTTAAAAAATAAAATTAAAAAAATTTCTTTTGCCTAATCTAAAATTATGAATATGTTCTGTTATGCTTTAGAAGCCTTTTCACATTTACATCTATAACTTAGATTTTCATGTAGGGTACACATTTTTTTTTTTTTTTCATCTGGCCATTCAGTTGACTTAGCGCTGTTGTATTAAAATGACATCCTTTCTTTACCATTCTTCAATGTCCCCTTTATTATAAATCAGGCACCATAGACAGAGATGGGTGCTTTTATGGCCTCTGAGACCTTTACTTGATTTGTCTGTAATTTGTTGTTGTCGTTTGTTTTTGTCCTGGGAACAAGAAGCATAAAACACAGGCCCTGCTCTTAAACTGCTTACAGTCTAAGGTAGGAATCCCTTAAATTACTAATTTCAACATGATGTGGTGTGGAAGCAAACCATGTTAAAACTGTGCTCATGTTTATGTTTTTAGAATTAATCTGTTAAGATTCACTTGAGTGAAGAAATTCTGTAGGAAGACTGTTCTCATAACTGAAAGGTATTTTGCATGTCATTACTTGGATTGTCTTTCTAGTGCACCGTACATGAATATATCCCTAAACATACATTGTTTAGTTTTACCTGCTTGGTTTTACTATGAAATGGCATTAGTCCACATGTATTCTGTACTGGTTTTGTTACGGTTCAATTTAAGCTTTTAAGACTAATTACATTTTAGTGATAGAATTTCCAGCAGTCGGAAAAATTTTGTGCCAGATGGTTTCCATTAAATCGGTAGTTCCTAAGATCTCGTATACGACATCATTTTAGATCGTATTAAGGCCAACATTTAAAAATGATCACTCTATATTTTAATAGTGTCTGTTGGTTAAAAGCATAGTGTTGGTTTTCCAATTACTTCTAGCCCCAAATTTCAAGTCAGTGTAAGAACATTTAGGTCAATTTTCCAGGTGGTAGATACTTTGTCGCGTGGCAGAAATGTGAAGTGGTGTGGGATACGCTTGGATAACCGTGCCGCATACAGTGCCTTTCCTGGCCCAGGGAATGAGGGAGGAGGATTCATCATTGCCTCCTTTTGGTCAGGGCCACTCTGCAGTCAAGGCAAAGTTGCTTCCTAAAAGAAAGTTACCGTTGGCTGGGACAGCAGCAGCACCCTGGGCAACACCATGGAAGAGGTGAAATCTGTCTCAGGTTCACTGCTCTTCTTCGGCTGCGAATGCCTACTTGCCAACTCAGCATCTTGGGGATGCACGTAATTCAATGTCAACAAATCTACGATTTCTCGGATTATAAGGTGAAGTCCCACCCGTGTCTGGTGGTACCACCCATCTTCTCTGACAAATGGAAAGATAAAGGGTGGTATCAGGCGTGCTTGTTGGGGCTTTGGATTGAGAGGCTGGCGATCATACTATGCGCCGTATCCTGAGAAGGGCTTCAGTTCCAGAAAGAGTATGTAGCCAGGAGGGTGGTTTTCCAAGGACGGAAGAGCAGCAAAAGGCAAGGCGTAGAGCCAGAGTTGGGGGTGGAGGCGAGTGAGCCTAGGGAATATTCCTCATCCAGAGCGAAAGTGCCAGGCCATAGTACATTTTATGGTGGTAAGTGGGGCAGATTTTATCAAGTCACACAGTCCTCTGTCTCTGGGGAAGAAGCAGGAATCCACAAGACCTGACCGTGCCTGCGGGAGAAGAAGAAGGGCCGATAGTCCGGGAGAGTTCCACAGGAGTTCAAGTGTGGGAGGGTATGAGGATGAACCATCCGTGACAGCCAAGGACCAGGCTAGAGGAGAGTTGATCTGGAGAAAAAGATAAGTTCATTTTTTAACCTGTTAAGTTTGAGGCGACTGGGGCCCATGCAGGAGGCTGGGATGAACAACAACAGAAAAGCTAAGTGACCGTGCCAGGGGCATGGGGCCTTACCAGGCTGGGGACAACAGCCCAGAGCTGTTGGGGAGAGCGTGGGAGAGAGACAGAATGGCTGATTCTGCGCATAGCTAAGGAGAAGGGCAGAGGCCACAGTTAGTGACGTTGTCTGGTACAATATGGTCTTGTACGTAGCATTTCGTAAATATCTGTTGAAATATTTTTGAAATACCGGTGCAGACACTGGATGGCAGAAATTTAAAAGGTGTAGTGACATTTGAACTTTAGGAGGTGGCGCTTCTGGTACACTTCACCTTGGAATATGGTTTTATACGCGGAGGTAAAGGAAAAACATCTTCGACTTCTTGCAGCAGTCAGTCGACTTGAACTAGAGCCCAGCTCTTTACTTCTCAGCCTCCTACCTTGTATGGCTGCTGCTTAGTGTATAATTTTTAATAAGCATGGCTTGAGTTCCCGCTCCCTAAATTAGAAATTAGAAATCAGCAATGGCTGTTTAAAGGCTTATCAGTGCAACTGGAGGCAACAGCTGGCAAGCTGGCTTGGAGGGAGGAGACTGGAAACAAACTAAGTTGGTGCTAGAGTACGGTATGTTGCGAAAGAAACAGGCATCTTTCAGACTGTGTGTGTGTGTGGTGGTGGGGGGGGGCAGGTTATATGGTTATATGTCCAGTCACAGGATGAACAGCGGGCCAGGTCATAGCTGGTGCCGCATCTTTCCCACAGTGTTGAGTAAAGGCTGAGAGAGACCTAGCCCTGAGGGAATCTAGCCATACACAGGAAGTATGGCGGTGGTGGGCAGGCAGCTGAAGGCCTCAGGGATGCCCGGCTGTTCGTGGGGATGGAGTTGTGGGCAGAATTCTAGTCTCGGATGAATCAAGGCTGATCCTAGAACTCAGTGGATGGAACAAAACTGTCTAGAGGAGAAGAGTGGGGGAAGGGCCACAGGGGGGCAGCTAGTATTGATTTAGCACTTGTGTACTGAGCTCCGTGCAGAGCACCCAGTAGCTGGAAGGTGGGAGAACCAGGATTCCATCCCAGTCTGTCTTTGGAACTCAGGCTCTTCACCCCCAGGCCACAACAGTGGCTGGAACTGCCCGCTGTTGCAGCTTGGGTACAGCTGATGCTGGCCCTGCAGGCACACTGCCATGGGTCTTACTGAGCTGTGGATCCCAGCACCATGCAGCTTCCCCCTCCGGGGCAGCTCAGTGCTGGAGTCCAGCTGGGCCGAGACCATTTGCCCAGATCCCAGGTCTCCTCTGCATGGGCGTGTGTGGGCAGAGCTTCTCTCTTCTTGTTTCACCAAAGACCACTTCTCTTCTAATGGAGATAACCTGTCACGGGGCATCCCCCTTCCCCCCACCCCCCACCCCCAATTCGTGCCTTTGCTGAAAGTCCTCCTACTTTACTCTGTGATTATCTTCTCTGTAATCTTCCTTTATTGCATATGTCCTCGTTTTTAAGGGGGGGATTATCCAATTCTTCCCTCCCTGCCCCATAGAACTCTAAGCTTCATGAAGGCAGAGGCTGCAAATCCCAATCATACAAAGAATTGACACAATTCCATTGAAAGAAAGAAAACCTGACTTAAAAATGGGCATTGCAACTGACTAGGACTTTTCTTAAAGAAAATATACCAGTGGCCGACGGTTATAGGCCTACCTCGGAGATATTGTGGGTTTGGTTCCAGACCACCACAGTGAAGCAAATATTGTAATAAAACAAGTCAAAATAATTTGGGGGGTTTTCAGTGCATATAAAAGTTATTTTTACCCTATATTGGAGTCTATTAATTGCAATAGCATTGTGTCTAAAAAAAAAAAAAAAAAACCAACAATGTACATAATTCAATTTAAAAAATACGATTGCTAAAAAACCCTAACCATCATCTGAACTTTCAGTGAGTCTCAGTCTTTTTTTTTTTTCTGGTGCAGATCTTGCCTCAGTGTTTCTGGCTGCTGACTGATCAGGGTGGTGGTTGCCTGGGGTGGCGGTCACAGTTTCTTAAAATAGGACGATGAAGTTGGCTGCATTGGTTGACTCCTCTTCCTTTTACAAACAATCTCTGTTGCATGCGGTGCTATTGGACGACATCTTACCCACAGGAGAACTTCTTTCAGAATTAGAGTCCGTCCTCTCCAACCCTGTTGCTACTTTATCAATTAAGTTTATGTTCTATTCTAAATCTTCTGTTGTCCTTTCAACAGTCTTCACAGCATCTTCACCAGGATCAGACTCTACCTCAAAAAACCACTTTCTTTGCTCCTCCATGAGAAGCAACTCTTCACCTGTTAAAGTTGTGTCACGAGATGGGAGCCGTGTAGTCCTGTCTCCAGGCCCCACTTGTAGTTCTGGTTCTCTTGTTATTTCCACCACATCCTCAGTCACTTCCTCCACTCAAGTCTTGAACCCCTCAAAGTCATCCAGAGGGTTTGAATCAACGCCTTCTGAACTCCTCTTGTGACATTTTGACCTCTTCCCATGAAGCACCAATGTGTTTAATGTCCTCTAGATTGGCGATGCCTTTCCAGAAGGTTTTCAACTACCGTTGCCCAAATTCATCTGAAGAATCAATGTCTATGGCAGCTATAGCCTCATGAAATGTATTTCTCAAATAACGAGACTCGAAAGTCAAAATTACTCCTTGATTGATGGGCTGCAGCATGGATGTTGTGTTCACAGGCATAAAAACATTAATATCGTCTATTTCCAGCAGAGCTCTTGGGTGACCTGGTGCATTGTCGAGGAGCAGTAATGTTAGGAAAGGAATCTATTGGTCTGTTTTTTTGAGCAGTAGGTCTCAATAGTGGGCTTAAAATATTCAGTAAACCGTGTTGTGAACATGTGCTATCATCCAGACCTTGTTCCATTTATAGAGCACAGGGAGGAGATGTAGCAAAATTCTGAAGGGCCCTAAGATTTTTGGAATAGTCAATGGGCATTGGCTTCAACTTAAAGTCACCAGCTGCATCAGCCCTTAACAAGAGAGTCAGCCTTTCCTTTGTTTTATTTTTTTTAATTTTAATTTTTTTTAATGTTGATTATTGAGAGAGAGAGCGTGAGTTGGGGAGGGGCAGAGAGAGAGGGAGACACAAAATCTGAATGAAGCAGGCTCCAGGCTCTGAGCCATCAGCACAGAGCCTGTTGCGGGACTCGAACCCACGAACTGTGAGATCATGACCTGAATCAAAGTCAGACACCTAACTGACTGAGCTGCCCAGGCACCTAGAGAGTCAGCCTTTCCTTTGAAGGCTTTCCATTGACTTCTCTCCAGCTCTAACACAAACAGTCCAAGATGGCATTTTTCTCCAATAGAATGCTGTTTTGTCCGCACTGAAATTTGTTCAGTGTGGCCACCTTCGTTATCGTAGCTAGACCGTCAGATGAGTTGCTACATCAGCACTCACTCTTCACCTTGTACTTTGATGTTATGGAGACCACTTCTTTCTTAAACCTCATGAACCGACTTCTGCTAGCTTCAAACTTTTCTTCGGCTTCCTCAGCTCCTTGTTCTGGATTAGGCTTTGGCTTAGGGCGATGTTGTGGCTGGTTTGATCTTCTGTTACCACTAAAACTTTCTCCATGCCGGCAATGAGGCTGTTTTGCCTTCTTATTATTCATGTGTTCATCAGAGTAGCACTTTTAATTTCCTTGAAGAACTTTACCTTTGCATTCACAACTTGGGCGTTAGGCTGAAAGCTAGGACTCTTGTGCCAATCTTGGCTTTCAACCTACTTTCCTCATGAATAATTCTAGCTGGTTTCCTTAATAATTTCCTTAATAATTTCTTAATTCCTTAATAATTTCCTTAATAATTCTAGCTGTTTTTTTTTCAAGTTTTATTTGAGTAATCTTTACACCCAATGTGGGGCTCGAACTCACAACCCCAAGATCACACATTACATGCTCTACTCACTGAGCCAACCAGGTGCTCTGGTCATTTTAGTTTTTGATTAAAAATGAGAGATGTGGGGCACCTGGGTGGCTCAGTCGGTTGGGTGTCTGACTCTTGATTTCAGCTCAGGTCATGATCTTGCTGTTCGTGGGTTTGAGCCCCCCGTCGGACTCCACACCGACAGTGCTGAGCCTGCTTGGGATTCTCTCCCTCTCTCTCTCTGCCCCTCCCCTGCGCATGCATATATGTTCTGTTTCTCAAACTGGTTTTGAAAAGTGAGAGATCTGTGGCACTTCCCTTCACTTGAACACTTATAGAGGCTTTTGTAGAGTCGGGCATTAATTAGCCCAGTTTCAGTATTGCTGTGTCTCTGGGATTAGGGAGGCCCAAGGTGGGGGGGGGGGGTGGTAGAGAGAGAGAGAGACAGGAACAGCCAGTCATTGGAGCAGTCAGAACACACACAACATTAAGTTAACCTCAGTTAAGTTTGCAGTGTTAGATGGGGGTGGTTTGTCATGCCCCAAAATAAGTGTGATAGTAATATCAAAGATCACTGATCACAGATCGCCATAACCCATGTAATAATCATGAAAAAGCCTTAAGTATGGTAAGAATCCCCAAGAAGTGAGACACGGAGACGTGAAGTAAGCAAATGCTGTTGGAAGAATGGCGCTGATAGACTTGCCTGACACAGCCTTGCCACAAACCTTCCATTTGGAAAGACCACCGCCTCCCCCGGATCCCCCACCCAAACCCTCAGTATCTGCAAAGCGCAATCAAATGAGATGCGCTTGTATGTGGAAGGGTGCTCAAAGTCACTACTCCTCAGGGACATGCAAATCAAAACCGCAGTGAGACAGCACCTCAGACCTGATAGATTGGCTATTATCAAAAAAGACCAGAGTGAGCAAGCATTGGAGAGCATGTGGAGGAAAGGGAACCCTGTGCCCGGTTGGTGAGGACATAAACTGGTGCAGCGACGATGGGAAACAGGATGGAGGTTCCTCAGATTAAAGGGGCCCCTGGGTGGTTCAGTTGGTTAAGCATCTGACTTCAGCTCAGGTCAGGATCGCACAGCTCGTGAGTTCGAGCCCCACATCGGGCTCTGCGCTGACCGCTTAGCCTTGAGCCTGCTTTGGATTCTGTGCCTTCCTCTCTGCCCTTCCCCTGCTTGAGTGCTTGTGCTCGCTTGCGCGCTCTCTCTCTCTCTCTCTCTCTCTCTCTCTCTCTCTCTCTCTCTCAAATAAATGTTGAAAAAAAATTAAAGGAAAAAAAAAAGAAACAGCAGGGCACTTGGCTGGCTCAGTTAGTAGAGTGTGTGGCTCTCAGGGTTGTATGTTTAATCCCCACGTTTGGTGTAGAGATTACTTAAAAATAAAATCTTAAAAAAAAATCCAGCAATTTCACTGTTGTGTACATACCAGAAGGACACAATATCACTATCTGGAAGAAATGTCTGCACCCCCACGTTCATTAGAACATTATGATAGCCAGACACGAAACGACATAAGCTTCCATTAACACATGAGTGGATAAAGAAAATGTGCTATATATTTAAACATACAGCGGACTATTCAGCCATGATAAAGAAGGAAATCCTATCCTTTGTGACCCCATGACTAGACCTTAAGAGCATTTTGTGAAGTGGCATAAGTCCGAGAAAGACAAAGATTATATGATCCCACTTGTAGGTAGAATCTGACACTGAACTCCCAGAAACAGAACAGGTTGGTGGTTGTCAGAGGCATAGAGCTGGGGAAATGGATGAAGGTAGTCAAAGGTATAAACTACCAGTTAGAAATCCTGGGGGTGTCATGTAGAGCATAATGACTATAGTTCACTCTACCACATTGTGTATTTGGAAGATGTTAACCTTCTCAACACAAGAAAAATTGTAATGATGGGAGACGGTGAATATGAACAATCTATCCATTGTACTCCTGAAACTAATGCAAGGTGAGGTCAATCATACGCCAGAGAACTAGGAAAAAAAATACTATTTGATGAATGAATACATAGATGACTGTCTTCAATTAACTTTGATGAGTTCTTAGTTGCCATGTAGGTTATTCGATCACAGTCCTGTCTTCTAAACTACATTCAGCATGGGAAGAGACTACAGGCTTGCTAGGAACTAGCATTCAGGGGCAGACCTAGGTTTTGTGAGTTCTGGAGCTATTTGGGGGGCCCACTTTGAGAAAAAGAATGGGAGTTATAGTCTATGTGCTGCCAAAGTCAGCACCAGAATGGAAATTATGAACATGAAATTGGTTATGAAGGTGTGTACTTACTTAGAATGACAGAAAGCACAACTAATTAAAGATATAATAAAGCTGCCCAAATAAAAAATGCCATAGAAATCCAGAAGGAATAGCATTTTTATTAACTGTTATTTCTGTTGTTTTTCTTACATGTTCTGGCTGCATGATAATGTATCACCTTTTTTGTATGACCGTGATCTTGGAGTTTTGCGGCTAGAACAGAAAGATAAGTTAGTCTTTCCGTTAATGTGGTTATTCAACTTCTTGTTCTAAAATCATTAGACTTTTTGCTTAATGTTCTTGCTATAACTGTGTGTGTGTGTTTTTTTTTTAACCTAATGAGGGTCACCAGGAGGAGAAAGTTTTGTACACTTTCTTTATCTTCTCTTATACACCTAGTAGCTAGGACAATTGATTGGCGGTAGGTTTTCAATCCACAGGAAGCCACCATGGTCCTTCTTCCTGGAGTAGCAGGTATACTTGTTAGTATATACATTGAAACATTTTTATGGTTTAATATAAATTTTTTTTTGAGCGGAAGAGCAAGGATGATTGGGGGAAGGGGCAAAAGGAAAAGAAGAGAGAGAAATCTTAAGCAGGCTCCATGCCGTGCATGGAGTCTGATGCGGGGCTCAATCCCATGATCCTGGGATCGTGACCTGAGCCCAAACCAAGAATTAGCCGCTAAACAGACTGAGTCACCCAGGTGCTCTGAAACATTTTTATACTAAAATAAAAACAGGAATATCATAGAATGGAATGAAAAATACATTAGTTTTTAAAGCTCAAAGACTAGATTTCATAAGGCTATAATTTTGAGTTCATATCTCAACACTTTAGAAACCAGATGACAATCTTAGATTCTCTTATAGTGCTTCCATTTGTGTTTAGATTTAATTGAATGTAGTGATTTTTTTTTTTTTTTTACTTCATTACTTAACTGGAATTTAAGACCCACTTTTTATTGAAGTACGCCATAGACACAGACATTCAGGTTATGGCTTACTGAATTTTCACAAAGTAGACATACCTGTACATCCAGCACTGAGGTCAAGAAACAGAACTTGAGGGGTGCCTGGGTGGCTCCATCGGTTAAGAGGCCGACTTCAGCTCAGGTCATGATCTCATGGTTGGTGGATTCGAGCTCTGCGTGGGGCTCTGTGCTGACAGCTCAAGAGCCTGTTACCTGCTTTGGATTCTGGGTCTCCCTCTCTCTTTGTTCCTCCCCCCCTCTCTCTTTCTCTTTAAAACAAAACCAAAACCAAACAAAAGAACTTGACCACCATCCCAGAAGATCTCCTTACAGTCCCTTGCACATACAACCTCCACTCCACTGCCTCGATTTCTAACAGTATGGTTTAGTTTTGCTTGATTTTGAACTTTAAGTAGAGCCTTTCAGTCTGTATCAGTTTGCCTCTGGCTTATTTCCCCCACATTATATTTATGACTCCTTTGTATTGTTGTGCATAGTAGCAAATCCTTCTTTCTTACTGCTGTTTCTTTGTCTGAATATACTACAACTTATTTGTCTGTTTCACTGTTGGGCATTTGGATAATTTTTGTATCTGGGCTACATGAATAAGTACTATGATCCTTCTAGTTCATGGCTTCTTGTGAACATGTGTCTGTGTTTGAGTCTAAAACTAAGTGGAATCGTTGGGTCGTAGGGTATGCATGTGATCACCTTTGGTTAGACACTGCAGTCTACACACTCACCAACAGTGTGTGAGAGTTCCAACTCCTCCGCCTCTTCACTAGCACTTGGTAGTGCTTTCTCTCTAATTGTAGATTTTCTGGTACCCATGTAGTGGTGTTTCATCATGGTTTCAATTTGCACTGCATCTTTTATAAAGTATCGATGGTTCAGAAAAGATTCTTCTTTACAACTTGTTTTGGCAATGTGAAATTTTCAGCATTGTTATCAGATTTGGGAAGACCTCTAAGGTTTATTTTATGCATGAACTTTAATATTTCAGGAAATTTTCAATACATAAATTCTAGATGAATAAACTGTGATACATCCACACAATGGAGTGCTATGCAACCATTTTTTGTTTATTTATTTTTGAGAGAGAGAGAGAGAGAGAGAGAGCCAGGAGGGGAGGGGTGGGGAGAGAGAGGGAGACAGAGAATCTCAATCAGGCTCTGTACTGTCAGTGCAGAGCCTGGTGCAGGGCTTGAACCCACGAACCATGCTTAACCAACTGAGCCACCCAGGTACCCCCCCCCCCTTTTTTTTAAAGAATGAGCTGTGTGAAATGATAAGGGATAATATATTTTTTTTGGCAAATGTTAGGATTGTCTGCTAAAATAACATATTATACCTTATAGAAACTGAAGACAAATTATCATCAGAGTCTCACAATGTGGTTACTAGAAGATCAACCTACAGGGGCGCCTGGGTGGCTCAGTCGGTTAAGCGTCCGACTTCGGCTCAGGTCATGATCTCACGGTTCGTGGGTTTGAGCCCCGCATCGGGCTCTGTGCTGACAGCTCAGAGCCTGGAGCCTGTTTCAGATTCTGTGTCTTCCTCTCTCTCTGCCCCTCCCCCACTCGCGCTCTGTCTCTCTCTGTCTCAAAAATAAATAAACATTAAAAAAAAAAGATCAACCTACAAACATCAATGGCTACATTTCTATATACTAATAACATTGTGAGGAAGCATAATTTTAAAATGCCATTATTATATACACTTCAAAGAACCCTAGGAATACATCTAACAAAATATGTCCGTCTTATATACAGAAACTTCCACAACTTCATTGAAAGACTGAGACTCAAAAGTATAAAGACTTAAAGGTAGTTAGGCTGAGAATTGTAAAGTGACCAATTTCTAATCAAAATGGTGCTGGCTATTGTATCAATGCGTGTGTGTGGGGGGGATCCTATGAAATTGGATTGTTATCTCACTTTATATGTAAAAATCAGAACCAAATGGATTAACGGCTTAAATGTAAAAAGGGCAAAACTTTAAAACATTTGGAAGAATATGTAGGAAAATGTATTTCTAAGCTTGGGATAGGAAACAACTTCTTTCAGAAAGGTAGATCATAAAGTCAAGAAATAAGATACAATCTTGCAGAAATTCCACATTTGCAACATCAGACAAAGGATTAGCCTCCAGAATATATAAAGAATTTCTACAAATGAATTAGGTATAAGCAACCAATGGAAAAATAAACAGAGTAAACAGCGTATAGAAAATGAACATTTTGCAGAAGAGGGAACAATTTTTTGGCAAATAAAATTACACGGAGGCATTGAATCTCTTTGGTTAACAAGGAAATAAAAAGACTGTAATGAGATGCCATTTTACATCTATAGGATTGGTGATAATAAAGAAGTCTGATAACATGTTGGATAGACTATGGATCAACAATTCTTATACTTGTAAGAGCGGAAATTTTTATAATCAGGTTGAGAACCAACCAGAAATAAGGGTGGACATTTATTTACCTACGGACAAGCAGACTTTATTCCTAGATCTAGACTCCTGAGAAGCTCTTGTATGTGGATACCAGGAGACCAAGAATGTTCATAGCTGGACTATTTACAGTAGCAAAAACCTGGAAAAAACCATATGCCCATTGTCAGAATGGCTAAGTAAATTATGGCATATTCACATGATAGATCATAATACAGCAATGAAAAGCTATTCACAACTTGATAAGTCATAATAGCAAAATTCAATGAAAAAGCAAGTTTTAGAAGACCATACAGTTTAATATCCTCTAAAGTTAAGATAGCAGCAAAACTAAGTAAATAGGGCTTCATATAAACAGTGTTAAACAGATCATAGGGCGGGGGTGTCTGGCTGGTCAGTCAGTGGAAGATGCGACTTTGGATCTCAAGGTCATGAGTTCAAGCCCCATGTTGGGCATGGAGCCTACTCAAATAAAAAAAAAAAATCATAGGAATAACAAACACAAATCGGTGGTCTTATCTCTGGAGGATTAAGGGAAAGGATGGAGCCAGCACACAAGTCAATCCCTGGTATTTGTACTTTTCTAAGTCTTTCGCTGGTGGTTACTTTGCAGCGTCTGCTCATGTTTATATATGCTCTACGTACTCCAGTGATACTGAGTGTTACCATGATGAAAAAAGCAAAATTACTAAGAAAGATTTGGTCTTGAAATATATAAACAACCACCAATTAGAAGAGAGAATATAGGAAAGGAACTTCCTACGTGACGTTCCAGGAATAAATCTCATCGGAAACCTGCAGGATCTATGTGAAGACAATTTTGAAAGTCTACCGAGAACCATAAAAGGAGACCTGGAAGTGGAAAGGCTTTTTTTTTTTTCTTAGAAAAACTTATTTCATAAAGGTGTCAATTCTCCTTGAGTCTATAAATTTAATGCCTTATGAAGTTTCTGAAGTTTTTTTTTTTTTCTCAGCCTAGATAAGTTAATTCTAGAATTCATATGGAAAACAAAAATAAAAGTGACTAGAACTGAATAGAAAGCTTAGTAAACCTGCCTGGTACAGGTATATGAATGGACATAAAGGCCAATGAAGCAACCAAAAAGGACAAATAGACTATTTATTGAAGAAATAATTATTATATGCTATATATAATTATTTCCAATCAGGGGTGAACTTGGGATTGTTCAATATGTGATATTGGGGGAACCAGATAGCCATATTTAAAACGTAATTTCAGGGGCTACTGGGTGGCTCAGTCGGTTAAGTGTCTGACTTTGGCTCTCAGGTCATGATCTCACGGCCCGTGGGTTCGAGCCCCGCGTCAGGCTCTGTGCTGACAGCTCAGAGCCTGGAGCCTGCTTCGGATTCTGCGTCTCCCTCTCTCTCTGCCCCTCCCCCACTCATGCTAGTGCTCTCTCTCTCTCAAAAATAAACATTAAAAAATTAAAAAAACCTAATTTCAGAATGATCCGCGATTTAAATGTTGAAGAAGTAAATCTGGAAAAAAAAATATGAAATTCAAAAATAACCTAGGAGTGGGAAAGATCTAAGTGTGACTGAAACTACTGAAGCTATAGGTGAACTTGACTGTCTAAGGAGGAAGAAAATGAAACTGTAAAAACGGAAAGGTGGAAAAATGTTAGTTCATCTTATAAAGAACTTACTATGTGAAGGATTTAATTTGTAAATTGAATATGTAAAGAATTTCTACCATTAATAAGACCGATTATGCAATAGTAAAATAGGCAGAAGTTTCAAATGGACATTTTGTATATTTTCTTTTTTTTATTTTAAATTTTTTTTCAACGTTTTTATTTATTTTTGGGACAGAGAGAGACAGAGCATGAACGGGGGAGGGGCAGAGAGAGAGGGAGACACAGAATCGGAAACAGGCTCCAGGCTCCGAGCCATCAGCCTAGAGCCTGACGCGGGACTCGAACTCACAGACCGCGAGATCGTGACCTGGCCGAAGTCGGACGCTTAACCGACTGCGCCACCCAGGCGCCCCGACATTTTGTATATTTTCTAAAAGCAAATGCAAATGGCTTTTAAACACCAAAAAAAAAAAGTTCTATCTTAAAATGTTCACTCTTAGAGAAATGGCAATTAAAATAACAAGAACTGAAAAATTAGCAAATGAACAACCCAGTGAAGAAATGGGCAGAAGATCTGAACCGACGCCTCACCGAAGAAGAGCATGGAAGATGCTCATGCTCGGATGGAGAATAAGCGAGTGAAAAGATGGTCAGCATCCTATGCCATTAGGGAATTGCAAATTAGAGTGACGATGAAGTAAAACCAAAACAAACCACTTCATACCACCAGAATGATGAAAATCCAAAACTCCAATAATACCAAATGCTGGCGAGGGTGTGGGGTGACAGAAACTCTCCGTCGTTACTGGTGGGAAAGCAAAATGGTGTGGCCGCTTTGGGAGCCGCTTTGGCCGTTCCTTATGAAACGAAACCTGCTTTTACACAGTCCAGTCACGCCCCTGGGTATTTACCCAAAGGAATTGACAACTTATGTCCACGTGGAAATCTGCACGTGGATGTTTACGGGAGTTTTGTTTATAACTGCCAAATTTGGAAGCAAATCCATTCGGCAGGTGAATGGATAAATACGCTGTGACATGTCCAGACTATGGTATGTTACTCAGTGCTAAGAGGAAATGAGTTACTAAGACACGAAAAGACACGGAGAAACCTTCTGGGGGCGTGTTACTAAGTGAAAGACGCTGATCTGAAAAGACAAAACCATGGAGACTGTAAAAGGATCAGTGGTTGCCAGGGGTTGGGGGGGGGGTGGGAGGAGGGATGAGGAGGGGGACCACAGAGGATTTTTAGGGCAGTAAAACCGGCAAATCACGCTGCATGACACTGTAACGGTGGTTACGCTTCATTCTACATTTGTTCAGACCCACAGAATGTACGGCATCCAGAGTGAGTCCTAATGTAAACTATGGACTCTGATGACGACGTGACAACGCAGGTTCATCAGTTGTAACAAACGTACCGCTGTGGCACCGGATGTTAATAGTGGGGAAGGCGTGCACGTCTGGGGTCGAGGGTGTGTGGGAACCCTGTACTTTCTGCTCCGTTTTGCTGTGAACTTAACCCTGCTCTAAAAAACCAGTATATTTAAACGATGACAAGAAGATACCATTTTGAACTCCTCTAAATATTTGACACCCTGTATTCCTGAGGGTAGGGGAGTGGGGGTGATTTTTGCAGGGGCACGGAAGGAGCGTCTTATTGATCCAACTTAAAAATGTATAGTCTCTGACTTAGCAATTGCACGTCTAGGAATTTACCCTACAGACCCATTCCTAGGTGAGTGAAAATGTATACGAACCCAGGAAAGACATTGCGTCAGTATGTATAACAGGTAAAAGACTGGAAATGTTCTAAATGTCCTACCCAAGGGATTGGGTTAAATACAGTACATTCATAAAATGGCATCCTTGTAGGTTTCAAAAGAAAAAGCAGAAGGATAATTCAGTCTCTGGTCGATGGCATTGAAAATGTTTGGCAGAGTTTTAGCTCTGCCACGCGTTAACTGGTGATGCCGCGTACGTTTTTGAGATTTTGCTGTCCAATTTGCTGTGATTTCCATCAGGTTTCCTTCCTGTAGAATCATTTCACCTTTTTGTGGGCCAGGGCAATCACAGATACTCAGTATTAAATGGTTTGTCCTCGAGGTGTTCATGATAGTAACAATTGTGAATTTCCTTTAAGTTTTTTTAAAATGAGAATTTAGCGGGGCGCCTGGGTGGCGCAGTCGGTTAAGCGTCCGACTTCAGCCAGGTCACGATCTCGCGGTCCGTGAGTTCGAGCCCCGCGTTGGGCTCTGGGCTGATGGCTCGGAGCCTGGAGCCTGTTTCCGATTCTGTGTCTCCCTCTCTCTCTGCCCCTCCCCCGTTCATGCTCTGTCTCTCTCTGTCCCCCCAAAAAATAAACAAACGTTGAAAAAAAAATTTAAAATGAGAATTTAGCAAAACATTCAGTATTTTCCCAATCTTCCTATGATTCACTTCTCTTCATTAATTGGATTATCAGAAATCCAGAACCTATTCACTTTATTTGAGATTTATCCCTGCCATTTAATTAACTGCTGTATTGAGATCTAAAAATTGTTCTCTTACAAGTTGCTTCCTAATGTCAAAATAATTTCTGTTAATTTCATTGCTCCTTTTTAATCGCTTATTTCATACTCTGACAATTTTATACTTCTGTACGTAATGGATTGAAATCCTTCTTCTGTGTCCAAATCTGAAAATTTTAATTTACTGAACTAGTCTAAAATGACTTTTCCA
This sequence comes from Felis catus, assembly GCF_018350175.1. Taxonomy (NCBI): domain Eukaryota; kingdom Metazoa; phylum Chordata; class Mammalia; order Carnivora; family Felidae; genus Felis; species Felis catus. Next base: position 81,366,751 of record NC_058378.1, read on the forward strand.
GATCGTAGTTAACATGACATAGTCAACCTTTCTTAATTTTTACAGCCTTAAAATATTTAAAAATAATCTACATATCATAAAGCATGCCTTTTAAATGTTTATTTTGAGAGAGAGAGAGAGAATGAATGAATGAGTGAATGAATGAATGAACATATGAATCCTAAGCAGGCTCCGCACTGTCAGTGCAGAGCCCAATGTCGGGCTCGATCTCACCAACTGTGAGACCATGACCTGAGCCAAAATCAAGAGTCAGACACTTAACCAACTGACCCACTCAGGTGTCCCTAAAGTATGCCTTTAAAAACATTGTACAGTCCAGTGTTTTTTTGCTCTCTGTCTCCACAGTTATGCCTATTCTGGACATCCCTTATAAATAGAATTATACAATACGTGGCCTTTTGTGAAAACTTTAACTTTTTGAATAAACTCATGTCTTGTTTTCAAAGTTTTCTTCTCATAGAAAATATATTTCAGAGTGGTTAAAATGTCCTTGTACTTTAAAATGTGCTGTAGGGTGCCTGGCTGGCTTGGTCAGTGGAGCAGGTGACTCTTGATCTTGGGGTCGTGAGTTCGAGCCCCACGTTGGGTATAGAACCTACTTAAAAAAAAAAGTTCTAAAATGTTATGCTGCAAGAGTTCTCTGCTTTGTTGGTAATGGGCAGGCCATCTCACTTAAAAAATCCTTAGACTTAAAAAAACAATCCAATTTGGCGTAGGTGTTTAAAATACTGCATCTAATATAAGAAAGAATAACTGTTGGAAAATCCCAAAGTAGTCAGCAACTTCAGGAATTGGGAGGACCTCTTCCTGATGTGATTTATGGATTAGTTTCATCCAGAATATGTTGTAAATGCTTGCTAATGTTGTTGAGCGCTTGAAACGGTCATCTTTCCTGAGAGTGACCTCACTGATTGCAAACGTGCAACGTGGGTTACGGTGGTCCAGAGCTTCCGTGAGTCTGTGCGACTGCCAAAACTGCATTTGAATTCTTCTTGTGTGTGCCTTAATTCCGGAGGAATTTTGGCAGAGAGGTTAAAACTGGGTTTCCTGCATAACGAAGTGGGGTTTTTTGTTTGTTTGGGTTTTTTTTTGTATCTTAGAGTAGTATACACATAATGGCATATGGGAAGCAATTCTTGACTGCAGAACTGGCATCAGTAGAGGGTTATCTGATGTCTGTTTTTTTTTGTTTTAATTTTTTAACGTTTATTTTTGACAGAGAAAGAGCACGAGTCAGGGAGGGGCAGAGAGGGAGACACAGAACGCGAAGCAGGCTCCAGGCTCTGAGCTGTCAGCACAGATCCCGATATGGGGCTCGAACCCACGAACTGCGAGATCCTGACCTGAGCTGAAGTCGGAGGTTTAACTGACTGAGCCACCCAGGCGCCCCTATCTGATGTCTGGTTTTGATTTCTCAGTTCATTTTGTTCAAGTTTTCCCTTATTTTGATTTTTCGTGAGCTGTTTTGGATAAATAAGTCAGTGTTGTCCTTTCATTCTGACAGTTTTCCAAGCACTCGTGTGAAAATGGATCAAATCTAGCAGTTTGAGGATTTCCCCTTATTCTGAAGGGCGTCACTTGTTACTGTCTCTGATGGGTAGTCCTCTTTGATTTAACAATTTAATACCCTCAACTACTCCTTTTAGTATGTCAGAATAATATCATGTGTTCTTTCTTGTCTGTTCTTCAAGGCAATGGTAAAGCACATTTTAATTTATGTGTAATCCAAGGAAACATAGCCTCCTTGTGTTCTGTGACATCTGATTTCTGAGAGTTCTTAATATATGTAATTCTGACAACTTACCTAGTGTAGGTAATGGGTGTCTTTAAAAATATTTAATCTCAATTAAAAAACCCCTAATACATACATTCATCTGTTGTGGAACAGACTAGCCAAGATCTCATAACCATTTCATCTTGAAATTTGTTTTAGAATACCTATTTGAGAAGCATTTTAACAGATTTCTTGTTTTGATTCTCTGTAAATTGAGATCAGGATTTGGCAGGCGAAAAGCTGGCATGCAGAGTATATATAGCAGAGGCTGAGAGTTCACGCTGCTCAAGAAGTCAACACATTTATTCACGTGAGGCTGTGCTGACACATTGTTTTCTCTTTGGAAATTCTGTTTTGTGTTTGATTCTCCTAATCTTATCTATTCTGTTGTTCTTTTTATTATCAGGATTTTCTGGACTATTATGATTCTTTTTGAAATAATTTAAATGGGAGAGGTTGTTTTTTCTAGCATTTTGAACATCCTGCCAATTTTTTGTTAATGTTTGTTTCCTCTTGATAGAGACAGAGCACAAGTAGGGGAGGGGCAGAGAGAGAGGGAGACACAGAATCCGAGGCAGGCTCCAGGCTCCGAGCTGTCAGCACAGAGCCTGATGCAGGGCTCAAACTCACAAACCATGAGATCATGACCTGAGCCGAAGTCGGATTCTTAACTGACTGAGCCACCCAGGTGCCCCCAAGGTCCTGCCTATTTTTATTCTTTCAGTCCTGTCTTTAGTTTCCAGTAGGATCCTTACTCTCCAGTGTATTTGAATTTTGGAATGATCAATAATCGTAGAAAATAGAAAATGTATCTGAAGTTAAGGCAAACACAAGAGCAATACAAATGCACTTGAAAATTGCCCACCGTGTTCAATCGAACCCCATAATTATGTAATCAAATTATTCTACAAATAGTGAATTATTGATGGGATGTGTGTAGGAGTTTTTCACTGGAACATTTGTTTCTTCAGGCTACTTTGCTGTATTGGTGGCAATTTTGCATGCTGTTTTATCTGGAACTGTCAGACTCTGCGGACGAGATGCCTCGGATAAGTGGAGGTGTGCATAGCCATGCACGCAGCCTCCTGTTCATTTCTCCTTGCTATTTGAAGTAAGGCTTTGTGCTTGTGTCCCACAAGCCAAGAATGCTGACGTTTCGTTTCATGTGATCTACTGCAAAAAGAGAAAAGTATGGTGTGTCTATAATTTGTACACATGGCTTATTGGGTATATTTCTGCCAGGTGAAAACTTTGGTTTTAATTAGTTATCAACAAGATCCACAATCCCGTCTTCAGATTTTAAATGTTGGATGTTTGGGAGAGTTTTCCGCAGACTAGCTTCTGGCTCTCTCCACCTCACCCTCTTTCCCTGAAGGGCCCATTCATAGGGCCAGCAGAACTGCTCACCCTGAACTGTGTGATGGGGGGTGAGTCCCGTAAGAGCATCCCCGGAAGTGACCGTTCCGGGGGGTGGGGGGCTAACATTACCACCTCACTGGTCCACAAGAGTGACTTTGAGCTGCATAAACACCTTCCCAAACCAAATGTGTTTCCAGCTCAAGGCCCCTTTGCTAGAAGGAATACCGGTCCCTGCAATACCACCAGACCCAGGGGAGGTGGGCGGAGGGGAAGTCGGAGTAGGAAGAGGGCGCTCTCCTAACAATTTGGAGTTCTGACACCGTTTGCAAATTTTACCAGAAAACGTCTTGCCATGTGAACACGTTGCTAAGACCCCTTGCAAGGGGCACATGTGCGTACGAGACCCCAAAGATGTAGGCTTCGTGAGCTTTGTAGTAAACGTCCCTCTGGGTCTAATTTATTTCATGGCTTTGGGACCCCCTCCTAAGTATTTAATAAATATGGGTTCATTTGGACAATGTTTGTCTGTTGGGCCCACACCATGCGCAGAATCGCCAGCGTGAGCGTTTTGTGGGGGCCGCCTCTGTGCCAGGGAGGCTCCTTCCTTCATGCTGCCCGGCCGCTGCAGTAGCCATCTGAGTCTGCCCCAGTGTTGGTGTGGTCAGGGTGCCTTAGCCCAGCCTGGGGCCTGGCGAGCAAAGGAAAACCATTTTCTGTAGCCGGGGAAGCCCCTTCGATGACCAGATTCCTGGGTGCTGTGATTGTACTGGGTATAGCTGTGCCCCGCTCTTGCATCTTGGTGGAAATCTATCACCTCATGAGGACAAAGGTCCACATCAAGAGTATTGGAATTTGGGGGCAGACGTTCTTTGGTCCTTTTTCCCACTGGATCCAAACTACGGCTGATGACACACGCGTTTACGAAGGTCTTGCTCAGCTAAGAGCACTTTCCTGAAGCTTTCTGTACCAATCTAGTTAAACGGTCAGGCCCACTGGCCAGTGAGTAGGCCGAGAGTCGACCTTTCTGGCCCAAGGGCCCCACTGCTAACTCAAAACTGCTTTAAAAGAGGTTTGAGGGGCGCCTGGGTGGCTCAGTCGGTTAAACATCCGACTTCGGCTCAGGTCATGATCTCGCGGTCGGTGAGTTCGAGCCCCGCGTCGGGCTCTGTGCTGACGGCTCGGAGCCTGGAACCTGCTTCCGATTCTGTGTCTCCCTCTCTCTCTCTGACCCTCCCCCCTTCATGCTCTGTCTCTCTCTGTCTCAAAAATAAATAAAACATTAAAAAAAAATAGGTTTGAAATGTTTATACTCTGTGAATACACTGAAAACCTCTGAACTATATGCTTTAGATAAATGAATTTCATGGTATATCAATTCAATCTCAATAAAGCTGTGTAAAAAAAGTTTAACAAAAAGTTCAGTCAGGCTGCTGAGTCATGAGATAGTAACAGCAGAGACCAGAGGCGATGTCCACACGTCTCCAGAGTAAATGCCTGATGAAGTGGACTTGGCAAAGGGTAGGGTGATGGCCCTGTGGGATGTTGGGCAACTTGACCTCCACAGAGATGTCTGTAGAAAATGCCAGGTTCTCTTCTCCTCAGCTGCTGTTTCAGGGCGTATCTTACCATCTATTTCTAGGGTGGTTCTGAGACTTGGGTATATGCTGGAATGACCCGGAAGTCTGTAAAACTCTTGAGGCCTCAGCCTCAAGAGTTTCTGCTTCAGTAGGTCTGGGTCACAACAGACAATCTGCATTTCTCCCAAGTTTCCAGTGACGAGTCGGGAACCACACTTTGGGAACCCCTTGGCCTATGGCCGCCAGAGCTCACTGTCCTGAGGTGGGGGGTGGGTGGCTGCTAAGTCTGGCCTCTGCTGGGGCAGCTCATGGTTTGCATCAGGCTCTTGGTTGAGGTGGAATCTCCAAGAGGCCCCCCGGATCCAGCGGACTGGTGGGAGCTGAGGGCTATCGAGTGATTTTCAAACGGCTCTTCATGCCCCGTTAGTAGAAAGGAGCTGCCTCGGGGCGCCTGGGAGATCTGGGAGGCTGTGTGGGTGGTCTTCAGACCCCTCCTTGCCTACTTTTCCACCAGATCAGCTCTGTTCTTATGCCAAGTGTACTGGGATCCTGTAGATGAATTTGTTTGAAGAATGGGTTCCATTGCATGGGCAATAGTATCTATGGTAACAATCTGGATTCTGGGCTCTGGAAGAGGAGGGCTCCGGAAGATTCCTCTGAGGGCCGGGTTCCAGGGAACCAGCAGGACCGGGATGCCCCTTGGTTGCCAACTTGTACGCGCTTTTCCATTCCACGTAGAGTCACGCCTCCAGATCCAACACAGCTTTGTGATTAAGAGCTCGAGTTGGACAGAGGAGGGTCCAGCCACTCCCGGTCGAGTGTCCTCCTACCTCCGGGAGGTCTCTGTGCCAGATCTAGTCTTTCTTTTGGGCAAGGATTCTGCCATCATCCACGGGTGTTTGTGAGCCTGAGATGAGACTTGCTCTAAAGCCCTCAGCACAGCATCCGGCTCAATGTCAACGCTCACACAAGTATGAGTATTGCCATACTGGTCTGGTTATGTGGTTAAAAGTATAACGTTATTCTACAATCAAATAATTACACGTAAAATCAATATGGATTCCATATCACAGAAGAATTTCAATAGTTAAGGGATTTTTTTTCTCCTGTAGTGGGAAAAAATGGGTTTTTAGTTTAAAAAAAAAAAAGGAAAACTAATTACTAGAGCAACGGGTAAAAAATAGTTGAAAAGGAATAATTGCTTGAAACGATAACATTAGCAGAAATAACTCTGGTACTTTTTGCCACTTGCTCTGCTTGACAAAGGATTTCATTGAAACACTTGTAATACTCCTATTTGCTATAAGTATCTTATTTTTTTTAATGATGTTTTAATAAAAACTCATGCTTCATCTCAAGTGATTATTCAGCTCCCAGACAAAATCAAGTTCATTCCAAGTAAGAAAGAATATATGTTCTACAGCAAGGCAACGCTGGGGCTTGGGGACAATTACTCAAGGAATATTCAAGGAATTTAAGTCTTGAGTTTTTTATTTAAAGGAAGTATGATCAATTATCCTGTCTCTGGCAGAGTGCCATGTGAGGCCACATTCTTATTTCTTCACATTTGAAGCTCAAATCAGGAGGAAAATGGAGATACAGTAAAACCTTGGTTTGCGAGCATAATTCGTTCCAGAAACACGCTTGTAATCCAAAGCACTCGTGTGTCAAAGTGAATTTCAAGAACCATTGGCTCAGTTGTGATCATGTGGGGTTCAGTGTGATGTCCTAGTCATATTGTGAGACATCACCTATTAAGTTAAAATGTATATCAATTTTATATTTATATATATGTAATAAATATAAATATAAAATAAATATATATAAATATAAAATATAAATATAAAAATTAAAAATATAAAATATAAATATAAAATAAATGTATAAATATAAAATATAAATATAAAATATATATAATTATAAAATATATATAAATATAAAAATATATATTGACATATATTTTATATATATATATATATAAAAGTACTGGTTTTAAAATGTTTGTACTTTTTAAAAATGTTTAGTTTTGACAGAGAAACACAAGCGGTGGAGGGGCAGAGAGAGAAAGACACACACACACACACACACACACACACACACACACAGAATCCGAAGTAGGCTCCAGGCTCTGAGCCATCAGCACAGAACCTGATGCGGGGCTTGAACTCAGGAACTTATGAGATAGTGGCCTGAGCTGAAGTCGAACGCTTCAGCAACTGAGCCACCCAGGTGCTCCTAAACCAGCAGTTCCATAGTACTTTTCTGGGTTGGAAGAGGGACATCAGCCAGGGTGAGGATTGAATATATTTGAAAGGGGATTCAAAGTGTTATTCTGTTGAGGATTTCACTGTAGAAAAGTGAAAAAAAAATCAGAGGCTTTAAGTTTGTACAGAAAAGACAATTCTTTGGAGATTTCTCTTGCCTGCTCTTCTGTTGAGCCATCATCTATAATGCAGGTTATACTAGCATAGAAAATGGGAACGAGTAGTCAGGTTGACTGTTATGTATGAGCATGAATAATCTTTAGTTTTCTTTCTTTCCCACTTCAGGTCAAGTTGAAATTTTTTACTCTAGACCAAAGGCCTTTGTTGGGTTTGCAGAAAATATAGCACAGGTGCATGGGCTGTGATATACTTACTGTATATGCTTGTAATGGTCTGAAGTAATTATAGCAATTTTCGTGTTTCACACTTATGGTCAGGCCTTTTGAATAAATTTGAAGTGGTAATAATTACAAGGGCGAAATGATTGTGTGGTAACCTGTGGGTGTGTTCATTTAGCAATTTTTTTGTGCCAAAAAACTGAAGGGACTCGCTCAGTCTCCTTAAGAAAATATATGGCACACTAGAGGGAAGATGGTTCTAGTAAACCATTATGAAGGAGAAACGGGAACGCATCGTGAACTTGTGTATCTGGGTGGCATAGAACTCACCAAAATCTTCAGGTCGCGCTACGTGACATTATGGGTGGGAACCTTATGAGCTGTACTTCTGCCCCTGCCCTCTGTGCCGTCACAGCATAGCTTTGTTCTTCATGTACTGTCAACCCCACGAGACCCTGTTGCTCGCTTTAGGCAAATGATACCTTTACCCACATGTGTGCTGTTTTTAGCACGCTTTATTCCTTTGCGTAGACCCAGATTTTTGTCTTGTATGATTTCTCTTCTGCCTGAGAAATTTCCTTCAGTGGTTTTTATAGTTCAGGGTTGCTGGTGATGAATTCTTTCAGCGTTTGTTAGTCTAAAATAACCTTGATTTTGCTCTTATTTGATAAAAAATTTATTTTTATGTTTATTTTTGAGAGAGAGAGCGAGTGAGTGAGTGAGAGAGAGAGAGAGAGAGAGAGAGAGAGAGAGAGAGAGAGAGAGGATGTGAGCGGGGGAGGGGCAGAGAGAAAGGGAGACCTGGAATCCGAAGCCGGCTCCAGGCTCCGAGCTGTCAGCACAGAGCCCCACCCTGGGCTCAAACTCACGAACCAGGAGATCATGACCTGGGCTGAAATCGGATGCTCAACTGACTGAGCCACCCAGGCACCCCTTCCTTAGATACTTTCTATTTTGTGATTGCCTAGATCATTTCTGAGGAAAGGTCCTCTGTCCTTGTTTGTTCCTCTGGGTTGGTCCCCCACCCCCACCTCCACCTAGGGCTGCTTTTAAGATTTTTCACTAAATTGCTGGGTACCTGGGTGGCTCAGTTGGTTAAGCGTCAGACTTCGGCTCAAGTCATGATCTCACAGCTCATGAGTTCGAGCCCTGTGTCTGCCCCTGTGCTGACAGCTCAGAGCCTGGAGCCTGTTTCGGATTCTGTGTCTCCCTCTCTCTCTGCCCCTCTCCCACTTGCGCTGTCTCAAAAATGAACAAACATTAAAAAAAAAAAAAACCAGGATTTTTCACTGAATTTCAGCCATTGGGTTAAAATCTACTTGGCGTGGTTTTCTTAAGTTTATTCTTCTAGGGGCTCTTGAAATTCTGGATCTGTGGGTTTATGTGGGAGATCTTTGGCTATTATTTCTTCAAATAATTTTCTGCTTAATTTTCTTTCCCTCTCCTTCTTGAACTGCAATTACCTGTAAGTTAGATGCTAGATGTTTTCCTTCAGTTCACTGATACCCTGTTAATTCTCAGGGTTTTTTCTGTCTATACTTCATTTTACCATTAAAAAAAAGTTTTTATTATTTAAGTAATCTCTATACCCAGCATGGGGCTCACAGCATGGGGTTCAAACTCGTGACCCCAAGATCAAGTCTCACACTCCATTGACTGAGCCAGCCAGGTTGCCCCATTTTCCAAATTGCTATGTCTCCTAATTTATTGATCTATTTTTCTGCCGTGTACAATCCGCTGTAAATTGTATTCAGTTTATTTTTCATTTCGTATTGTATCTTGAATTTCAAAGAAATCCAGTTAGGCATTTTTTTTTGTCTTCTTTCTTCATCACGCTCGTGTTTTTATTTTCTTGAACACCTAGAGCATACTTCTAGGTCAGTGTACTGCTTATGAATTCTATTATTTATGTCATTTCTGGGTTCATTCCTATTGATTTTTCTCCCTCATTATAAGTAATAATTTCTGCTTTTCATATTGGTGATGCCTTTTTCTAAAATAACTTATTTTTTATAATCTAGATTTACAAAAAAAAAAAATCACAAAGCTAGTACGTGGTTTCTACGTAACCCACACCCAGTTTTCGCTATTAAAGTCTACACTTTATTTATCTTTCCTTAGTTTTTACCAGATGCCTTTTTTTCCTCCCATGGTTCCATCCAGGATACCACATTATATTTAGTCGTCTGTCTCCTTGCCTCTTTAAGTGGTGGTGGTTTTTCCAGACTTCTCTTGTTGTGGATGACCTCGGCACTTTTGAGGAGCGCGGGTGTGCTGTAGAATGTCCCTCGATGGGATTTATCCAACGTTTTTCTCAAGATTAGGTTGAGTTTATGGGTTTGGGGGCAGAAGACCAGGTACAAACGCCATTTTTATTGCACTGATGTCTCACTGTTGATGTTAATTGTAACCACCTGGGTGGGGTAATGCTTCTCAGGTTTTTCCATTAGAGTCCCCTTCGCCCCTCCTGTCCCTCCTGAACTTCACAGATCACCAGGAACGAGCAGTTATATTCACCTCCTCCAGGGAAGATCTTTCACATAAGTTATCTGGAGTCCTTCCGCATGGGAGAACTGTTGCTTCTTTCGCATTTGTTGATCCATTCGTATCAGAATGGACTCATGGGTATCTCTACTTTGGGTTATGGACCGTACTTCCATAGTGTTGCTCAAATGTTCCAGCTTGAGTCATTGGGAGGTTTTCAGTTGATGCCTAGGTCTCTCTGGCATATCCTCACCATTGTGGGCTCTTTGTTGGTTTTTAACCCTTAATTTAATTTCTGGCGCTATAAGATGCTGCTATAAGACTCATCTTGTATGCTTCCTGCCCCGTTTGTAGAATCAGCCCTTTCTCCAAGGGGTCCTGGTTTCCTTAATTGAAGAATGGCATTAGAAACCAACATCTAGGTGCTAACTATGCTTGTTGCTAATGGGGTATCATTGCTTTTAGGACTTCTCAGCTGACAGAGCAAAGAAATCTATAGGAGCGTATACACACGTAAATATATGGACATGTGAGTTAAGCTACACGAGTTCATACTGATGTTCCAATTATAACTTAACATGTGGATCATTCTAGCCTCTTCTCCTTGCTTATCTAGAAAACCTACCTTCAGTGGTGACACATATGGTTCTCAACATCTGCCATTCATTTACTTAACTGTTCAATTCCCCCATACATGCCGAGCAATGACCAATTGTGGGAAACAGTGTTATCAGCTGGAGTATAGTGCTTGTGTGTGGTTTCTTTTCTCTTTTGATTTGAGACTCTGCATATTTCCAAGTTACCTAGGGTGGAACCCTTTCCCCCTACCCATCAATGAGGTGGTTTCATACATTTGTAACAGAATTAAAGGCTGTTTTGTCATATTCTGCATTCCACCTTGGGAATCTCCAACTATCTAAATGATTAAAAGTGCATACAGGTGCATGTGGGTGGCTGGGTGGGTTGAGCGTCCGACTCTTGATTTTGGCTCAGGACATGAACCTGGGGTCATGGGATCGCGCCTCGGGTCTGCCTCTACACTGAGTGAGCCTGCTTAAGATTCTCTCTCTCTCTCTCTCTCTCTCTCTCTCTCTCTCTCTCTCTCTCTCTCTCTCTCTCTCTCTCCCCCTCCCTCCCTCCCTCCCTCCCTCTCCCCCTGTCTCTCCCACTCACACGTTCTCTCTCTCTCTCAAAAAAATTTTAAAAGTAGAACGTGCATACGTTAAGCTTTGCTGTTCAGTAAAGTCCTACAGTTTTTACAAGTGCGTAATATCATCCATCCACCTTTACAGATTCACAAAGAATAGTTTCACTATCCTAAAAAATCCCCTGTGTTTTACCTATTCATCCCTCCTTCCCTCCCCTGACCCCCCTGGCAACATCCTATGGGTGTATCCTTTTGGGACTGGCTTCTTTCTCTTAGCAATATACATTGGAGATTCTTTCCATGGCTTGATGGGTCATTTCTTGCCTTGTTGAATAACATTCCCCCGTAGGGCTGTACCATAGTTCTTTATCCATTCCCCTATTGAAGGACCTATAGCTTCCAGTTTTGAGCACCAGTATACCTGTTATAAAGATTCTCACACACATTTTTACGTTGACATAGGTTTTCAAATCAACTGGGCAATTACTTAGGCTCTTGATTGGTATATCAGATGGTAAGACTATGTTCAACTTTGAAAAACCCAAGAAGCCCCCCCCCCGGGCCCCAAAAGTGCTGCCAAATTGTTTTCCAAAATGGCTGTACCAACAGCAGTGAATGAGCATTTCTGTTGCTCTAGGCTCGTGTGTAGTATTGTCAGGGTTTTGGATTTCATCTATTCCTGTAGGTGTGTAGTGGTTCTTTTTAATTTTCAGTGTCCTATTGAGTGATGTGGAGCATCCTTCCGTATGCTTATTGCCATCTGTATGTCATTTTGGTGAGGTATTTTTAGATCTTTTGCCAATCTCGGAATTGTTTTCTTAATGTTGAGCTTTAAGAAGTCTTACTATATTTTGGATACGAGTCCTTTATCTGATAGGTTTTGCAAATATTTCCAAATGCCTTCATTTAAAAAAAATATGTAATATATTGTCAGATTGGCTAACATACAGTGTGAAAAGTGTGCTCTTGGTTTTGGGGGTAGATTCCCGTGGTTCATCGCTTACCTACAACACCCAGTGCTCATCCCAACAAGTGCCCTCCTCAACGCCCATCCCCCATTTTCCCCTCCCTGCCGCACCCCCGCCCCTGCCATCAGCCCTCAGTTTGTTCTCTGTATTTAAGAGTCTCTTACCGTTTGCCTTCCAACGTCTCTGTTTGTAACTATTTTTTCCCCTTCCCTTCCCCCATGGTCTTCTGTTAAGTTTCTCAGGATCTACATAAGAGTGAACACATATGGTATCTGTCTTTCTCTGTATGACTTATTTCACTTAGCATAACACTCTCCAGTTCTGTCCACGTTGCTGCAAATGGCCAGATTTCATTCTTATTGCCAAGTAGTAGTCCATTGTATACATAAACCTTTGTATGTATAAAGAAGATACAATCTTCTTTATCCATTCATCAGTTGATGGGCATTTAGGCTCTTTCCACAATTTGGCTATTGTTGAAAGCACTGCTGTAAACATTGGGGTACATGTGCCCCTGTGCATCAGCACTCCTGTATCCTTTGGATAAATTCCTAGTAGTGCTATTGCTGGGTTTTAGGGTAGTTCTATTTTTTTTTAATTTTTTAAGAAATGTATTTATTTTCAAGAGACAGACACGGTGTGAGTGGGGGAGGGGAAGATAACAAGGGAGACACAGAATCCGAAGCAGGCTCTAGGCTCTGAGCTGTCAGCACAGAGCCCGACGCGGGGCTCGAACCCACGGATGACGAGATCATGACCTGAGCCGAAGTCAGATGCCCGACCAACTGAGCCACCCAGGTGCCCCAGGGTAGTTCTATCTTTAATTTTTTGAGGAACCTCTGCACTGTTTTCCAGAGCAGCTGCACCAGTTGGCATTCCCACCAACAGTGCAAGAGGGTTTCCACATTCTTGCCAGCATCTGTTGTTTCCTGAGTTGTTTATTTTAGCCACTCTGACCGGTGTGAGGTGGTATCTCAGTGTGGTTTTGATTTGTATTTCCCTGATGATGAGTGACGTTGAACATCTTTTCATGTGCCTGTTGGCCATCTGGATATCTTCTTTGGAAAAGTGTCTATGCATGTCTTCTGACCATTTCTTCACTGGATAATTTGTTTTTCGGGTGTTGAGTTTGGATACTAACTCTTTATTGGATATGTCATTTGCAAATATCTTTCCCCATTCTGTCAGTTGCCTGTTAGCTTTGTTGATTGTTTCCCTTGCAGTGCAGAAGCTTTTTACCTTGATGAGGTCCCAATAGTTCATGTTTGCTTTTAATTCCCTTGCCTTTGGAGATGTGTCAAGCAAGAAATTACTGCAGCTGAGGTCAAAAGGGTTGTTGCCTGCTTTCTCCTCTAGGGTTTTGATGGTTTCCTGTCTCACAGGTCTTTTATCCATTTTGAGTTTATTTTTGTGTATGGTGTAAGAAAGTGGTCTAGTTTTACTCTTCTGCATGTTGCTGTCCAGTTCTCCCGGCACCATTTGCTAAAGAGACTGTCTTTTTTCCATTGTATGCTTTTTCCTGCTTTGTCAAAGATTAGTTGGCCATACATTTGTGGGTCCGAGTCTGGGTTCTCTATTCCGTTGGGCTATGTGTCTGTTTTTGTGCTAATACCATAGTGTCTTGATGATTACAGCTTTGTAGTAGAGGCTAAAGTCTGGGATTGTGATGCCTCCCGTTTTGGTTTTCTTATTTCCATATTACTTTGGCTACTTGGGGTCTTTTGTGGTTCCATACAAATTTTAGGATTGTTTGTTCTAGCTTTGAGAAGAATACAGGTACGATTTTGATTGGGATTGCATTGAATGTGTAGATTGCTTTGGGTAGTATTGACATTTAACAATATTCTCCCAATCCATGAGCGTGGAATGTTTTTCCATTTCTTTGTGTCTTCTTCAAGTTCTTCATAAGTTTTCTATAGTTTTTAGCATACAGGCATTTTACACCTTTGGCTAGGTTTATTCCTGGTATTTTATGGTTCTTGGTACAATTGTAAATGGGATCAATTTCTTGATTTCTGTCTCTGTTGCTTCATTATTGGTGTATAGAAATGCAACTGATTTCTGTACATTGATTTTGTACCTTGCGATTTTGCTGAATTCATGTATCAGTTCTAGCAGCCTTTTGGTGGAGTCTGTTGGGTTTTCCATGTAGAGCATCATGTCATCTGTGAAAAGTGAAAGTGTGACTTCTTCTTTGCCTATTTTGATGCCTTTTATTTCATTTTGTTGTCTGATTGCTGATACGAGGACTTCCAACACTATGTTAAACAACAGTGGTGAGAGTGGACATCCCTGTTGTGTTCCTGATCTCAGGGGGAAAGCACTCAGTTTTTCCCCATTGAGGATGATATTAGCTGTGGGCTTTTCATAAATGGCTTTTATGATGTTTAAGTATGTTCCTTCTATCCTGCCTTTCTTGAGGGTTTTTATTAAGAAAGGATGCTGTATTTTGTCATGCTTTTTCTGCATCTATTGACAGGATCATATGGTTCTTATCCTTTATTACTGTGATGTATCACATTGATTGATTTGTGAATATCGAACCAGCCCTGCAGCCCAGGAGTGAATCTCACTTGATCATGGTGAATAATTCTTTTTATATGCTGTTGAATTTGATTTGCTAGTATCTTGTTGAGAATTTTTGTATCCATATTCATCAGGGATATTGGCCTGTAGTTCTCTTTTTTTTGCTGTCTGTCTGTCTGGTTTTGGAATCAAAGTAATGCTGGCTTCATAGAATGAGTCTGGAAGTTTTCATTCCGTTTCTTTTTTTTTTTTCTTTCTTTTTTTTTTTTTTTTTTGGAACAGCTTGAGGAACTGCTTTAAATGTCTGGTGGAATTCTCCTGGGAAGCCATCTGGCCCAGGACTCTTATTTGTTGGGAGACTTTTGATAACTAATTCAATGTCTTCACTAGTTATGGGTCTGTTCAAATTTTCTGTTTCTTCCTGTTTGAGTTTTGGTCATGTGTGGGTGTCGAGGAATTTGTCCATTTCTTCCAGGTTGTCCAGTTTGTTGGCATATAATTTTTCATTGTATTTTCTGAAGATTGCTTCTATATCTGAGGGATTGGTTGTGATAAGTCCATTTTCATTCCTGATTTTATCTGTTTGGGTCCTCTCTCTTTTCTTTTTGAGAAGTCTGGCTAGGGGTTTTTAAATTTTATTTTTTCAAAAAACACTCTTAGTTTCATTTATCTATTCCACTGTTTTTTTTTTTGATTCTATATTATTTATTTCTGCTCTGATCTTTATTATTTCTCTTCTTCTACTGGCCTTGGGGTTTCTTTGTTTTACTGCTTCTCGTTCCTTTAGGTGTGCTGTTGGATTTTGTATTTGGGATTTTTCTTGTTTCTTGAGATAGGCCTGGATTGCCATGTATTTTCCTTTTAGCACTGCCTTTGCAGCATCCCAAAGGGTTTGGACTATCCTGTTTTCATTTTCATTTGTTTCCATATGTTTTTAAATTTCTTTTTTAGTTGCCCGGTTGACCCATTCATGCTTTAGTAGGATGTTCTTTAACCTCCATGCATTTGCAGGTTTTCCAAACTTTTTCCTGTGGCTGATTTTAAGTTTCATAGCATTGTGATCTGAAAATGTGCATGGTATGATCTCAATTCTTTTCTATTTATTGAGGGCTGTTTTGTGACCCAGCATGTGCTCTAACTTGGAGAATGTTCCATGTGCGCTTAAGAAGAATGTATATTCTGATTTAGGATAAAAGGTTCTGAAAATATCTGTCAAGTCCTTCTGGTCCAGTGTATCATTCAGGGCCATTGTTTCTTTATTGATTTTCTGTCTGGATGATCTGACCGTTGATGTACATGGAGTATTAAAGTCTCCTGCTATTACCATATTCTTATCAATAAGGTTGCTTATGTTTGTGATTGTTGTACATTTGGGTGCTTCTGTATTGGGTGCATAAACATTTATAATTGTTAGCTCTTCTTGATGGACAGACCCAATAATTATGAGATAATGTCCTTTTTCATCTCTTGTTGTAGCCTTTAGTTTAAAGTCTAGTTTGTCTGATAAAAGTTGGGCTACTCCAGCTTTCTTGTGACTTCCAGTAGCATGATAGATAGTTCTCCATCCCTCACTTTCAATATGAAGGTGTCCTCAGGTCTAAAATGAGTCTCTTGTAGACGGCAAATAGATGGGTCTTGTTTTTTTATCCATTCTGATACCCTATGTCTTTTGGTTGGAGCATTTAGTCCATTTACATTCAGTGTTATTATTGAAAGATATGGGTTTAGAGTCATTGTGTTATCTGTAGGTTTCATGCTTGTAATGATGTCTCTGGTACTTTGTGGTCCTTGCGACATTTCACTCACAGAATCCCCTTAGGATCTCGTGTAGGGCTGGTTTCATGGTGATGAATTCCTTCAGTTTTTATCTGGGAAAACCTCTATCTCTCCTTCTATTCTGAATGACAGGCTTGCTGGGTAAAGGATGCTTGGCTGCATATTTTTCCTCTTCAGCACATTGAATATTTCCTGCCATTCCCTTCTGGCCTGCCAAGTTTCGGTAGATAGGTCTGCTACTACCCTTATGTATCTACCCTTGTAGATTAAGGCCCCTTTGCCCCTAGCTGCTTTCAGAATTCTCTCTTTACCTTTGTATTTTGCCAGTGTCACTATGATGTGTCGTGCAGAAGATCGATTCAAGTGGCATCTGAAGGGAGTTCTCTGTGCCTCCTGGATTTCAATGTCTGTTTCCTTCCTCAGATCGGGGAAGTTCTCTGCTATGATTTGTCCCAGTACACCTTCAGCCCCTTTCTCTCTTCTTCTTCTGGAATTCCTATGATATGGATATTACTAGGTTTCATTGAATCACTTACTTCTCTAACTCTCTCCTTGTGGTCCAGAATTTTTTTCTCTCTCCTTTTCTCAGCTTCATCTTTTCCAATAATTTTTATCTTCTAATTCACCTATTCTTTCCTCTGCCTCTTCAATCCGTGCTATTGCCACCTCCATTTTATTTTACACCTCACTGATAGCGTTTTTTAGCTCCTCTTGACTATTTTTTAGTCCCTTGATCTCTGTAGCAATAGATTCTCTGCTGTCCTCTATGCTTTTTTTCAAGCCCAGGGATTAATTTTGTGACTATGATTCTAAATTCTTGTTCAGTTACGTTGCTTATATCTGTTTTGATCAATTCTTTAGCTGCCGTTTCTTCTTGGAATTTCTTTTGCGGAGAATTCTTCTGTGTTGTCATTTTGGCGAGTTTTCTGTCCCTTATGTGTTTTAAAAGCTTGTTATGTGCCCTGCACTTGTGAGCACTGCTATATTAAAGAGGGGTCCTACACTGTCCAGGGCCTGGCCCTTCAGGAGGTTATTTTTGGAATGCGTTACTTGCTCTCTGTTGTGACTCTGGTTGCTTTATCTCCCTACTCGTAGTGATGTTTTGGACCCTCCACCCGGTGTGCTTTGATTTGTTCCTTGAAGTAGCCCTGGAAAGGAAAACAAACCAACCAGAAAAAACCCAAAAACACCAGCTGCAGCAAAATAACAGGGTGGGGGCGTTGTTGATGGAAGAGGCCTTATCCCAAACAAAAAGAGAAATGACAGGGGCAGGGGAAAACGAAAAGAAAATTGACCAGGCAGAGAAACTACAGGACTTCATCCAGAGAGAGACAGAGAGAAGGGAAAATAAAGGAGATCTAGAACAGGTATAAAGAGAATAGATTAAATATGTCTGCTGACACAAACCAACAGCCAGAGTAACCAGAGGAGGGAAGAGATAAGAAGAAGAAAAGGAAGGGAGAATATATACACATAATAAGAATTGTCTGAGAATTAAATCAGGCAATGCAGCGGCGCTGGCCTGGAGGAGGGGCCTCTGGTTTGTCAGCATCAGTTCCGCTCCTGTAAATACGCAGTTAGCAGGTGCCGAGGGGTGTGGTTTGGTGTGGGCGGGGCCCGCCTCTGCTGTGGGCCCTGCTGTCGTTCTCTGAAGCCCCCCCCTTGGTGGTGATGGGGAGTAAAATGGGGACACCCCGGTCTCTCCTCCACCGACTGGGTGTCCCAAACCACTCTGTTCAGGCCGTCCTCTCAGTGCCACGGGGGCAAAGGAGGGTTTGTCCTGCTCCACTGACTCCTGTGCCCTCCTGGCGCTCAGCTGGGATTTAAACCCGGATGCCTTAAAGGGTCCCGCTCCAGGGGCTCCTGGGTGGCGCAGTCGGTTAAGCGTCCGACTTCAGCCAGGTCACCATCTCGCGGTCCGGGAGTTCGAGCCCCGCGTCGGACTCTGGGCTGATGGCTCGGAGCCTGGAGCCTGTTTCCGATTCTGTGTCTCCCTCTCTCTCTGCCCCTCCCCCGTTCATGCTCTGTCTCTCTCTGTCCCAAAAATAAATAAAAAACGTTGAAAAAAAATTAAAAAAAAAAGGGTCCCGCTCCATGCACCCCGGTTCCGGGGAAGTGCCACTCCGTGCCACAGATACGTGGCCTCTGGTTGGCGGGTGCAGGCAGTCTTTGTCCTTTGAACGGTTATATACCTTCTTCCCACAGCACTCCAGGGAGGGGACTGCCCTCTCCCACTGGGGACTGTGCCTCTGAGCAAGTTACCCCCCTCCTCCGCAGGTACCCGAACTGGGCAGCTGGCCCGGTCCAGAGAAAGCCCCACAGTTAGAGATGGGATCTTTGTCCATCCCGGTCCGGGGTTTTTCTCTTGTGCAGATGCGGTCCTACGCTTCCCTCTCTTTTTCTTCCCTTTGTCTCTGCAGAAGGGGATCCCTCCCATCCATGCCTACGAAGCTCGGTTTCTCTCTCCCAGTTCAGAAGTATGCACTGATGGCTCACCAGGTTCTCCCTGTGAGCCCCTGGAGATGTCTTTGTCGCTCTGCAGACTGGACTCTTGGAATTCAAAGTCCTTTGGTCTCAACACTGCTGTGTTTGAGGGACGAGGGAACTTTGCCCCCCCCCCCCCCCCCCCCAGTTCTCTGCCATGTTGGATCTTGTGCCTTCATTTTTTTTAATGTTTGTTTATTTTTGAGAGACAGAGTGCAAGCAGGGGAGGGGCAGAGAGAGAGGGAGACACAGAATCCAAAGCAGGCTCCAGGCTCAGAGCTGTCAGCACAGAGCCCGACGTGGGGCTCGAACTCACGAACTGTGAGATTGTGACCTGAGCTGAAGTTGGATGCTTAACCGACTGAGCCACCGAGGTGTCCCACGGTATTTTTAATTATAGGTGGGGCACACAGGGAAGTGCCAGGTCAGTCAGGAGGCAGAGGGAGTGAGGAGGACCCTGGGAAAGAGCCTTTATTGTGGTCTCTGTGGAGGAGGCAAGACAAGGCAGAACCAATGGGTTAAGATGGCTGCTTTGAAGAATTCGCATGGACTCTGGGGCATAGGGGCTGACCCTGGGTGGCTGGTATCTGACAGGTGGTTCGGGCAGCTGGATATTGGCCTAGAGGGTAAGAGTCTAGAGGAGGAGGGAGGAAGTGTGTGTTCTGGGATGGCTAGTTTTCATATGAAAGGTGCCCTGGGAGGGACTGTCTCCCTGGGGTCAGTGAGTCAAAACCTCAGAATGAAAAAGGCGTGCCTACTGCGAGGGTCCATATCCCCCCCGGGTGGTGGCTTGCCTTCCTTTGAGTTTGCTGATCTTTGTTGGATCTTAAACTGCATGGCTAATAACTTGGGGAGTCTTTCCTTCAGAGAGCATTTGCTTCTGCCCTCAACATAGTTGAGGGGCTAAAAGGAACCAGGGCCCCTTTGGGTCCCCTGGAGAGACTCCTTTAGGGCTGGAGAGTCTGGCCCCACCGCTGCTTTCTTGCTTCTTGCTGAGTCCAGTGCCCCAGCACACGGCGGCTGTATTCCTCTGGCCTGGTGGCGACTTCATGCGCCGCTGGCTGCAGATGAGGCCGACTCGGGTTCTCCCCAGTGCTCGGACTCCCTGCTTCTCTGCCTCTGTAGGTTCCTTCCTTCCTGATTCCTGGATATTTCTATGTTGGCTTTGGGACAATGATGCACAAGTCTCTGTTCCTGTCGGTTCCTGATAGATCTGAGCCCTGTGCACATTTTACGTTCTTTTTAAATTGGGCTAGGGGTGAAGCAGGGGGCTGTCTCTGGATAACTCTACCTCTGGTGAGACCAGCAGTGCCTCAAAGGGTGTGTCCCGTCCTAGCTGCAATGACTGCGGAGTGGAGGGTCCTTCGGAGAGTCACGTGGGTTTTCTTGCTTCATGACCGGCCCCTTACCTCCCAGGCGCTCACCTCCATCACAGCCCCACCTGCATTTCTGCAGTTGTCTCCTGACGGGTCTCCCTGCTCCTTCCCTTACCCCACATTGGTCTGTTTCCAATATGGTAGCCAGAGGGATCCTGTGAAAACATAGATCAGATTGTGTCGCGCCTATACTCAGAACTCTTGAGTCACTTCCCATCTCATGCAGAACAAAAGTCAAAGATTTTGCAGTGACCCAAAGACCCTGGAGATACTCTCTCCTGTCGACCCCCTCACCCGCACCGACTTCTCTCCCCTCATGCCTCTTATTCTTGCCTATGATCCTGTAACAGACTGGCCTCCTTGCAGGTGAGGAAGCATGCTGGGCTTGCTCCTGCCCGAAAGGTTTTGCATTCGTTATGCCTGCAGACTGGAGCACCCTTCTTCCAGATGTTTCCACGACTCTGCTCTCAGCCCTCTGGGTTCTTGATCCTTGCTCAAAAGTCACATCCTCGGTGGAATCTTCCTTGGCACCCCCAATCCTTAGCTTTATTTTCTTCCTTAGCACTTAGAATCACCTTGCATACCATATAGATTTTTTGAAATATCAACTTTACTGAGATGTAGTGTATATGTAATACAATAAGTATAGAGTTAGGTGTGTTTCAACAAATGTACTCACATGTGTAACCACCACATCAGTCAAGATCTAGAAGCCAATTTGACAATACATTATATTAAAAAAAAAAAAACAAAACCTCTAGAGCATTTCTGTCACCAGAAAATCCCCCCAGGTGCCTGTGTTTTCTTGTAGGCACGTTTCTAGGCCATCACTGATCTGAATACTGTCACTGTAGGTCTTTGCCTCTCCTAGGACTTCATACTCAATAGAACTTCACTCAATATGAACACATACATCCGGCTTCTTTGACTCAGCATAATGGTGTTGAGTTTCATCGGCTACTGCGTGTATTGATAGTACAATAACTATTTGGGGGCTCTTATGAATTAACTATTCCCTTTTATTGCGGAGTGATATTTCATTGTATGGACCTATCACAGTGTCTCCATTTACCCACTGGTTGGTATTTGGTATGTTTTTCAGTTTTGTTGGTTGTGAATAAAGGTTCCCTGCACGTTCATGTACACATCTGTGTGTGGACAGAAGTTTCATTCTCTTTGGATAGATACCTAAGGGTGGAACCGGCGTTTCATTGTGTAGTTTCTGTATTTCACTTGATCAGAAATTGCTGAACAGTTACACAAGGTGATCGTACGGTTTTAGATTTCCACCAGTAATGTAGGAGCGACAGTTCTGCATCCTCGCCAACACTTGGAAGCCTCAGGATCTTTTATTGTTTGTCATTCTGGGCATTTCATCGTTTTACCGAATAGCCAAAGCAATCTTGAAAAACCAGGGGCACCTGGGTGGCTCCAGTTGGTTGAGCGTCTGACTTCAGCTCAGGTCATGATCAGTTTGTGAGTTCGAGCCCCACGTTGGGCTCTGTGCTGACAGCTCAGAGCCTGGAGCCTGCTTCGGATTCCGTGTGTCCCTCTCTCTCTGCCCCTCCCCCTCTCATGCTCGCTCTCTCTCTCTCTCTCTCTCTCTCTCTCTCTCTGTCTCAAAAAAAAATAAAAAAAATATAAAAACTAGAGGCATCACAATTCCAGACTATATATATATCTATATATCTGTATATATCTATACCATATCTATCTATCTATCTATCTATCTATCTATCTATCTATCTATCTAAACAAAGCTGTAGTCATCAAAACAGTATAATACTATAGACACGTAGGTCAATAGAACAGAATAGAAACAGAATAGATAAACCCAGCAATAAACTCCCAATTATATGGTCTTTGACCAAGGAGGAAAGACTAACCTTTGGGAAAGAGACAGTCTTGTCAACAAATGGTGTTGGGAAAACATGCAAAAGAGTAAGTGTTTTTAAATCTTTTATATCCATACTAAAGAAATCTTTGAATTGCTAGTGGTCATCTGAGGGGAGGTGATGATAGGAATAATTTTATTTCCTTTTTCAATATTTCCGTATTGCTTTTTTTTTTTAAACAATGAGTAAGTATTGCTTTTATATCAGAAAGAAATGCTATCACCATTTTTGGAAAAAATGTGCTTAATCCAGAGACTTCTTTTCAAAAATTTCCAATATCTGAATAACTATCTTTTTCTTTTTGTTTTTTTGAAGGCAGTATGGCATACTTTATAAAACTCATTTGACTGGATGTTACTTTGCCTTTAAAAAAATGTTTTATTGGGGCACCTGGGTAGTTCAGTCGATTAAGTGTCCGACTTCAGGGTCATGGGTCCGGGTCATGATCCTGTCGAGGTCTATGGGTTCGAGCCCCGAGTCGGACTCTGTGCTGACAGCTCAGAGCCTGGAGCCTGCTTCGGATCCTGTGTCTCCCTTTCTCTCTGCCCCTCCCCTGCCCATGCTCTGTCTCTCTCTCAAAAATAAACATTAAAAAAAATTCATTCTTAAAAAAATGTTTTATTTATTAAATTTTTAAAAATGTTTATTTAAAGAGAGAGTGCAGGTGGGGAGGGCCAGAGAGAGAGAGGGGGACAGAGGATCTGAAGTGGGCTTTGTACTGACAGGCTGATAGCAGCAAGCTGGATGTGGGGCTCGAACTCACGAACCCTGAGATCATGACCCCAGTGGAAGTGGGACACTCACCCAGCTGAGCCACTCAGGCGCTCCTTTATTTATATTTTAAAAGTCTGCTTATTTATTTAGAGAGAACACACAAGCAGGGGAGGGGCAGTGAGAGAGAGTCCTAAGCAGGCTCTGCGTTATCAGTGCAGAGCCCAGTGCAGGGCTCCAGCTCACAAACCGTGAGATCATGACCCGAGCAGAGATTAAGCGTCAGATGCTTAACCCTCTGAGCCACGCAGGCGCCCCTATTTTGCCTTTTAATTGAGGTTATGCTTGAATGCTTACACGTACTAGTTTTCATTGGCAGGGTTAATTTTGTAATCTCTGTTTAGAAAGGGGATCTACATTTACATACTCTAGTAAGATGGTGTGAATGAAAGCAAAAGCCTGTGGTTGAAGGATAATTTCAAGTCAAGATCTTCTAAGCATTTTTTTGAAATTTAAGGGAAGAGTCGGGGTGGGGTGGGGTGTGCGAAGAAGGAAAGATGTCGAGGAAGGGAGCCGGCGAGGGTAGAAGGGGGAAGCTCCGCTGGAGGCTGGCCAAGAGGATGCAAGAAATTTATTTGCCTTCAAGCTGAGATCAAAGCTGTACATTTGTAACAAGTGAAGGGAGGGGAAGGAAATCTATTTCAAGCTGTTTCTTACACATCGGAGGAGAGAGACTCTTCGGAAGGACAACCGTGGCAGCAGCTGCTTTTGAATTTTGTTTGCTGAACAGTGAAAAGACTTAGTTACCGTTTACAGTGAAGTGTCTGATTGTGAATCTTGGCCATGGGCACCTGGTGGGAGCCAAGAAACTGGTGATCTGAAGAGCCAGAATCACAAATCAGGCATTAATTACAATCATGGTCACTGTTCCTTGCACTGTTGTCAGAATAACGTCCCGAGGTAGAAATCCCTTTCCCATTTCCCTCGTCTGCAATCAGCAGATTTCAATTTCCAATTTTCATAAATTCGATTGCTGTGAAATCTTTTAATTGCTCTCTCTGTTTGTCGGTGGGGGGGGGGGGGGATAGACTTCATTGGCATTCTACGCCTGCTCTCTGAAAGCACCTAAGCTAAGCAGATGCGTGGGAACGATTTTTCTACCGCTACTATTAAAATATCCCGCCATTTGAAAAATATCCTGCCATCGCACTCTCAATGTATCTGAGACTTCAGGGGCATGCTCTGCGCCCAAAGAACGTAAACAGCAAGTTGACTTCTCATACTGGGTTTGGGAAGACTGTGGTTTTACAAGGATTCATTACTCGTCTCCACCGAAAAGCTCTGGAGCGCCACACGGTCCCGCACGTGGGGAGGAGCACAGACTTCGGAGTTAGAGACCTGGGCTGAGACTCCTCCCCAGATCCCAGGTTCCTGGCTTTCAATAAGCTGCTTTACCTCTTAGGTCCTGTCTTTTCCTCTCTGTTCCTCACCTGTGCAGAGGGAGCATCGGGTCGTGGTGACGTTTAGACCCACCGTAGCTCGGGCGTCTGGTTCAGTGCCTGGCGCAGAGCAAGCCTGCAGTAAACCGTAGTCATCATATTAGGCCAGAGAAATAGTTCTCCTATTTAGTCTATTACTTGTGACCCATCTGGGATCCAAGCAAGGGTTCCACTCAGCAAAAAGTACAAAGTAAGTGAACGTTTTCAGAAGCATTCCCTCTGTCTCATGTGGAAGCCCCTTCTACATTTTCAATCACTTTTCGGTATTTCATGTTGTTTTTCTCTTCGTAGGAAACCCGAGAGGGAGGCAGGTGGGCATCCGTCTCTAGCCCCCCTCTCCTGAGGAGGGACACCTGTGGTGGAGCCGGGTCGCAAAGCCGTGGTTCCTGATTCTTACTCTGGGAGGTCTCGTTGTTTAGTTTTTTTCTTTTTTTAATTTTTTTTTCAACGTTTATTTTATTTTTGGGACAGAGAGAGACAGAGCATGAACGGGGGAGGGGCAGAGAGAGAGGGAGACACAGAATCGGAAACAGGCTCCAGCCTCCGAGCCATCAGCCCAGAGCCCGACGCGGGGCTCAAACTCACGGACCGGCGAGATCGTGACCTGGCTGAAGTCGGACGCTTAACCGACTGCGCCACCCAGGCGCCCCTCGTTGTTTAGTTTTGATTTTTGTTTGGTTTCTCTTTTGCCCTCTGAAAGCTTATGAGCCAAGTGGAGAGAAGCAGTTTTAAGCAGTTTGCATTTCATATTATTGATCTTTTTTTTTTTTTGAGACCGCGAGCAGGGGAGGGGCAGAGAGAATCTCAAGCAGGCTCTGCACTGTCGGCACAGAGCCCAGTGTGGGGCTTGAACTCACGAACCATGACATCGTGACCTGAGCCGAAGCCAAGAGTCACACACTTAACCGACGGGGCCACCCAGGTGCCCCTACATTATTTTCTCTTAGTACATGGTGTCTTCTCTGCCCACAGGCTCTGCTCTATTCCCCCCCCACCCCGACCCTTCACACCTCACTCGAGAGCATTTTACTCCCTCTCCCCCACCCCCCAGATGCACCTGCTACCTATGGTTTGTGTGTGCTTGGCGTCCCTCCTCTCAGCGTCCTCCCCCCTCCGTCAGGGTTAGACTTGTGCTATTGGGGTGTAGAAGGTGTCCCACAAGTATGCTGAATGAATGGATGTAAAGTAAACTTATTCCTTAGAAGTAAGTGCAATCCAGAAAATGTGCTGGGCTCTAAAATGGTCAATAAATTGAGCCGGAGTGTAATTGAAATGTCTCAGGCTGTGAAGCATATGCATTGACTTACTGGCTTACTTTTATCAGGCTTGTTTCTTCATATACATGTAAGCTCACGGACAGAGAATCGAGGCTGATAGTTGATCTTAACTGAATTTTGTTTTCATTAAGAGTAAGTGAAAATGTGCAATAGCGTTTTGTGTTTTTTTTTCCACATTCAGTGCTGTAACGACAATAAAACTTACCCCCCAAATCAGCCATAATTCTGCTCTAGTTGCCTTTCATTTTTCTAAGTTTTTCTGTATATGTATCTGTATATTTTATATCATTAAAATCCTTGTCTTTGCAAATCTGTATTCTTCCCTGAGCGTAGCAAACATACTGACATTAGTCATATTCTCCCATGTGGCTTTTTAGTGGCTGAGTTTTCTTGCATGTAAATGATGTACCACGGCGTATACAACGCATTTCATATTCTTGAACATTTAGATGATGTTTGCGGTTCTTACGGCTATCGATGATGCTAAGGTGATTCTCTTGGTTTTTATGTTCTCATTTGGGTATGTGTGTGTATATTTAAATGTAGGGAGGGGGCGCCTGGGTGGCTCAGTCGGTTAAGCGTCCGGCTTCGGCTCAGGTCATGATCTCGCGGTTCGTGGGTTCAAGCCCCGCATCGGGCTCTGTGCTGACAGCTCGAGCCTGGAGCCTGCTTCGGATTCTGTGTCCCCCTCTCTCTCCACCCCACCCCTGCTTGTGCTCTGTCTCTCTCTCAAAAATAAATAAACATGAAAAAAGTATTTTAAAAAATGTAGGGAGGTAGTAGATGGTTCTAGAGAGGTTAAGGGCGTGGCTCTGGTGTCGTGTGGCCTGGGTTCAAAGCCTGCCTCTGCTGCTTCCTGGATGCCCTTCCTGGCAAGTTATGTGACCTCCATCCACAGTCCATGTGTAAACTGGGGGAAATTCTAGGATTTCAAAGGGTTGTTATGAAGAATAAGTAATAGGTAGTATCCTCGATCCAGGAGATGAGATGCGATCTATAAACTGCTTAGAACACGGTCTGATACAGAGTGAGGGCTCATTAAATTGTAGCTATTAAGTAATCCAGGTGTAGGGCAGGGATGGAGAGAAGTGGGAGCACACACGAAAGAAGACCGGCCACGGTCGTGCTGATAATTGATGAAGCTGGGTGCCAGGTGCGAGGGCACTGGGCTTTCTTTCCACTCTTGTATGTGTTTGAATGTATTTTTTTTATTATATTGTTACAACATAAAGCAAAAAGCACGCACGATACAAAAACACTGGAGGTTTCAAATTGATTTTTTGGTTTTGGATTATTTTCTTTGCACATGTTTCTAGGAGAGGGGTCACGGGGGGGGGGTGTTCTATAATCCTTGTTGAATACGGCCAAATTGCTTTAGTGAAAGCATCGTTTACAGGACCATCCACGATCTGTAAGTAAACCAATTTTATCACAGTCTTAAAGACTGCAGGGGTATTAACACTTCATTTTTTTAAGTCAAATTTTATGAATAAAATGGTACCTTCGTTATTGTAACATCTCCCCCCCCCCCCTTCTTTTTTTAATGGAAGGTATCGTTGACCCACAATGTTACCTTAGTTGCGGGCGGACAGCCTAGTGATGGGACAAGTTGATACATTATGCTGTGCTCATGAGGAGTGTAGCTCCCAGCTGTCACCACAAATGCTGTTGCAGCGTCATTGGCTATATTCCCTCTGCTGTGCCTTTTATTCCTGTGACTTATCCTTTCCATAACTGGAAGCCTGGATCTCTCCCCTTCACCCACTCGGCCTGTCTACCCCCTCGCCTCCAACAGCCGTCAGTTTGTCCTCTGGACCCATGGGTCTGTTTTGCTTTTTTTAACCTTCCGTTTTTTGATTAGTAGTAACTTTTTGAACATTTTCATAACTGTGTTTACTGGTGGTTATAATTTTTAAAATTTCTCTGCTTCTGTCCTTGGTCCTTTCATCTATTAGGGTTTTGTAAGATTGCATTTTATGAAAGTAATATGATAGTTTGGTAGAACTAAGCTCATTTGGGCCGTCACAGTTCATTTTTAAGTTAAAGGAGAAACAGTCATCACTACGTGGCTATGGTGACATTTGATTGAAAATTCCTTCTTCGGTATGTAGTCACGGCACACATTTTTGAAACTTCCAAAATCCAGGGTGTAGAAATGATTACGATCTCCTTGTCGTATTGATTTGGAAGATGTTTTTGATTCATGGTTGCCATAAATATATGGTCAAGCCATGATGAATTGCTTCGAGGTGACAGCCTCCACAGTTGTTCTTTACATAGTGTCCCCCTCAGTGTGCTGTCATCTTCATTACAAACCATCTGCCACCGGAGACCAGGCTGCAGATGTCCCTTGTCAGTGAAACTTGACCTCCGTAAATTTGCAGGTGTCTTTGGAAGGACAGGGAAATGACCGTTCCGTTTTTATGGTATTCTGTATTTACCGTGTATATACTCCTGTCTGTTTTCTCCACCATTTTCTGCTGCCCATCCCACTAGTCACAATTTGCCAATTCCAGTATGGACCCTGATCACTGGTTTTCTCTGTAGCCTTTTATTTATTTATTTTAATGTTCATTTATTTTCGAGAGAGTGAGAGCACGAACCGGGGGAGGGGCAGGGAGAGGATCCGAAGTAGATTCCGCACTGACAGCAGAGAGCCTGATGCAGGGCTCCAACTCATGACCCACGAGACCATGACCTGAGCCGAAGCTAGACGCTTGGTTGACTGAGCCACCCAGGTGCACCCCCTCCCCCACTACCTTTTAAAACACTACCGTGTGCCTCTCGTTGGGATACTAGATAATGTGATGTTTTTACTAATTCATCTTGTGAGTTTCTTTTTATAGGGCTGGCACATTTCTGTCGCATTATATGACTAAAAGCTTTTTTTAAATGTTTATTTTTGAGAGAGAGGGAGAAAGACCTTGAGGGGGGGAGGGGCAGAGAGAGAGGGAGACACAGCATCCGAAGCAGGCTCCAGGCTCCAGGCTCCGAGCTGTCAGCACAGAGTCTGACGCGGGGCTCCAACTCGTGAACCGTGAGATCGTGACCTGAGCCGAAATCGGGTGCTAAACCACTTGAGCTACCCAGGCGCCTCATGTTGTGTTGTATTGTTACAACCCATATCTAAAAAAAATTAGGATCCCAAGGCCTAATACTGTGCAGCGTTTTACTTAAACTTGACAGTGTTCTGTGTTAAAACCTATAATTTGTAAATGATAGCTTTTAAAAATGGATTTCTGGTGTGCTCGAGAGCCGTATTTTATGCCATCATTGTAACCATAGGGACTGAATGGTGACAGCATATGAAGGCCTCTATGTTTTATGTTCATACTATTTATTACTTGACAAATGGCAGGAGGGGCATAAAATTGTTTTATTTGTCAGATTTGCATAAGAACTTTCTTACGAAGAGCATTTATGGCACACAACGCATACCTAGATCCTCATACAACTGTCCTTTGGCGGTCTGCCTTGTTTTTTTCCCTTTTCATATTTCGGAAAACCTTTTTTTCCCCCTGTTTTGTTTTTTCATCGAGGTGTAATTGACCTATAACATTAGTTTCGGGTGTACAACATACTGATTCGATATTTGTGATCCCCACAGTGAGTCTAGTTAACATCCGTCCCCGTACGTAGGTAAAGATCATTTTTTTTTTTTCCTCCTGGGAGGAGGACTTTTAGGATCTACTCTTAGCAACTTGGAAGTTGCAGCACTGTCTTGCTTCCTGGGGTCGCGGTGTGGTGCGTTATATTTCCGTGACTTATCTTATAGCTGCAGGTTTGTCCTCTCCTCCCCTTTACCCACCCCGCCCCATGACCTCTGGCAACCACCAGCCTGTTCCCTGTCGGGAAGCTTCTCAGGTGAGATAAGTTTGCCACGATGGAAAGGACCTACCAGCTGTTGAAGGGAACCTCGCAAAGTCGAAGGTAGGGTTTTTTCTTTCCTTCTTTGTTGGTATCTTTAGGAAAGTTAAAGTTTAAGCCTGAGCTTGTGACGTGAGATTACGTGATCGGTTAGATTGTGACCCTGGCGGGTGCCTGGGTGGCTCAGTTGGTTAAGCGTCCGGCTTTGGCTCAGGTCATGATCTCATGGTTCAGGGGGTTCGAGCCCCGCACTGGGCTCTGTGCTGACAGCTCGGAGCCTGGAGCCTGCTTCAGATTCTGTGTCTCCCTCTCTTTCTGCCCCTCCCCTGCTCACCTCTGTTTCTCTGTCTCTCTCTCTCAAAAGTAAATATTAAAAAAATTTAAAAAATGTTTGACACTCTTTATCAGACTTAAACAAGCAAAAACACCTTCTAAAAGATCTGATACTCTTAATCAGGAAAAAGAGTTCTCTCTCTTTTTTTTAATGTTTACTTATTTTGAGAGAGAGTACGAGCAGGGGAGGGGCAGAGATAGAGAATCCCAACCGTGGTCTATGCTGTCAGCGCAGTGCCTGATGTGCGGCTCGAACTCACAAACTGTGAGATCATGACCTGAGCCGGAACTGAGAGTTGGATGCTTAACCAACTGAGCCCCCCGCCAGGCGCCCCCGGAAAAAGAGAGTCCTAAAAGTTCTGTATAAAAGGTAGCATCTGACACTGTATCCCAACTATGCTGGAATTAAAATAATAAAAAAGTAGCATCTAACTTGTGTCTCTTAATGTGTGTGTGTTCGTTTTATAAAATTTATAAAGAACAGTTCCCCAAGTAGTGTTTCTTATGGTAGAAGAGAAATACAAATGTGGATAGGAACATCCCGGTTAAATAAACCGCAAAAAGGTGAGCTTTTGAGGTTTTCAAAAATGTTGATTTTAGTCACCTTCAGAAAGATGATTACTTATCATACCGCCGGGAGGTTAATCCTGGAGTAGAGTGAGCCGGGCCTGTGGTCCTAGATCTGCTTCCCTCCCTGTGCAATTCTCGGTTCCCTGTAAAGCGTGGGGTGACAAAATGTAAACCTAGAGGAACTTGTTCACGTACTGGTAGTGAACTCAGGTCAGCACGTTTCTCCAGCAGGATGTGTGCACCCTGCCCTGGTACGAGTATTCCTATAGGGTCGTCTCCCTATTTAACCCGTGTTCTATAACCTCTTCTTCACCTGTTACTGCCCTCCTCCCACCCCCCCCCCACATCTCGTGCTGAACAGAAAGAGGCCCCTGGCCGGCGTCCTTCCCACACGTGTGGTGTCAAGGTGGACCGCAGCCAAACCTCTCTCTCGTCTTGGTGCCCACTCCTGGTCCTGTGCTCTTCTTAGACCACGTTCTTTTTCGTGGACCGAGTTCCCGACCCCGGTGCCGTGAGGGGGTTGGCCTACTTCTCCCTCCTCCGTGCGCCCTCCCTGCGCTGCGTTGAGACGATGATCGCCTGCCCTCGTCCACTCTTCTTACTAATTTTGAAATTTCCTGGGGGTTCAAGTTGGTTCACAAGTGAAACCTTATTTAAAAAGAATGGTTTGACCCAAACACACTTGTTTTTTTTGTAACGTTGATTTATTTATTTTGAGAGAGAGAT
Organism: Felis catus; assembly: GCF_018350175.1. Taxonomy (NCBI): domain Eukaryota; kingdom Metazoa; phylum Chordata; class Mammalia; order Carnivora; family Felidae; genus Felis; species Felis catus. The sequence goes on from NC_058378.1 coordinate 81,397,702, forward strand.
GCGGGAGGGGCAGAGAGAGAATCCCAAGCAGGCTTGGCACCATCAGCCCAGAGCCCGACGCGGGGCTTGAACTTGAGTCGGAAGCTAACCGACTGAGCTGCCCAGACGCGCCCAAAATAGACTCTTATCTAGAGAGAACAAAATGGTGGTCACCAGAGGGGAAGTGGGTGGGGGATGGGTGAAATAGGTGAAGGGGACTGAGAGCACACTTCTGATGAGCCCTGAATGATCTCTGGAATTGTTGAACCATTACGTTGTACGCCTGAAACTAATAGAACGCTGTTTGTCAATTACACTGGCGTTAACATAAAAATAAAAGAATGGTTTGAAGAAATCTGCAGCTCTAACGAATAGATTATTCACCCAGCTCTACATTTTATGTCTCTGCTCCCAAGTGGCAGTATGGTATAGGGTTGAGAGCTAGGGACCCTTGGGTGCCCGGGTGGCTCAGCCGATTAAGCAGCCTCTTGATTTCAGCTCAGGTCATGATCTCACAGCTCGTGAATTCAAGCCTCACATCAGGCTCTGCACTGACAGCTCCAATCCTGCTTGGTACTTTCTCTCTCTCTGCCCCTCCCCCGTTTGCATTCTCTCTGTCTCTCAAAATAAAGTAAGTAAGGAAGGAAGGAATGAAGGAAGGAAGGGACTCCTGAGCCAGACTGCCTGATTCTGCCGATTACTACTGTGTGAACCTGGGCAAGTTCTTTAACTTCTCTGTGCTCAGATACTTAAAAACAATTTTTTAAAATGTTTATTTATTTTTGAGAGAAAGAGAGGGAGGGAGGGGCAGAGAGACGGGGAGACACAGAATCTGAAGCAGGCTCCAGGCTCCGAGATGCGGGCACAGAGCCTGACGCGGGGCTCGAACTCACAAACCGCGAGATCGTGACCTGAGCCGAAGTCGGATGTTTAACTGACTGAGCCACCCAGGCGCCCCTGTGCTCAGATACTTTATAATGAGAATACTAAAATTCCTTGCACCATATATAGCTGTAGTGAAGTTTAAACAGATAAGTATGTGGGAAACATCTATGAGAGTGCCTGGCGCAGAATGAGCGCTATATAATTTTTGCTGTTCTCCCAGCCACCAGGCCCGTCACTTGCCATTTCTGGCAGTTCTCATGCAGGCTCAGTGCTGACCCAGGCCTCTGTTCCCTTGGCATGCTGATGGTTTGCACTTGGGCTAGTGACGTGTTCGTATACATATTTTAGGATCCTAAAGCCAACATCCTAAAATATGTGTATGATCAGGTCATGACAAAAATACCAGAGTCTTTATCAAAGAGAAAATACAGGGGCTCCTGGGTGGCGCAGTCGGTTAAGCGTCCGACTTCAGCCAGGTCACGATCTCGCGGTCCGTGAGTTCGAGCCCCGCGTCGGGCTCTGGGCTGATGGCTCGGAGCCTGGAGCCTGTTTCCGATTCTGTGCCTCCCTCTCTCTCTGCCCCTCCCTCATTCATGCTCTGTCTGTCTCTGTCCCAAAAATAAATAAAAAAACGTTGAAAAAAAATTAAAAAAAAAGAAAATACAAACTACATAGTATGTATATGAATATATATGTATAAATGTGTAAGTATATATAATGTTGTAAGTCACTTGTCAAATGACTGTAGGTTGTTCAAAGACCAAAACGAGCTTGCTCTCATCCGCTGTTTATTTTTGGGTCACCTGAAAAACCCTCAGGTCTTACCTGGCGAGAACACTCATTCGTACCCTGACCATCCGACTTCTGTTGGGCATTAATCGCTTTCTGCCAAAAGCATCTCTTACCCAGGTTGAGATTTGCATCGTGGGAAGTTTTATTGTTAAGCGAGGAAGACATAGAATATCCCCACTGGTCATCGGTGCACGGATCTTCCCTGTTCTGGTAACTAAAGCAGGTGCGAAGTGGCGTCTCTATCACAGCCCGTTGCTGCTACGACGGCCGTGCATTCGTGTGGGGGCAGTGAAGTCTGGATCGCTCCCCCCCACCCCCAAAAGGGGGAAGCTCCTCAACTTTTCCAAACACCACACATTTTCCGCTGAGCCAGATCAGGGGGAGGGCTGGCGAATAGTAGGGGGTCCTGTCCATGCTGAGACTGTAGCCGGATGGGGGGCATGTTGCCAGGTCTGGTGGCCCTGGGGCCGAGCTCAGGGATAGAGGTCTGACCATCTGTGGCCAGCGCTAAGCTCTCGGATGGAGGTCTCTGGTCATTTGCCTGTGTCAATGATTCGCTTGCGTAACTGGGAATATTCTCTTTTTATTCCTCCTGTCAATTTGTGGGGAGCCATTTGGTTTTTCCATTTCAAAATTTGGTGTTCATTTAGGGTTTCTCACCCAAAAATCTTGATTTTTAGTGGGATTCTAAGCCGGGCTTCTTTGGAAAGAAGTATTATGTGGCTTCTACTTATTTTGGGGGTTATCCATAACAGCCTGTCAGTCCTGGTCTTTGGATGGTTTTAGAAGTTTCTGGAAAGAAAAAAAAAAAGAGTTACTTAACAATGGTGTTCTAACCTCAGGTGTGAGTCTTCAGGATATGTCAGGCCGTGTTGCTGGGATTAAATGAGATGCTAATACAGAAGGGCCATTGGCTGGCATGGGGAGGGTGTGTGTTCCTTTCCCCACAGATATACTAGTTAGTATGTTAACATTGACATAGGTTTTTCTAAGGAAACCCGGAGCCCCGTAAGAGTAACATTTATCATTTTTATACTTTTTAATATTGCAAACATTTCAAAGTTATTGAAAATTGTACCCCCCCATATACCATATAGGTTTAAAACGCAAGCGTTTTGCCAAATATGTCTTAGATTCTCAAAGAACTGAAACCCTACAAATGTAGAGGTAAGTGTCCCCTCCCCATCACAGCTCTGTCCCTTCCCCAGCTTCGAGGTAACTCTACCCAGGTGGTAGGCATTCTTCCCATCCACGTATTTAAATTTTATGCACATGTGCGTATTCATAAATAATATCTAGTGTTGTGTTCTAAACACTAACATAAGCGGTACAACGTAGTGTGTCCTTTAAGCTTGTGTTTTCCACTCACTGAGGTTTACGTGTGTCACATGTAGCACTAGTTTCTTTCAGGTGCTGTGTAGGGTTTCATTGTACGAAGTACGCCGGAATTTATATAGCCACTTCCCTTTTTTTTTTTTAATTTTTTTTCAATGTTTATTTATTTTTGGGACAGAGAGAGACAGAGCATGAACGGGGGAGGGGCAGAGAGAGAGGGAGACACAGAATCGGAAACAGGCTCCAGGCTCCGAGCCATCAGCCCAGAGCCTGACGTGGGGCTCGAACTCACGGACTGCGAGATCGTGACCTGGCTGAAGTCGGACGCTTAACCGACTGCGCCACCCAGGCGCCTCGCCACTTCCCTTTTTTTAAAAAAAATGTTTATTTTTGAGAGAGTCAGCGAGCAAGCGGGGGAGGGGAAGAGGGCGTGGGGGACAGAGGGTCTGAAGCGGGCTCCGCACTGACAGCAGTGAGCCTGATGTGGGGCTCGAACTCATGAACAGTGAGATCATGACCTGGGCCAAAGTCGGACGCTTAACCGACTGAGCCACCCAGGTGCCTCTCTTGAGCTGCTTACTGTGTTATTTAGTCATCACAAAAACACTGTGTTTTTGACTGTTTCAGAGCATGAATTTAAACCCAGGTTTATCCCATTCCACCATGCCATGCTTTTAATAAATATTAGGAAAATGAAGTCGAGAAACGTGAGCTTGCGGGCTGCCCCCGAGAGTATCTCTGAAAAGTAAAGGAAAGTGGTGTTGTCTTCCTGGCCGGGAGCAGGCAAGGCCAGGGCAGCCCTGCCTTCCTCAATGAGGGCCACGCTGCCAGGAGGCCCCCCGGGTCTACAGAGCCGGTAGTGGGCCAGCTACCCCAGGACTGGCTTAAGGGAAGCAAAAATCCTTTCTTAATAACAAGTGTGCGAAGTCAGTGATACTTTGGAGGCCCGAAAGGCCCTGCAGGATGGGCAGAGGTCTTAGAAGGAGTTTAAGAACCCAGCCCTCCAAGAATTTAACAGTCTCGCCCGAGTGGGTGAAGCTAACATGAAACACAACCACCAAGCCCTGACCAACCTGGTGTGTGCTGGGCCCCTTGTCATCTTTCATAGCAATGGGATAGTCTGTGTTTTTCTCTGCCTCTTGCTTTCTCATTCGGGAATACCTTCTGGAAATCGTCTCAAGGCATATAGTATAGAACTAGCTCCTTTTGTAAAGGCCATATTATATTCCACGCTGTGGACACGTCATCATTTATTTGTTCCCTTAGTAATGGGTCATCTCTCTCTGTTTCTCTTTTGCTGTAAGCTGCTAAAAACTGTAGCCCTTAATGCCCTTGAATAGGTGTCCCTCTGTGCTTTGATTTCTGCAGGCGTGGGATGGCTGGAGAGAAGGCTTACATGTCTTTTTAATTTTAATACATGCTGCCATATTGCTTCCTAAAAAGACTAGAATTCCTATTTCTCAACCACCAATGTGTGAGAGTGTCCCCTCCCTGCATTGTCACCGCCAGTAGTTATGATAGGTCTTCATGAGTGTCCGACTGGATATAAAGTTATACACCATTGTCATGTGGCCAGTAGGGAATATGAATGTCCGTTTGGACATTATGCTGGCTGTTTGTTTTTGACATTTTTTGGTGCACAGCTCATCTTTTGCCTGGTTCGTTATTAGCATTTGGGTTTTCCCTTTGGCTCGTTTGTAAGAGCTGTTTGTATAGAATAGATACCAATCCTTTGTATCTGTGCTACAGATTCTTGAACCAGGTATATTTTTCTATCGGCTCTGTTAACCGGCCATTTCACCGATGGATTATAGCGGCGTACTGAGTTTCATTAGCTCAAAAGCAACCTAATTAGTCTGGTATGTTAACCATCATCGTGGAAAGGTCCATAAGTGAAATATGGTGTTGATGGGTAACGGTACTATCTACTCGTTCAGGTGTGGGGCAGCTCACTAACATCACCTGAATTTTGTGTCGCTTAAGCTTTTCAGATGTTCTCCAAGCAGGGCAGGGGGGCGGGGTGGGGGGGGAGATACTCACACGTGTGCTTGATGTGTGGGAAAACAGTCTGATCTCTAAGCAGCTATAACGCACTCAGAGGATCTCTGGTCCTTCCGGAAATGGAGTCCTGAAATTCTGTATCATTCTTTTTTTAGAAATCACACCATCCTCAAAGCCTCATCCACCTGTTGTGGGCAGAGTGACTCATCACAGCATTGAATTATACTGGGATCTGGAAAAGAGAGCAAAACGGCAGGGACCTCAAGAGCAATGGTTCAGGTTCTCGATCGAGGAAGAAGACCCCAAAACGCACGCTTACGGTATCATTTATACGTAGGTGCAGTGTTAAATTGCTTAACGTTTTGTTATGATTTCCTGATGAGCTGGAATGGTTTCTATCATTTCTAAAAGGACTTGTTTTGGGGCGCCTGGGTGGCTCAGCTGGTTAAGCATCTGACTTAGGCTCAGGTCATGATCTCACGGTTCGTGAGTTCGAGCCCCGCTTCGGGTTCTCTGCTGTCAGCACAGAGCCTGCTTTGGATCCTCTGTCTCCCTCTCTCTGCCCCTCCCCCTGCTTGTGCGCCTCTGTCTTAAAAAAGTAAATAAAAACTAATAAAAAGAGAGAGGCTTGATTCTACCCCTATTTTAAAAGGACTCATTTTCAAATGAAAGAAAAGAACGAGTGACACCATCTGCACGACTTTTGCGAATTATAGAAGCACGAATTTGTGCTTTTTGTGAATTACAATTTTTGGAAGATGAGTGTTAGCACCAACTTTGAAATTAAACCTCCTATACCTTTGAGAGCTTCTTCGGCCTCTGTAATATTCTAATGGTATATTTTAAAACTCTGAAACGTAGAGACAAAATCAAGAGAATCTGAGAGGAGTTTCTGTCAGGCTGCTGGGTTTGGAGCTGGCGGCTGGGCCCCCAGGTCTACCCTGGATGCCTTCTGGACCACCTGTCACATCGCTGTCCTTTGTTGGCTCTTTCCAGGCCATGCCGGTTCCCGGGTCAGGGCCTTTCTTGTTACCTTTTCTTGGAAGGCATTTCCTTCTGTTCTCGTACGGCTGGTTCCTTCACACCACGCAAACGTCAGGTCAAGTGTCCCCTCCCCAAAGGTCATCCAAAGTGGCGGTCCTTCCACCCAGGCATCCCCTCTGTCAGGACTTGATTGCTTGTGTCTTACGACATTTGGCTCTGCTGGCTTTGTCCAGTTTGCATGTTCATTTTGTCTCCCCGCCAGTATTTAAACTCCATGAGAGGCAGGAAAGATTTCTGCTTGCTTAACACCCTGTCCCCCAGTTCCTAGGCAGTGGAGCCCTGACACACAGTGGGTGCTCTAAATATCTGTCGCACGAGTTAGTAAATGAACATCCCTTGGGGGCAATCAGGAAGTCCTTTATTTCTTAGTCTGCATTTCAACTCTTATTCCTTTGACAGCTTTGCCACTTGCAAAATGACTATGTTAGGTATACCAAACATGAGATAATAATAGGGTTTGGAACTGAAATGAATTTTGAGGTCGTTGTAGATTTCGTATCCGGTCGTAAGCAGTAACACAGGAAGATCCTGTGTATCTCTGGCCCGTTTCCCCGGGGCTAAGGCTATGGGAAACTTTAGCACAGCCTCACAGCCAGGATGCTGGCACTGGCCTGGTGAAGGGACAGACTGGCTCCAGCATGTTGCTAGCCTTTCCTCAAGGTGGCATCATGATCATGCGAGGTATTCACAGAGCCTTCCACTGCCCTGACTGATGATAGCCCTGAGATTTAATGAACGATTCTTTGTATCTAAAACAAAAATAAAACAACCCCCCCAAAAAACCAACCAAAAAAACATCCCAGAAAACAACCCCCAGACGCATTTATCTGAAATGCAGTTAATCTGAAAATAATTCCTCGCCCGACTACTTAAAAATGTTCTTTTAATTATGTCAGGTCGTGTGTTATTCTCTATCAGGTAGTTTCCATCTAAAAGCATGAATTCTTTTTTTAATGTTTATTTTTGAGGGCAACACAGAGTGCAAGTCAGGGAGGGGCAGGGAGAGAGGGAGACACAGGACCCGAAGCAGGGTCCAGGCTCCGAGCTGTCAGCACAGAGCCCGACGCGGGGCTCGAACTCACGAACCGTGAGATCCTGACCTGAGCTGAAGTCGGACGCTCAACCGACGGAGCCACCCAGGCGCCCCTAAAAGCATGAATTCTGATATTAGAAGTGATTTGTATGGAGAAGGGAAAAGACTTCATCCCCTCCCCCCCACCCCGTTTCCCTCACACACACTTGCACTTGGGCAAGTGGGGCCCTGCTGGATATGCCTCTACTTGCTCTGGTCTCCCTTGCGGGGTGGCCAGGTAGAGAATGTCCCCAGCGAGACCGCAGCCACGCGCCCTGGTTTCCAGGCGGAGCTGTCTGCTTCCCCCGGGGACCTGAGTGCCGTCTGGCTGCGGGATTCACCCGGACGAGGTCCTGACATTGCGGAGCTCACAGCGAGGCCTTCCCACCGCCACCCCCAAGAGCCTTCTGAAATGCTTGCCTTCCCTCGGAGAACTGATGCCAAAGCTCGACGCTAGGTGGCAGAATCAGACTGTGTTAATCTTGACCTCTTTTGCTCCATTACACTTTCTCTCCGTGTCCTTAAAACTGGCAAGGCCGGACTTTGAAAAAAGCGGTTTTGAATATCTGACCTTGGAATGATGGATTTGAGAACTTCTTTTTGACTTGTCAGTGTCCGTTCCCGTTCACGGCCAGCCAGTGCTGGTGTCCTCTTTGACGTGGGCTGTCCTCACAGCCAGTTACCCAGTTTGGTGAGATTTCCCTTTGCAGATGCTCCCCCCCCACCCCGCCCCTGCGTCCCCTGATGATACTGTGGCACTTCCCCCCCATGAGGGTGCCAGCTCTATCTCCTGGACCATTCGTCTCCAGGTCCTACGACCATCTAGCACGTTTGCTGACGGCATTGGCCTCTTGCCCTTTCTTCTGGCCTTTTATCCTTCCCTTCTGTCTTGCTAGGTTAGCTTTGTTAATCTTCCTTTTTTCAAATTCCCTTCCGTGGAGTCTCCATTTCTGGAAGGATGAAGGTCCAGCTCTGCAGACGATGCCTTTCGCAGTTGGCCCGAACCTGCCTTTCTGGTTGTCTCTCGTTTCTGAGCACGAATCTTCCAGTGAGATCTGTTTACTGTCCTTTGAATAGGCCTTGACTTCTCCTGCATCGTGGTCAGCCGTTTTCCCTGATCGGACCAATCTCCCTGCCCCTCCCTTTCTTCCTCGCAGTCAGACTCAACCTGGACCGAACAACTCTTTACTAGCCTATTGTCTACCCCTCTAAATTCCTATGGCAACTGTGCATTTCGTTCATGAATCATTCATTCATGGTTATCATGCATTTCATTCAGTCAGTCAGCGTGTATTAATGAGTATCTACTGTGGGCCAGACGTCGTTCTGGATGCTGGGGATGCGCACTGAACAGAGAGACACCCTGTCCTCCCTCATGCTCAGAAAAACAATAAATAAGAGACAGAAGTGAAAATAGAGGGTAGGTCAGATGGTGATAAGTGCAAGGAGAAAAAGCATAGGGGAAGTTGGGGGTTTGGAGCAGAGGTAAAGAAGGCTTCCCTTGAGAAGGTAACATCTGGGTAAGAAGGGAGGGATGTCCGGAGCCTTGCGAGGATCTGAAAGAACATTCCAGGCAAAGGAAACAGTGAATGAGATGGGCCTGTGCCTGGTATGCATGTTCCAGGAACACCGAGGAGCGGAGTGAGGAGAGCCACATAGCATGAGGTCAGCGAGACGATGGCAGGTAGTCACCGGGGTCCATGGGCCGGACAGAGCTGTGGCTTTTACCCCGAGAGACGGGAAAGCCAGTGGAGACCATTAATCTGAGGAGGGGCGGCCCGGCAGATGCTTTCCGCCGATCACCCTGGTTGCTGAGGCGGGAACAGGCTTTAGGGAGGTGCTCTTGCCCTAAGTGAGGTGGGGGGATGATGGAACAGAGTGTGAGAAGTGGTTGAACTCAGGATGGTTCTAAAGACAGACTGGAAGACTTGGCTGGTGGCTCAGATACGACACGGGAAGGAAGGAGCGGCTTCAAGGGGGCTGAAGCTGTGTCTGCGCCTCCGGGACAGGAGCGCTGTGCGGCGTGAAACCTCAGAACCTCTGTGCTTTGGACAACAGTTTATTTCCCCGCACGAAATCCCCACTGTGTCGGCCGTGGCTCCCTTCCACGTTGTCCTCCTCCCACATCCGCCTGGGCTGACGGAGCCGCCTCTGCCCGACTGTTGACAGTCACTGTGGCGGCGGGCAGAGGCCAGGGCACGCTGTTTCTGGAAGCTTCCATCCAGAATGACAGGTTTCACTCCTGCTTCTGCTTCATTGCCCGAAGCAGATCCTACAGCTATGTCTGGGTTCAGCAGGACAGGGTTACGGAACCCTCGGGAGGGCACCGAATACTGGGGAACGGTGATCCAGTCTTCTGCTAGTGGCACTGAGGCGTTGGGCCCGGGCAACTCAAATAACAAAGATGGGAAGACGGGGAGGAGCAGAGCTCCGTTGGGACATGGGCTGGAGGTGGAGACATCGGAGCAGCTGGGGAGATTGGGCTGCGGGAGGGTCAGGGCTACAGAAATGAATTTCAGAGTCGCCAACAGGAGGCTGGATTGGAGCTGGGGTGGGTGGGGGGAGCACAGAGAAACGGCAAGTCTGGCAACTGAGTCCTTAGGTGTTCCAGTATTTGGTTTCTTTTCTTTTTTCTTTGCTTTTTTTCTTTTCCTCCCTCCCCTCTCCCTCCCTCCCTCCCTCCCTCCCTCCCTCCCTCCCTCCCTCCCTCCCTCCCTCCCTTCCTTCCTTCCTTCCTTCCTTCCTTCCTTCCTTCCTTCCTTCCTCCTTTATTCTTTTCTGTTTTATTTTCCTTTCTCTTTTCTTTTCTTTCTAGACAGAGACAACACGAGTAGGGGAGGGGCAGAGAAAGAGAGGGAGAGGAATCCCAAGCGGGCTCCAGCTCAGTGCAGAGCCCAGCACAGGGCTTGAACCCACACACCGTGAGATCATGACCTGAGCCGAAATCAAGTCAGATGCTTAACCGACTGAGCCGCCCAGACGCCCCTGGGATCTTGTTCCTCACGTTCCATGTTTGCTGAGCTGCTGTGTCAAATATTTGCTTATTGACTGATAACGAAAATACGGGCGTGCGTTATGCTTTCCTCTAGATTGTTTTGTCTGTTTAGGTACCGCGCCTGGGCCGTGGGAAGCTGTGCTTCTCCCACAGGCTTGCTGCGCGGCCTCTGCTAGTCCCCCCCACGGCTGGGCTGCGGTCCTTGTGGAGTACGGCCACCGGCAGCGGTGTCCCTGGGCCCCTGTGTGTGTCAGGTGCTCTCCTCGGGGTCCTCTTGATGGAAGCGAGAGCCTCCAGCCTTCCATTAATGTGCTCAGTAACTCCTGCTTTCAGAACAGTTGTGCAATTTCTCTTTGCAGGGGTTACGAAGGAGCTGCTCGCTTCAGGGCGACCTTACGATATTTGGCAACATTGGGTTTTATCGGGGGCACTTTTGGCTTCATTTTGGCTCAACTATGTTGAGTCTTTGACCCTTGACATCGAATTCCACCGAAGCTGGGATATTATATTCAATTTGAGCTCCTAAAGGTCTTTTCATGTGCCACAAAGCCAGGGTTCATTTTCTGATTCACGTACCTATAGATATGGCTTTACGCTCACCTAATGACAAAATCCACTTAACTCTTGAGACCGTGTGCCAGCCTGATACATTTTAGGTGGTGACAACGATGATCCTTGGACCATGCGGTTTTTCTGAATATTTACCTTGGTTTTAGAGCTTTCACTTTGATGGCAAATATAGTTATACCGACTTTCAACCCTTCTGTTTTCTTGGATTCTTAATTCAGATTTTTTTTATTAAACAATTTTTTTTTGACATTTATTTATTTTTTTTAAATTTTTTTTCAACATTTATTTTTGGGACAGAGAGAGACAGAGCATGAACGGGGGAGGGGCAGAGAGAGAGAGGGAGACACAGAATCGGAAACAGGCTCCAGGCTCTGAACCATCAGCCCAGAGCCTGACGCGGGGCTCGAACTCAGGGACTGCGAGATCGTGACCTGGCTGAAGTCGGACGCTTAACTGACTGTGCCACCCAGGCGCCCCGACATTTATTTATTTTTGAGAGAAACATGGAGCATGAGCAGGGGAGGGGCAGAGAGAGGGAGACACAGAATCCGGAGCAGGATCCAGGCTCTGAGCTGTGAGCACAGAGCCTGACATGGGGCTCGAGCTCACGGACCGCGAGATCACGACCTGAGCCAAAGTCGGATGCTTCACCGACTGAGCCACCCGGGTCCTCCCCTTCAATGTTTTTTTCTTAATGCTGTTGGTATCATTTCTTCACTGTCTTCCTTATCGTTTCTTCTTTGTTGATGTGTATCAGTCACCCCTTGCTGTGTAACGAACCGCCCCCAAACTTAGTAGTTGTGCTTAAGGCAAAAAAATCATGTGTTTGCTCCCGATTCTACGATTTGGGCAGGGTGGGGAAGGATGGATGCGTGACCTGTCCTTTGCCCTCAGGGCCCTCGCGGTCTAGCCTCGGAGACTGACCACAACCAAGATGGGGTCGTAGTAGAAGCAGCCCGCGTTCACAAAGCACTTCCGCTTGGTCTTTTAGGGACTCTCAGAGCGTGCTGATTCGATCACCTGGTATCATCATGACGCGTGTCTCCTCTCCTCTAGGGGATATGCAACAAAGCATGTTGTGGAGGGTCTGGAACCACGCACGCTGTACAGATTTCGGCTGAAGGTCACCAGCCCCTCTGGAGAATATGAATACAGCCCGGTGGTCTCGGTATCTACGACCAGTGAGTACACGCACGCGGAACTCATTTACCTAAAAGTCAGCAAAGACGATAAGTGGTGCGGAGGTAAAAAGATCCTGCCTGTTGCCCGGCCTTCCTGGAAACAGACACGGGTCCACTTCTGAACACCGGGATGACATTGTTTATGGGCCGGGCCTGGCCGTCGCGTTGAGGGAAGTCTGCTTGTGCTTTAACAAACGGGGAGAACCGTGCTGGGGCCGGCACCGCCCTGTGAGTGCACATTCAGTACCAAAGGGTGGGGTCCCCTGTCTTGGGAAATGGGCCGCAGGGGTGTGGGCTGAGAAACAGGCTGCCTGTTTGGGTGTCTTCAGCAGAGGAGGTCTCCGGAGCGGTTTGTCCGTTTTGGACAATTTCAGTTCTACGTCTTGACACAAACATCTGATTTCCGGCGATGCCGTGAGTGAGGAAGACTGAAGAGCGTGGCTTCCACAGGTGGGGCGGGTTGTGCCGCCTCTGACCAGCGCGTCCTTTCCCCAGGTCATGTTTGAGGGTGTGAATATTTTCTGTGATCGGTGATTTCTTGTTATTATGAATGAATGAGTGAATGAATGATTTTTTAAATTTATTTTGAGAGATAGCGAGTGGGGGAGGGGAAGAGTGAGAGGGAGGGAAAGAATCCCAAGCGGGCTCTGCTCTGTTAGCGCAGAGCCCCCCACGGGGCCCGAACTCACAAACCACGAGATTGTGACCTGAGCCGAAGTCAAGGGTTGGAGGCTTAACTGACTGAGCCACCCAGGCGTCCCTCTGTGATTGCCACTTTAAAACGTTTTAAAGATGTGTGTGTGTGGTAAAGATTAAAATGGTCAGGAATGTTCTTCGTGGCCTGCTCGCTGAAAACACACATCTTTTTTGAGTTGCACAAAGAAAATCTTCCTCTTGTGAGTAAAAGTAATTTAAATGTATTCACTTTGAGAGAGAGAGAGCATGAGCAGGGAGGGGCAGAGAGAGAGGGGGAGAGAGAGAGAGAGAGAGAGAGAGAGAGAGAGAGAGAGAGAATGAACCCCAAGCAGGCTCCATGCTGTCAGCACAGAGCCTGATGTGGGGCTTGAACTCATGGGCTGGTGAGATCATGACCTGAACTGAAATCAAGAGTCAGATGCTTAACTGACCCACCCAGGTGCCCCTCGTAAAAGTTACTTTAAAGTTTTAGTGAATATTGCATTTGGCATGTTTGTGTACATGCACACACACACGTACGTATATATTATATATATATCATATCATATATATATATGATTTAGGTTGTGAGCCTCTAAGATCTTCATTTGCAAACAAGGCACTGGGGGAGTTGGGTCTTAGCTTGGCAAACTGAGAATTCAGCGACAGCCGTGAGTCCTGTACTTCCCCCAAGGTGCTCCGCTCACTGCGAAGGCCCAGAATTTCAGAGGAGACTTTGGAAGGGAAATGGTCAGTTACAGAGACACAGGTCCGGAAAGAGGGCTCGTCCTTAACGTGGTGGCCACGGAAGCATTTTCTTCATATGGGGGTCAGGTTGCTCCTGGAGCTTTTAGGGGAAAGAAAGGAGGCAGAGCGTGGCCTCTGCTGTGTTGAGGGCAGGCACGGGGAAGGGAGGAGCAGGGACGGGAGGAAGGTTAGCCAAGGAACCTGCTGTTTGAATAGAGTCTCTGTAGGGGATGCTGGGCCAGCACGCTCCCCGCCGTCCTCTCTCCCCAGTCGCCCACAGGCCACCCCCACACCCCACTGCCTTTGCCCCTTCTCTCTGGAGCGTTCCCACGTTGGAGCCCCCCGTTCCCGGCACCCCTTCCCCTCCTGCATGCTGAGCCCACTCCACAGGTAGAGCCTGGGTGGTTCCTCGTGCTCCCCACCGTCTGCCATGCGCCTCCCTCAGCACACAGCTTCGTCTCACCGCTTCTGATAACACTCTGCATCTTATCTTATGTATTTTTCATCCTCTTTGTCTCCCACCAACTTGTGTGCTTCTGAAAGGAGGCTGGGATGGGACGGTCATCTAGCATGTAGAGGCCCATCTTGCATAGTGAATTTTTGTTAATGTTTTTATTTATTTTGGAGACAGAGAAAGACAGAGCGTGAGCAGGGGAGGGGCAGAGAGAGAGAGGGAGACACAGAATCTGAAACAGGCCCCAGGCTCCGAGCCGTCAGCACAGAGCCCGACGCGGGGCTCGAACTCATGGACCGCGAGATCATGACCCGAGCTGAAGTTGGACGCTTAACCGACTGAGCCACCCAGGTGCCCCCCATCTAGCATATTAAAAGTACCATCTGGAATCTTAGAAGTCCCGTCTACCCATCCAGCATGTAGAAGTCCACAACAAATGGGTGGATGGGCGGTGGGTGGAAAGGCCCAGAGACAGGATTAGGATGAGGAGAAAGAAACACTAATTGTCTCAGTTCACGCTCACGTCTCTCGGGAGATGGGCGTGTCTCCCCCCTGGCTGGGGCGAGTCCACGTGAACCGGCAAGGTGAGGGTGAACAGGACGCAGGACCCGCCACGGTGAACCTCGGGTGGCACTGGCATCTTTCGTCATACCACGTCAGCATCAGGGCAGGGGCTTCTGGGCCTCGTGGCCAGAATTGACGGGGTGTTTGGGTACCATCGGGAGCTCTTTAGGAAGGGCAGAAACCTTAGTCCCTTTCAGCTGACGGGGATCGTGCCGCCTGCTTGCCAAGCTGGCTCCCGAGAGGCGGCCACGGAGAGCTGGTCCAGTAGTCCAGGGCATCTGTCACTGCGGTCCATGGCTTCCATGGGTCATTAGACAAGACCTGCTGCGGGGACCAGGCGTGACGGAGATGTGGTTCCTGGTGATGACCGGGGTACTGGGGCTTGCGGAGCATTTCTCTGTCAGGTCACAGCGCAGTGCTGCAGCCCAGACGCGGCCTCGGGGGCTCTCCTGGGTGACGAGGGTCAGGTACCGCCTTCCTGCTGGCTGCTGCTCTCCTGTGCTATTATTATATTTATAACACCCACAGCAGACTCCCTCAAGGAGGGCAGATCATGCTAAACAAAGAATTACAAATGTGAATATTCTACAAAACCAGTAAAAACGCTTCTGTGGGCTGATCATTTGCATTTAGTTTGAAAGTGTTTTAATGAGTCGCAAAAGCATGTACTTTGTTTGAATAAAGGATGCGCAGCTTTTTTTAAATTTTTTTTGAATTCCAGGTAAAGTACACGAGACTCTTGCTTAAATGAGGCATGCAATTTTAATCAGTTGGGCCCTTAAAAAGAGAAAAACAGCTGCTGCTTGCTAATTGGCAAATATCTCCTCCAATGAGCTCATCATTTATTCACTGCTTCTAATAGAGACTTAAATTCCACCAAGAAAGGTGTTCCCCCGTTGTGATATCTGCTGGCATGTGTGTGGCCGAATGACCCTTTTACAGAACAGGGCGATGGCTTTCTGCCTTCTCCTCCCGGGTGGCCCCTCATGTGGTCCTGCCTGATGAGTTCCGTCCAGCGTAGGTGAGCATTCCCGGACATCCTCCCCACGGGCAGTATCCATTCTGTGTCTGTGTGTTTGTCATTGCAACACTCGGGGTAAACATTAGCTAAACAAGCCCACAGAGGCAAAGCCTGCCTTCTTTATAGTCAGTTGCACTTGACTGATGGCAGTCCCTTGGGCCAGGCCCACAATGTCTTAAAGGATTCAAGGGTAGGAGGAGTGGAACATTTGGCTCACCTGGAATTTCCTTTTTTTTGGGGGGGGGGGAGGGACTCCCGTCTATGGGGGGAGATAGAACTGCTCTGCACTGCGAACATGAGCCTTTTCATTTCTGTTTCTCTGTCAAGTTCGCATAAACCGGGACTGTTCCATTCCTTGGTTGATTCACGTCTGGTGCGAACCCTTAGAACCTCTTTGCCTTCCTGGCAGTTTTCTGAGACGGGTTAATGAGTTAACGCTGCGGATGATAGTTTTTTGTGTCCCGAATGATGGTTCTCGCTTCCTTTTGCTGAATGAGACTCAGCGAGGAATGATGAACAATTATGCTGCGTTCCTTCCCTTCCGTGGGACGTCCTTTTGTTTTCAGATCAAGTTACGAGGGCACTGGTTACCTCTTGCAGAAGCCGGACTAGGCGATACGTTCATTTAAATTACGTCCTACTCTCAAAGTACTCCAGTCTTGGCTGCACGCAGCACTCAAGCTTCTAAGCCCAAAACGATCTTCTTCCATTTCCCGATATTTGCACGCTGCGGGGCTTTGTGGGTAGGACGCACCAGGGGGTGCCCCCTACTGGGACAGCTGTACAGGTCACGTCAGACAGATGATGCGGATTGGAGGCGGTCGGTGCATAAATATGCTGGGATACCGCGAGTGCTTTTAGAGCTTTCTTTAAAATCTCAAGAAGTTAGCACTTTTCTGGAGCGTTTTAGTCTCTGGCATTCCCTTTCCTCGAACACTTTGTGAGGGGGATCATAGTTGTTTATTTAAGAAGTCTGCTTATATTCAAGGTTTAATACGATTGGAAGCATGCGATGGCTTGGTCAGCTACCTCCCACCCGAGGAAGGAGCGTGGCCTTGTGAAAAGACTCGTTTTGAGGTCCGATGTTGCCCACCCCTACCTGCTGGACCTCGGACAACTCGCTCAGCCTTCCTGGCTCTCTGTTTTGTGTTCTGAAGAAGAGTCTAGGAAGCCTTGTGTCGAGTCCTAGGTACTCAATAGGATTTGAGTTAGGATGCCATATTCTAAAAGTCAGTAGGACTAGGATGAGCTTCCTGTGTTCTTCTGGATGAGTCTATGCAAATTGCTTGTTTTTGTATCTTAAGTGGGGATTGAAGTTTGAGAGTCACAGGAGGGGGGCTGTTTGGTGGGGTAGCAGACGCACAGTTGCCCTCCCGCTCTTCTCCCCCTATCTGAAGAAGAAAGGGAAACCTTCCATGGGTTTGTCTACTCAAGTATGGATGGGTCACCTAATAGATCACTTGAAGTCCATATTACTCTAGCCCAGAGTTTCTCAACATTGGCACTTTTGACATTTGGGGGCTGGATCATTCTCGTCCTGTGTGCTGTAGGATGTTTGTCGGCCTTCCTGGCCTCTAGCCAACAGATGTGACAACAAAAAAACGTCTCCAGACTTTGCCGAATGCCTTCTGGGGGCGTCGGGAGGGTGTACGAAACCCTGTTCCCTTCCCTAGCCCCCAGGTGGAACCCCCAGGCTAGCCATGATCTTCCTGGGAAGGCCCGGGGACAGCGGTGGGTCCTGTCCCTTGACATTTTATCATGATACTTTTATTTGAAGCTTTTGGCCTAAAAATATGTGCGGAATGATGAAAAGGAAGTACAATGTGGCTAAAAAAAATCTTTAGGAGATTGGCAAGCTCTAGCAGACAAAATTGTTATTTCAAAACGGTTTTAACTTGGCTTAACTTTATTTTTGCCAGAAGAAAGGGTATCAGTTAAAAGGTCACTCTGATAGCGATCCCTACATTCCTCTGTCCCCGGTTTCCCAGCGAAAATCCTCCAAGGAAACCGGTAGGAAAGTGGCTCCAGTGCCCAGGAGCTGACATCCCACAGAGTTTTTCTACCATAAGGAGCAGGAGCAGGGAGTTTTACTTCCCACTGGGCAGCGATGCGCAGGGGGCCTCTGCAGAGAGGGCGGTGAGGTGGTGGGTGGGCCCCAGGAAGCAGTCTGGGGTGCGGTGGAGGGGGTGGGTGTTTTAGGGTTTAGGATACTAAAGGGAGGGGAACGTGCTTGTCTTGTTCTCTCTGGTCAGTGTCGAGACCGGACGTGTGAGTTACTTAATGAACGTTTGTTGAATGAATGAATGAATGAGACCTTTGAGCTGCCGGAACTGGGGATTGTCAACTCGGTACCCATCTGGGTCAGGTGCTAAGTGCGTGTAGGGGGCTGGGCGTAGGCAGAAGAGCGTGGTGGGGCTGTGCCGCATAAGGGCAGCCGCCACGCCCTAATGCCACCCGCTCGACCACAGACCCGTGTTGGATATTAGCCGGGTGCCAGGTGCTGTTCTGAGTGCCTCCCTTGTGTCTCATTTAAGCGTAAGTGTTCACACAATTAGGACGTCCATGTGAAACAAGTCAAGTCGTGGAACAAATGCCTTGGAAGATGGGCTTCCCTCACCTGGTCCTTTTTCCTCCCACTCCGCTCCTTTCTGAACTTCAAGCCTTTTCTCCTCTCTGAGGAGTTCCTGTTCTCCAGCACAGAGGGACGCCCTCCCTCCTGCCCCACTTCCCGTCGTGCCTTGAGTATTTTGCAGAACCCTCTTCCTCGCTCTTCTCCACTTGGCAGGCTCTCCCCCGCAATCGGGCTTTCTCACGGCGGTCCCCCTCTGTGAATGAGCCCTTCCTGCCCCCGGAAGCTCGGGAGAGACCGGGCCCCCCTGAATGTCACATTCTTGGGAAGAACTGAAATTTAGGATTTCAAGTATCAAAGCAATTTAAAGCAGATTTTTTTTAAAGGTTTTATTTTTTAAAATTTGTTTTTGAGAGAGAGAGAGAGAGCAAGAGAGCGAGAGAGAACATGGGAGGGGCAGAGAGAGAGGGAGAGAGAATCCCAAGCAGGCTCCGCCCTGTTAGCATAGAGTCGGACGTGAGGCTTGAACTCCCGAATCGTGAGATCACGACCTGAGCTAAGCCCAAGAGTCGAACGCTTAACCGACGCAGCCACCCAGGCGCCCCTATATCGAAGCAATTTATTTTTATTGTCTCTTCAAGCAGTTTAGTGACTCTTTGGCAAACAAGACCATATTGTGACGATAGTGGGGCTTTTCCTGGCTCCTGAGAGGCGTGTATTAAGTCTTAGGAAATCTGAAAGGATTATTTTCACATACCAAAACCACACTCACAAAGTAATACTCTTAGAACTCGAGACTATCCCAGGTCCTTAGGACCATCTAAATGCTCTTAATCTATGGAAACAAGGTCTTTTTCAGTAAAAGAAGTTCAATAGGAAACCGAAGATCTACTTAACGGAATAGCCAAGTGCCTTCTTGGAGGTGAACGTGTGAGCATCCGCTCCAGTCCACTGGGTGGGGGGCAGAGGGGGGAGGTAGCCAGGATGAATCTTCTCTCTGTGATTTTGGATGACTGCTTTCCATCTTCTTTGTTCAGGAGAACCCATAAGTAATGAGCACTTTCATCGAGCTGTCAGTGTGAATGATGAAGATTTGCTGGTTCGAATACTTCAAGGAGGGTGAGAGAAATCTGCCTTAAATTTTTTTTTTTTAATTTTTAATGCCCAGCAAGTGCGTAAAATCACACTTACTTCCCCCGGATTTTCCATGCCTTCGACATTGCTCCAAAATTGATCTCCGGTGACTCGTGTGAGTTCAGCATAGTTAATAAAGATGACCTTCATGCCCCGTGTAAATCCTCTATTTTATAATTATCTAATGAAAATTGAAGATGAAAATGAGAAGTCTGGGTGTCCTGTGTTCTTTCCCAGAAATAGTTTCTGACTCTGGCTTCTCTGCCATAGCGTTTAGGCACCTTTCACCCCCGAGGTGCCCATATTTATCTCACTCCTGATGAAATTAAGGAATCATGACATCAGCTGTTTCTTGTTCAAAAGGTTGGTAAAACGCTCAAAGAAAGGTAGCCAATACAGTGGCTACCGGTGGGACGTTGAGGCTGCCTCCTAGGGCAAAGGGGACAATGTAACTTAGATTCTTTTTGAGTCTCAATAGTTTGGAGTGTGTGAGAAGACAGGTCATTTGCGAGTAGGGCTCTTAAGTTGGAGAAGAGAGGTATCCCACCAAAAGCCAAGGCTTCTAAACTGGTAGAGTTTAAGAGCTCTGCTTTCCTCCTCCAGTGGTAGCGTTTCTTGTCCATTAGGTGAGATGGGAGATGCGTGTCTCCCCCAGTGTAGGCTCGTGGTGGACCAGTGTCTGAACCGAAGACCGTGTCCCCTGCTACAGGCGGGGGAGGTACTCCTCATAGAGTGTTCCATCTGGTGGCATCATGGTTCTGAGTTGAAGGGATTGCTTAGTCTAAGTGAAATCACAACACTTTTCTCTCCTTGTGCCTTTGAATCCTTTTAAAATATTAGGCGGGGCAGTTGAAGACCACAGAAACTTAATGGCCCGGAAGAAATGGGAATTTTGGGGAAAGTGAATCATTGTAGCCACCTGTGCCCTGCGCGAGGCATCAGCGGTGACTCTCCAGGGAGCCACGCCAAGCACGTTAATCTCTTTTCTCTGTGTTTTTCCCAAGAAACGTTAAGGTGGATGTTCCCAATAAGTTTGGCTTTACCGCCCTGATGGTCGCTGCCCAGAAAGGATATACCAGGTGGGGCTCCTCCTCTCGTATCTCTGAGTGGTTGAACATTTGTCTTTCCCCAAAGGCTCCGGTCAGAATATGGGTGGGGAGGGAACAGAGCACGCAGGAACCCCACTTCTTCTCCCTTTCCAAAACTGTGCCATGTAAGGGCGGAACAAAAACTAAGCTGTGTTTTTTTCCTTTTTTAACTTTTTATTTATTTTTTTTCTTTTTTTAATGTGTTTTTTTAATGCCTTTATGTGTTTTTTCTTTTTGTTTATTTTTGAGAGAGGGAGCATGTGTGTGAGCGAGTGGGGGAGGGGCAGCGAGAGAGAGAGAGAGAGGGACGGAGGGGGAGAGAGAGAGAGGTGGGGACAGAGGATCCGAAGCAGGCTCTGCGCTGACAGCAGAGAGTCCGATGTGGGGCTCGAACTCACGAACCGTGAGATCATGACCTGAGCCGAAGTCAGATGCTCAACCAAGTCACCCAGGCGCCCCTCAGCCGTCTTAATCACGAAGTTCTACAACAAGCAGGAGGCCATGTAAAAATGTACAAATCCTATGGTGAGGAAGAGAGGTAGTCACTTAATTGTATTTTCTAATATATTTTATATGTCCCAGGAAAACTGGTTATTGGAATTTGAATTTCGTTAGAAAAAAATAGAGCGGAAGGGATATTGATTCTGGAAAACCAACTTTCCTGATAGGTTGCTAAGATATAATTTTCACTGACACACTCCATTATCTCTATGCCGCGCAGAAGCATAAATACGAATAGCTTATTTTTCAATCATGTTTATATTGAACTACTTAAGTGCCCATTTTGGAAAAAAAGACCTATATTTTATCAAATGCTGCCGTTCGAAAATCTATTTAAAAGGGTCATTAAAGTGACAGTGGATTAGTTTGATAGTACAATGCGTTTCATGTGATATACTTTGTTTCCAATGAATAATTCATGTGAGGGATAGACTCCCCCCTCCCCCTTTTTTTGGTGTTGAAGGGGTAGTTTTCTGGTTTAAAAACCTCCTGCCTTCGAAGCCAGCTGGCCTCTGAAGATAGAGAAGAAAGTATGGAGATGGGTCTTAAATGTAGTGCTGTTTATGGTTAGTGCATCATCGTGGGTTCCTACCCATCAAAGCTACGGATCTAGTGACATTCAAATTTGTCTCCTTTAGGCTTGTGAAAATCCTCGTTTCTAATGGCACGGATGTGAATCTGAAGAACGGGAGTGGCAAGGACAGGTAGGTGGCTAACGTGCCCTGAGATGTCCCCCGACTTGTGTGACTAGGCTTGTGCCCAGCGGGTTTTTGATCCAACCCAAATATTTGATGCAGCTGCTTTCGACAAGACTGTATCCCAACTGAAAGATGTCGATGACAAAGGCTGGCTTGTTCATTGGTATACTCATTCCCTCGTTCAGCGGGGTGTTTATGGGCCACAAATTATCATGCACGTACCCTCAGTCAAAGATACGACCCGAGAACTTTGTGCGGCAAAAGCTCGGGGTGCGGTGTGGGAGAAGTTTTCGAAAAGATCGTGCAACTTGGCAACCTATATTTAGAGAGATAAAAGAATGTTCTACAAGGACTTAAAAATAATCACTGTTCTAGCGATTAGGTTTAATTAACTGATTAATTCTAAGCAACCCGTATTTGTTGGGTAGAACGGCGTGGAAAACACAAGGGCTTTGCTCAAGGAGCTTAGAGTCACATCAGAGTGCAGCTCGAAGGTGTGTGCCCTACAGACTAGTGTCCAAGGGTGGCTACAAAACACTGGTCACCTTTGGTGGGCCACAAGGGAAAAATAGCAATTCCTAAGCTCAGAAAGCCTAACCCACTACAGGCTATGAACACACACAGTAATGGATTCTAAGGAATGATTAAAGAAATCCCTTAAAAATTTAAAACGTTTTCTGAGTAACCCTTAGGTTAATTTGGAATTAAGCCTTCAACTCAAGAAGTTTGAAAAAGAATAATGCCAACTTAAAGAACATACGGACCTTGAGAGGTAGGAAAGAGGAAAGAAAAAGGAGAAGTTGGTTAGAAAACTGAAGGATTGTTTGGGGCACCTGGGTGGCTCAGTCACTTGAGCGTCTGATTCTTGGTTTCGGCTCAGGTCGTGATCCCAGGGTCGTGAGGTTGAGCCCTGCATCTGGCTCTGCGTTGAGTGTGGAGCCTGCTTAAGATTCTCTCTCTCTCTCTCTCTCTCTCTCTCTCTCTCTCTCTGTCTCTGTCTCTCTGCCCCTCCCCTGCTTGTGCTTTCTCTCTAAAAATAAAGTTAAAAAAAAAAAGAAAATAGAAAGATTGTTGAATAACGTAAGAGCAAAAAAACGCAAGCTGCTGCATAAAAAAAGCTACACAATAAAATGGACCAATTTATTACAAATCTGAGAAAAATTAGAATTTTGAAATGGCACATAGCCATAGTTAGAAGATCTTTTGGAAATTTAAGAAGAATAAATAGAATTTTGGAAGGGCCCGTAATAGTGGCGATAGAGGAAATCTCCATGTAAAAAGAAAATGGTGCACTTGTGTCTATGGTAGTAGAGTTGAAAATTTCATGGAAACTATCTTTTCGATGATACCTTTTCTGAGAAAATTTACAAGACCAAAACCAACCCAAGGCGCAGAAAATCTGCAACAACCAGTATCCATGGAAGACATGAGAAAATTATTAAAGGATTACCTCCAGCACAGGTTCTGTGGCTTGACGGTTCTACCCATAAGCTCGCTCAGATTTTAGGTACCGATGACTTTGAACTTTTCCAGAGCAGAGAGGAAGTTGGAAAGTTACAGAGGATAACCTGACTGCTAAAGTCTGATACAAAGAAAGCTGCTCACGTGTTGATATGTACACAGGTATTGATGTCTCTTCCATCCCAACTCAGAGGATCATGCAGGAGGGTAAGAAGGTCTAGATTAGGAAATTTCTTAATATAATGCTTCCTGTTAGTAGACCAAAGGTGAAAACCTGTGTATGTGTAGACACAAAACAAAAATTTGGTGCAACTCGGCCCCTTTAGTAGTTAAAGTATCTTCGTCTTTAAAGTGCAGGATGCTGGGGCGCCTGGGTGGCGCAGTCGGTTAAGCGTCCGACTTCAGCTCAGGTCACGATCTCACGGTCCGTAAGTTCGAGCCCCGTGTCGGGCTCTGGGCTGATGGCTCAGAGCCTGGAGCCTGCTTCCGATTCTGTGTCTCCCTCTCTCTCTCTGCCCCTCCCCCGTTCATGCTCTGTCTCTCTCTGTCTCAAAAATAAATAAACGTTAAAAAAAAATTTTAAAGTGCAGCATGCTTTCAGTCCTGTCATAGTGTCTGGTACATGAGAGGATCTGCCTCTGCTGATGAAGTGAATCCTTTGATTCCATCACACCAAGTTGTGTATCATGGAAGACGGTCAGCCGGTATCCTTCTCAGTGTTGACAGATTCCTTTTAAAAATTAGTAGTGAAGGGGCGCCTGGGTGGCGCAGTCGGTTAAGCGTCCGACTTCAGCCAGGTCACGATCTCGCGGTCCGGGAGTTCGAGCCCCGCGTCAGGCTCTGGGCTGATGGCTCGGAGCCTGGAGCCTGTTTCCGATTCTGTGTCTCCCTCTCTCTCTGCCCCTCCCCCGTTCATGCTCTGTCTCTCTCTCTGTCCCCAAAATAAATAAACGTTGAAAAAAAAATAAAAAAAATAAAAATTAGTAGTGAAGCCCACGAGAGTGGGTGAGAGCCAGATAGCTTGATGTCAAATCCAGATTCCTCTATGTTCGGGGCGTAGGACGTTGAGCAGGTTACTTAACTTAACCTCTCTGACCTCAATTTCCCCATCTACAAGATAAGGGTAACAGAAGTACTTCGAGAATTGTGAGCCCTTAACAAGTCAATATATGAAATGCATAGAACGGTGCTTTGGCATCTGGTAACTACACGTTATATGTTATCTCGTGATCGGTATTTTGGAACACGGATCAGTCTGGCGAGATATGAAACGGAGTAAGAGTCCTGCACCTTCCTTGCAGTCCCCAAGAGAATCAGCTTTCAAATACTTGGACTTGATAAGGAGGTTCGGTAAAGGGGCCAGCTACACGATAAAGGAAGAAATCGTCTTAAATAACAGCAATAACGAGTTAATAAATATAATGAGGGAAGCAAAATAGAATAAAAGTATCTAAGGAAAGTGAGAAATTTGTATTCAAAGCCTATAAAAAGTACTGAGAGATCTAAAAGTTTAAAAAACAGGGACATATTCCATATGCTAGGATGGCAAGACTGAATCCTGTAAAATTTTCAGTTTTTCCCAGATTAATAATATATTGACCCAGTATAGCCTCACAAGGAATTATTCTTGGGAGCCCATCAAGATGGTTTTGTGATTCACCTGGAAGAACGAAGGGATGACAACAGCTATTAGCTTTGTTGGAGAGAAGTGTGGAAAGACTTTGGACAGTTATTAAAATGCCTTATAAAGTTATAGTAATTAACGTAGTATGATCCTGGCATAAACAAAGATCTATAGTGTGAAATAGAAATAGGTCCCCATGGATGTAAGAAGTTTATGATGATGGGGGCAACACAGCCTAATGAGGAACATGTTAGAGAAAGCTATTTGAAGAAAAATTAAATTCTGGCCTTATGTAGCCATGCACCCAAATAAATTCCAGATGAATTAAGAATTAAATGTAAAGGGCACCTGGGTGGCTCAGTTGGTTAAGCGTCCGACTTTAGCTCAGGTCATGATCTCACAGTTCGTGGATTCGAGCCCCGCATCGGGCTCTGTGCTGACAGCTCAGAGCCTGGAACCTGCTTTGGATTCTGTGTCTCCTTCTCTCTGCCCCTCCCCTGCTTGCACTCTGTCGCTCTCTCTTTCTCTCTCTCTCTCAAAAATGAATAAACATTAAAAAAAATAATTAAAAAAGAATTAAATGTAAAAAACAGAACCATAGAAAACACAGTATATATCTATCTGATCTTGCAATGGGAAAGGCAAAATCATAGATATAAGTCACTAAGGAGAAGATTAAAAGCACCTAACACATTTAAAAAAAGCTTAATTACAAACTTAAGGGTAGTCTGGGGGAAAGATTTGCAAATACATTATAGAGGAATGACTGGCATCTTTAATCTAGAGAAGATCCACATACAACCCCCCCCCCCCCCCACCGACCAAAGACAGTAGAAAAGAGCAGTTTACACAAAACGACAATTCATAGCAGAAAAAATTAAAAAGCTAACATGCAGAACTGCTAGTAATAAAAATTACAAGCGTATTGTCATATTGTTAATTGAAAAATGATAGTAGGGGCACCTGGGTGGCTCAGTCGGTTGAGGTCAGGCCTCAGCTCAGGTCATGATCTCGTGGTCCGTGGGTTCACGCCCCACATGGGGCTCACTGCCGTCAGCCTGTCAGTGCAGAGCCTGCTTTGGATCCTCTGTCCCCCCTCTCACTGCCCCTCCCCCGCGTATGTGCACGTGTGCTCTCTCTCTCTCTGTCTCTCAAAAAATAAAACGTTAAAAAAATGTTAGTAGTGCTGGTGTAGGTGAATAAAATGGGCTCGTGTTACTCGGATGCAGTTGACCAAAGTGTAAGTTGATGTACTCTCTGTGGAAAGCGATGCATCTAAAGGGAGCCTGAAACAGTTGCATGAAGCATTGGCAGTCTACGTACTCAGCAAGCACCGCACGCCTTGGGCAGGTCAAGGGCCCGCTGGCTCTCTTCCGGGAGTCTCCAAGAAGTGAAGGCCTGCATCAGGATACAGAAGTGTGGACGTCTGGTTCCAGCCCAGCCTAGGCTTGGGTCTCAGAGCTGGACATTGTCTTTATCACTCAGAGACTTTGTAGAATTGCCCTCTTGGGAAGGAAGACCTTCCTCCCCCTCAGCCCCGCTCAACTCTTTATTTTGAACAGTCCAAACATTTAGCGAAGTTGCAAGAACAGTACGAATGAATTTCTATATACTCACCACCTAGGTTTGGCAGTTGTTGAATCTTAGCCATATTTGCTTCTCTGTCTACATTTTTAGTAGCTTTTAACTATTTCGAGGCTGGTAGGTACCATAACCCTCTACCCCTCAATGTTTCAGTTGCCTAAAAACCAGGCCATCAACCTGCATAACCTAAGACACTTCACACGAATTCCTCGACATCGCTGATGCTCCCGTCACTTATTCAGGTCTCCTCACTTGCCCTCCGAAAGGTCACCATGGCTTTATTGGGGAGGGGGCTATGGGGCAAGACCATGATCCAACTAAGGCTCATACATGACATCTGGTTGTCCTATCTGCTTAATCTCTTTTATTCTAGACTGGTCCTCCGTCCATGTTTTTTTTGGTTTAAATATTTTATTTTTCTCCTAGCAATGACATTTTGAGGAGACCAGACCAGTTACCCTATAGAATGCTCTCTGTTCTTGAGTTGCCTAGTTGTCTCCTACTTGCGGAGGCAGCGTTCACCTTGTTCATTTGTCCCTTTATTGCCAATGAAGTTAAAATTAGGTTTAAAGGCTTGATGAGGTGCAGGTTAACTTTCAGAGCTAGTGTTGTGACTATCCATCAGGAAGGCATGTTGGCCCACAGTTGGTGATTCTAGGTTTGCTCATTTGGTTCAAGTGTAATGACTAAACCTCTTCTTTGTAAAAATGTGGTTTCCCACTGAAATCAGCAAATTATCAACGGGCTGATCATTCGGCATGGCATGAGTGTCCTGTGCTCCCTTAACCTTTTACCCAATAATTTTGCCATCCACTGATGGTCCTTGCCCAAATCAATTATTTAATTTGGAGTTGCAAAAATGTGACTTCCTAATTCTGTAATTCCTTCCATGTTGATTAGCTGGCAGGCTTCTATTAAAAAGGGCTTTCCCTCATCAACTGAGGATAGTCTACATTTCATTCTACAAAGGCAGACTAAATGTTTAATTATTTTCTTTAAATACCAATATTTACAGTATGGAATTGGCCAAATAGCCATCTTCAATAATGTCAAAGGAGTTATTTTCTCCCCTCTATTTTTTTTGAATATCTTCATGGACTCATGGATATTTTTAAATCCAATGTCTTACTCAGTTACAGTGATACTTTATTTTTTTGTAATTGCAATATAATTCACACACTCCTTTAAAATTTGGCAAAGAATGTATTAACAAAGTTGTGCAACCCCTGCCACTGTATAATTCCAGAACATTGTCAATCAGCCCAGAAAGAAGCCCTCTACTCCTTGGCAGTCCCTCCCCACTTCTTCTCCCCCAGCCCCTGGAAACAGCTAATGTTCCGGTTCTATCCCTGTGGGTTTGCCTGTTCTGGGCATTTCACGTAAATGGAATCATAAAATATGCCTTTTGTGTCCAACTTATTTAGTGCAACGTCTGAAGGCTTTTTCAACATTTCACATGAATAACCTTTGGGGCTCTTCTACTCACGTTAGGATTTCTTGGTTTAAGCCGTGGAGGGTGAGATGTGGACCTGAGTTTGGCAACTGCACTTACAGCTAATGCTGCTGCTTCTATATGTTGCAGTCTGATGCTTGCGTGCTATGCAGGACACCTGGATGTGGTGAAATATCTCCGAAGACACGGTGCTTCTTGGGAGACCAGAGACCTAGGAGGCTGTACGGCTCTGCACTGGGCCGCGGATGGAGGCCACTGCAACGTGATCGAGTGGATGATAAAAGATGGCTGTGAGGTACGGGATCTTCCTTGTCAACTACACCTGTGTCCTTAAGACCTTGAAACTCTGTTCCACAGGGTTGAGGAGAAGCAGAGTCTTATGTGGATGCCCTTGATTAGTTCAACTTAGAAATGCTGCAGAAAGTTCTCTGACTTCTCAGTGAGAAGGTCCCGGAAGCCTTGGGAAAAGAGATCTGTCTGTCAGCAACACTTTACTGGACTTTACCTGCCACGTACTGGAGACTCTCTTAGGTGCCGTAGACACAGGATGTCAAGAACCCTCACAGCCATAGGGCTCTTTGTTGCCCTTGGAATTAGGCTCTCTTTATTCTTGGGTTGCTTTAAAGATTCTTCATCACAAAACCCTTCCAGAGAGCAAAGGGATCATGTCACAAACAGAGCATTTCAGCTCCTAGGGCCTTTACCTTGAAGCAGGCGGGTGGGTATCCTTCTGGTATTTTCATGTTATCAGAAAGTACAAATTTGGTTTAGCAAATAGGATCGGCATTGTTTGGACTTCTGTAGCTGTTTGAAGGTCAAGAAGAAGGATTAGCTCAATCATGGTGATTGCTGATAACTCTGAGAACTTTGGCGCAAGACTGGAAAGAAGTTAAATAAAAATTTCAAGGCCCGGAAGTAAGGAATCGTGGCAAACAAAATGCTGTCCTCACTGAGATGGCCAGATGGCGGAGAGCACTGAGAACTGAAACCGTTGACCTGGAAAATAAACCCAAACTGGGAAAAGTCATGTCTCTTGGAAGATGTGGGCGGATTTGTTCTAGCTTGTCCCTGAAGCGTGTTTGAGGGAAGCCCAGGCCTAATTGTGGGGTCTCACTGGCCCCTGCTGATGCCTTCAGCGGCCTGAGGAAGGGGCCCCTTGAAGGAAAAACTTCAGTCGTTAAGGTAATTCCTTTTTATTACGTTTCTTGTTATCTTTGTTTTAGAAAGCTGCACAAGAGGTCAGAAGGATTAACCTGTGGGCCTCGGTGGCAGGGCCGGGTCCCACCCGCCTTGTGTGGTAGTGAGAACCTCAGTCTCCTCGTTTGGTTTATGATGAACTCTGCTCATGCTTTGGTCCCAGTAAAAGTCTGTAGTTAAAAATGGAGGTTGGCCTTTGCTGAAAGAAGGGCGTGTCTCCGCCATGATCCTTTAAATACTGTAGTTTTGGAAACACAGACTTTCTGGGCTTCAGATACGAGCACACTTATTGGGGTAAATTCTCTTTCTGTAGCGCTGGAGTTACATGAATGTGTCCACTGAAGATCTCTACGTGGCTGGCGGGGGGCAGGTAGATGATGTCAACATGAGTGGCTCCGTGTTTTTGCCAGAGGGGTCACCCATTGTTTGGGTGACTTGGCTATAGGAGGGATCTGGGAGCCAAGCAGGGCATTGGGGCCACCCTTCTGGAATATGATGATTTTTTTTTTTTAATTTTTTTTTCAACGTTTATTTATTTTTTTGGGGGGACAGAGAGAGAGCATGAATGGGGGAGTGGCAGAGAGAGAGGGAGACACAGAATCGGAAACAGGCTCCAGGCTCTGAGCCATCAGCCCAGAGCCCGATGCGGGGCTCGAACTCACGGACCGCGAGATCGTGACCTGGCTGAAGTCGGACGCTTAACCGACTGCACCACCCAGGCGCCCCTGGAATATGATGATTTTATACCAACAGCGGCTGACTTGTGTGGGGAACCATCTCCGCATTTAATGAGCCATGTGACCTTGGGAAAGGCGTTTGACTTCTCGGAGATTTGGTTTCATCATTTGTAAAGCATCAATAAAAGCACCTACCCTAGTTAACCCTCAGAACCAAACGAGAAAACGTGGGTCAACGTTCACCGGAAGACCACCTAAAGCACGATGTAAAACAAGGCGATTCTTTTATTATTTAAACATAATGGAGTCTGTTGC
Organism: Felis catus; assembly: GCF_018350175.1. NCBI lineage: Eukaryota > Metazoa > Chordata > Mammalia > Carnivora > Felidae > Felis > Felis catus. The sequence goes on from NC_058378.1 coordinate 81,427,318, forward strand.
TCCAAGGTTATTTGTTATTTGCATGACAAAGAGGTGCAAATCCTAATGACGTTGCAGAGGATAATCTCATCCATACAAATAACCTGCCGCGTTCCCAGGACTTACTGGCAGTTTCTGGTTATATTATTCCATTCTAGCGTTTTACTAACATCTTTGTGTAATCCTTCCGTAACACAATTAGGGTTGTTTGTGCGTGTCTGTACACACACACATTTTTTTTTTTAATGTTTATTTTTGGGGGGGAGAGGGTGGGGGAGGGGCAGAGAGAGAAGGAGACACAGAATCCGAAGCAGGCTCCAGGCTCGGAGCGGTCCACACAGAGCCCCGTGTGGGACTCGAACTCACGGTGAGATCATGGCCTGAGCCAAAAAGTCTGACGCTTCACCGACTGAGCCACCCAGGCGCCCCAAGGGCGCTTCATTTTTTCTATTCCGTCTTTCAACCATTTGAACGAAACGTAGATGAAGATACCAGTGGGAGGTCCCGGGGCCTCCCCGCACCCTGTACAGGTGCCTGAACACAGCACCTCACTGCATGTGAGTGTGAGTTCTGTGGGCACGGTCCCCTTGCTCCTCCCCGTGTCTCAGTCCTCACCAGCTCTCCAACTCCGGGGTGGGGGGGTTGGGTCAGTCACCATTCCTTTGTAAGTTTCTGATGAATACTTTTAGGGAAAAGAGACTGGACTCAGGGCAGCTCTTCCTCTGGCATAAAGGTAGACGCTGCGGACACGGGCTCGGGATGGACCCCGCTCATGAGGGTGTCTGCGGTCTCAGGAAACCAGAGGGTAGCCTCTCTGCTGATCGAAGCGGGAGCGGACGTGAACATGAAGGATAAAGACGGAAAGACCCCTCTAATGGTATGCCACCCTTCAGAAAACAGCCCGGCTTTGCGTGCGCCATCGGGAGGAGAGCCGCTTCTGTAATTAGCCAATTCTGGTGAATTCGGCCGTGCGCGAGCCCTGGGCCTTGGCTGCCTGTATGTATTCCCCACCGGCCTGTAGTGAAGGCATGACAAGGTCGCTACAGTAGTTTTGTTGTCTTCCTACAACTCTTTCCTTAAGGATTACCAGCCCCAGCCCCCTGGGCCTTTGCAGGGTCCCAACAGATTTGTTAAAGCAAAGGACGTGCTGCTTTCTGTGCTGGTCCCGCCTGGCGTTTCTCTCCCGTGTCATCTTCGTGGGGAGAAGGGCAGACTCTGCTTCCGTGTCCCTGGCGCTCAGCTTCGCCGCAAAGCCGCGGTGGCCCTGGCTGCCTCTGCCTTCCGGAGAAAGCGGCCGGCCGATTTTCCGGGCCCGCCTGCACGGGGTCCACCCTGACCGCCGGCCGCGTCCTCCGCAGGGAGGGCGGCCTCTCTCACACCCCGCTGACTTTTGTTTCTCAGGTGGCCGTGTTGAATAATCACGAGGAGTTAGTCCAGTTACTTCTTGACAAAGGGGCAGACGCAAGTGTAAAAAATGAGGTAAATAACTCCTTCTTTATCTAAAGTCTTTCCCTGGAGGAGAAATATATACATATATATATGCATATATACCTATATACGTATATACATATGTATATACGTGCACATATATATACATATACGTGTATATGTACACGTATATACGTATACACACACACACATGCATATGTATAATCTTTGTTGTTTTCACTTTCAGTTCGGCAAAGGTGTCCTAGAAATGGCCAGAGTTTTTGACAGACAGGTTGGGATGCTCTTGGTGATTTTCAAGGCTAATTTTGTGATACTTTTAACATAAAAGAGCCCCGGACCCTTGGATTACCTTCATCTGTTTTTGTTTCTCTAGAACGTGGTCTCCTTATTAGAAGAAAGGAAAAGAAAACAAATGGCGAAGAAGCCCTCTGTCTGCTGAGCCGGGCCCCACTTAGCCCGACAGCCCCGGGGAAACAACGTCCCACGTTTGACTATTTGATTTTATTTCTTTGATTGGTTTGATTTTTTTTTTATTTGATTATTTATTTTCGTTGAAGGTTCACCGTGACTTTTGTAACGTACAACTGTTTCCGACTTTGAAATACATCTTTTTACCTACGCACGCGGGCCTGTGGTGTCCTCACTGGGTGTCTCCGGCACGGGGATGTTTTCTTGCACTTGGGCCTTTTGGAGTGAGACACGAAACAAAATATTTATGCACTGGAGCTGCACAAACATACATGGATCTCCCACTTTCCGCTCCCCCCCCCCCCCCCCCCCCCCCCCCCCCCCCCCCCGCCCCAAGGCTGTCCTCTGAGCCGCTCTGGGACCTTGTGGAAATTCTTTCCCTCATGTGTTTTCAATTATGACCTCCCCTCCCGACTCCGGGCCTTCCAGGCTGCGTGGTCAGGCTGGTGTTCCCTCCTGGAGGGACAGCTCCTCCCGAAAGCCCAGGAGGCCACGTGCAAAGCTTTCTCCTCAGCTGTTGGCCTCACATCAAAGCACAAAATCCATATTTCAAGACTCCGATCCCGCTCTATTAGAGGTGTTTGGTGGAGGGTCAGTCTGTTTTAGAACAGACCTGTCTGAGAATGTGTTTGCATATACTTTGGCCCTGACAATGAAAGGCCCAGCCTGCTGGCACAGTGACGCCTCTGCCGAAGAGAAGCGTCTTACGTTCCGCCTTCAGAGCAGCAGAAGGGTTTTTGATGCCGATCACGCGGTTGGGAGACCAGTAGGAATGAACCAGAGGTAGGTGTGCCGGTTGGGAGCTTAGGCACGCGTGCGCGGGAGCTTGAACGTGGCAGACACACACGCGAAGCGGGCCAAGTGGGCTAGCGGACCGTGTGCGTTTTGTGGCTTCGGGGACAAGCGGGTTAACTCAGCCCCGTGAGAAGGCCAGCTACGAAGGTCTGCCCAGGGGTGGAATTTTCTCTGTAAGGAAACACCGATGAAAAGGTAATTAAAGCTCTAAAGCTTTGGGGGGAAGGGCGCAGAGAAAAAGCGCAGTTTTCTTGATGTTGGCAATGCTCAGCTTTATTCCACACAGTTTCTAGAATATCCACCTCAGGAATTGGATTCGTGGGTCCTAGATCATCCCTCTCCTTACGTACTTCATCAGTGTTTTACCTTTTGTACAAAAGCACATTCCTTTAAATTTGCCAGGTTTTTATTTTTTAGAGAAATCGTAAGCTGGGGAGAGAGAGAGGGAGAGAGAAAGGGAGGGGGAGAATCTCACAGGCTTCATGCTCTGTGCAGAGCCTGATGAGGGGCTTGATCCCATGACCCCGGGATCATGACTTGAGCCCAAATCAAGAGTCAGATGCTCAACCGATAAAGCCACCCAGGCGCCCCTGGATTAACTTTTTATTTTTTTTTTTCAACGTTTATTTATTTTTGGGACAGAGAGAGAGCATGAACGGGGGAGGGGCAGAGAGAGAGGGAGACACAGAATCCAAAACAGGCTCCAGGCTCTGAGCCATCAGCCCAGAGCCTGACACGGGGCTCGAACTCACGGACCGCGAGATCGTGACCTGGCTGAAGTCGGACGCTTAACCGACTGCGCCACCCAGGCGCCCCTGGATTAACTTTTTAAATCTCTCTCAAAAATCAGAGCACAGAGTCACAACACTCCCAAGGCCCCTGCGTTTCGCCCCCAGGATTGGTGTTGAAATTCATCTCCATTTCGTTTCTCGGTCTCTTGTAGATCATAGTCACAAGCCCCCTCTGGGGCAAGAGTACGCATCCCTTCTTACTGACAAAACCTTGGCAACATCGTCCCATCTTCCTCACAGCAGCCTTGGCCACATAATGGGGGGACCTTGGTCAATGCGATGTTAACGGAAATGGCTCCTGCCCCTCTGAGCAGAAGTTTAAAGAATCCCCACGTCTCTCTTCTGCCAGGAGACCAGCTGTGACTCAGAGGGAGGCTGCACCATCAGCCCAGGGCCCCAAGGAGAGCAGAGCTGGCGCAGAGATGGGCGTGACCCGTGCGTAAGCAATAATCCTTGGGGTAAGTCACTGAAACTGACGGGTGGTTTCTTATCCCAGTGTAACTTAGCCGAAAATGACTGCTTCCGGGATCCTGTCGTACACTTGTGAGTTTAATTTTCCACAAATGACATTCGCATCTCTCAAGCCCTATGGTTTCTGGCCTTACTCAGATTCTTAAAAATTCAGGAATAGAAACTAAATCTTCTCAAACGTCTTTTCAGCGTCTCTGGTAACCCTAATAAGGCGTATTTCCCTGAAGTCTGTCGATTTGGTGACTTGATTAGATCTTAAAGGATTGAACCATCCTTCTCAAAATAATCTCACTGGAGATTGCAGTGGACTTCTGGATTCTTCTCGCTGGTGCTTTGTGTCTTCTTATTTTTTTTCTTTAATGAGATTAGTGACTTATCTTGTGTTTTAATTTTCCCAAAGAAGCAACATATGGCTTGTGTTCCGCCATTTGGAATTTATTTTGTGGCTTAACGTACAAAATTATATATGTATGAAATTTAATATATATAACATATATAATATTATATAATGTATACATAATAGTTTTATGTATGGTTCTGTGTACCTAGTTTTCTAGAAGCACTTTAAAGAAGGCATATTCCGTATGTTTGAAGTATCCCAATTTGATATCAGTTTGATGACATTTTTTTTTATTTAAAAAAAAATTTTTTTTTCAACGTTTTTTATTTATTTTTGGGACAGAGAGAGACAGAGCATGAATGGGGGAGCGGCAGAGAGAGAGGGAGACACAGAATCGGAAGCAGGCTCCAGGCTCTGAGCCATCAGCCCAGAGCCCGACGCGGGGCTCAAACTCACAGACCGCGAGATCGTGACCTGGCTGAAGTCGGACGCTTAACCGACTGCGCCACCCAGGCGCCCCATTTTGAAGACATTATTAACTGAGGTCTTCCAGGTACTTATTTTTTGCCTACTTGCTTTGATGTGGGTGAAAGGTGGTAAGAAAGAGAGACCCCTTGTTACCATTCTCTAGATCTATTTTTCTTTGTATTTTCTGCAGTTCTTTTTGAAGTTGGATTCTATTTTTCAAAAATTCATAAATTGCCATTAAACTTAGGTTTTCCTTCTGGGTAAGTCTGACGTCTGCATTGCTACCCCCGCATGCTTGTGTTTTTGAATTTCTCCCCTTTGTAAATAAGGTGACTTGAAAAAATTATTTTACTCGGTTATACACTTGACATTGTTCAAAACGAGTGTCTTGTCCTCCTCCCCTCTGTGTCTGTTTAAAGACACCTTTCTTGTGCCATCACCTGACTGGTTCGCGTCGACTGGCAGCACCTGTCCCCTGACCCCCCCCCCCTCCGCCCACTCATTTTAGTGTCTTATGTACTGTTCCAGAATTTCCTTGTGCCTCTTTAAGTGGGTGAGATTATAGACACATTTTTTTAAACTTATTTTTGAGAGAGAACAAGAGCAGGGGAGGGGCGGAGAGAGAGAGGGAGAGAGGATCTGAAGCAGGTTCGGCACCGACAGCAGTGAGCCCGATGTGGGGCTCGAACTCACGAACCTTGAGATCAGGACCCGCCTTGACGCTGCACGCTCCCCCAGCTGACCCACGCAGGTGCCCCTAGTCACGTTTTTCCACACGAGGGTTTCCCTTTCCCCATTTTCGCCACGTTGTCAGTAACGAATGAGACATGTCTCTACGTTTACTGTATACCATTTATTGGATATAATATTCTTAACAAGAACTTTTTCTACGGAAATAGCAGGTTGTCACCTGTAGAGCCCCAGTATGAGAACTGTGTACAAAAGTAACAGACTGTAACATAAAAGGTATGTGAAAAAAGTCAGCAAACCGAAGCATTATAAATGGACGAAGCACTATGAAATTAATGGACTGGTTTGTTGAGAAGCGGTAACTTTGTACTGTGCCGAACAGCCTATAGCCACGAGTTAAAAAGACTTGGACTTAACGGTGTGCCACGGGCCTTCCTGACACCCTCCCAGTCTGACCTAAGAGAAGGTCAGAGAACAATCTGCTCTGCCATCGCTTGTCCTGCTGGGACCGTTAGAGGGTTTTCTGTCTTTCTCATTTGATGCTTTTTTTTTTTTTTTTTTTTCCCCATCACTGCCCTACTTAAGTACTTGCTTATAGGCCATGAACATAGATGTTTTTCGGTTTCCTTGTAAAACTAAAAAGATCACAAGGTATTTATTATTTTGCCTGGATTTGAACTGTGCTTCAACTGAGGACTAAGTTATTTTATGGAAGGAGACCCACGGGGGGCGGGGGAGGGGGGGAAGGGGGGAGCCTAGAAGACATGTTTTTCTGCAGATGATGTGGAAGGTCAGGGTGGGTTCCAGAATATTCAACCTGAAAGAGCTGAATCCACGGAGCATTCCTTTCAGTGTGTGGTAAATCTCCTGGCTGTCACTGCCCACGATGGACTGTTATCGCGATTTTATACGCACTGTCTCTTCTCCTAGGTTTTCCTCACATGCAACACTCTTATGGCTGGACTGGCTGCTGTCGCTGCTGTCCCAAGAGTAAAGAGGGGATTTTCATCCACGTGGAGGTAGATTGCTTCTGGAAGCATCCTCAGTGCCCGGAACTGGTTCTTAGCCCGGGGCTTACCACTCTTTCTTAGAGTGTTACTCGTATCGCTATCAGAGGTTCCAAAGTAGGTTTTAAAGGGACAGATGTCAATAGGGACTGGAGAGGGTGCCCAGGGAATCGTGCCATCCTAGACAGACGGATGTTCTGTGGCACGATGTTGCCTGGAAGGGGGACTCTTGCGGGGTTCAGAGCTGGGGGCATAGCTCTGGAGAAGGCTGGGCTCGTGGGGGTAGTGACACAGTGTCACGGTCCCCGCTTTGGGCGACCTAAAGTAGCTATGACCACAGCAATCTGTCACCTTGGAGGGTCCTCTGGAAAAGAGGCTTGCCTCTTAAGTGATGAGAAGCAAACAGATGGCGTAGCCTCCTCTGCCTTGTGTCCAGATCCAGATGTGTTCACGGGTCTGCTCCTGAGTCGTGGGGGGAGGAAGTGTGGCAGCCTAGGGCCGGCCTCCGTGGGGTGGGGGGCCATGAAACAATGGTACCTGCACTGTCCCCCGCCCGCCAGCCACAACGTATGAAGTCTGCAGCTTGAGAATCACGCCTGGGGGTCAGCAGCTGGCTGCGTGAGACTTCTGGGGAGGGTCGGTATGACGTTTATCCGGGTCACTTGTGGTTAGCTGGGGTCCTACCGATAGCAGTGAGGAGGGATCTCCGCCCTGGGCCGGCCGCTCCCAGAACACTGGAGAGGGAGCCCCGCCCCCACCCCCCAGCACACGTTTAACATGAAATCAGCCTCACGAGGAAAGTGTGCGAAGGGGTCAGCTTGCACGAGAAGGCTGCGGCCGCCTGCCCAGGCATCTCGTCCTTTCCGTTGTCAGGGTCTCATTGGCTCAGAATGCTAATTTAGTAAACATGAACGGAGAGACGGCAGGAGGGGGCCGGGGCCTTCTCAGCTGGCCCAGCACCAGGGGGGATCACAGGCTCCTGAGGACAGCTTGTCACTGATCAGAGCATTAGCTGCCTTTCTTTTAGGGGATGCATTGATGTGTTGTATTGATTTGCCAGAGAACAAGGGCCTATGGGTTCAAGCCTGAGAACTCATACTAAAGTCAAGAAGGCATAAAAATGTCCCTTCGGAGACCAGTCAGGAGTATTTATTCTCATGTAGTTTAATTTGTTGCTTTTGTGGTTTCTGTGACGTCATCCCACATGTGTAAGCTGGAAAAATTCACACTGGGAAGTATAACCTCCGTATGCATATTTTGACAATGGAAAATGTTATGCATTGTTTCCCTTGGTTGCTACCCATCTGATTCCATGTGTCAGGAAAACAAACTGTTACCAAAAAACTCAGGAGATAAACTCTTAAACAGAATGCCTGGAAGATTAGCCATCTATTTTCCAGTAAGTGGGGTCAGAGAACTACGCGTATAACGAGACAGGGGAAGAAAAGTGACCACCCTCAGGGCCTACTTCGTGTCTAGACACGTTGAGTTTCTCAGTGACAGCCTTATAAACTCAAATCAACTCTTATTCATGCCTATAAAACTTTAAAAACATATTAAAAAAATAGACTGGCACTGAAATAGAAATATTGCTTTTTGTTGCCATCATCTATAAGGCTATAAAAAGGGGGGGGTTCATCTTTCCCCCATCCCCAAAATACCTGGCTCTCTTCCTATGTTCTGTTAAAATGGAAGTTATTGCTAAATATAATTCTGCATCTTGGGAATACTGTTCCTTTAATAATATCTGTATATTGTAAGGGGATGTTAGGTTTAAACAAGTATCCAGAAATAACGTGTATGGCTCTATAAAAGCAATTACTATAGAGACACAAATGTGTCATCAGCTGCAGCTCCTAAATGGCCATCGATGACATTGTGTAAGATCACAGCGTTAACCTTTTTTAATACCAGGCTATTCCTGGTTCTCTGAAATGGAAGCACAGGAATTACAGTTAAGGACAAAAAAAAAAAAAAGACCAAAACAAAACCCCAAAAAACAAAATTCACACCCTCTTCCTCCCATAGGAGGAGGGGCTAAAATGACAGATCCAAGGGTTTGGGCACCTGTAAAGACAATACCCACATAATGCACCATAAAAATTCTGTAAACTTTTCACTAGCATCGGGTTTGGCCTTGATACAATTACTAAGTGTAATATCAGTTACCGTAATTCTGTAGGTACTCATCAGCAGTAACATTTTCTAACATGGCTTTACCTTCTTCAGAAATTAATAATTGATACAGATGCATGCTGTAGGGGTTGGAATGTTTTAGCGCTGGGCTCCCTTTTGTGTTTGTGACATGGCTTTATTTAGTTTATCCGCGATCGTGATTACCATGTTGCCTAGATACGGTGGGGGAACACGGGGAGAGTTCACTGCAGTCTTGTTTTCTGGAAGGCAAACTGATTCTTGGTATATTTGGTCTCTCTGCTTCAAGGCCTGGAAAAACCGTTGAAATGACCCCAGTTGAAGTCTTCATCACAAAACACTCAGAGTGAATTACAGAACTGTTGTCAATTGCCTTCCAGTGTCAAAACGAGTCACATATGACCCCACTAGAAGACAGAGGCATAATGGCATTTTACCTTGTCTGAGTATTTTTGTCATTTTCATGCCATTAGACGCAGGCAGCTTCAAGATCGTGTGGAGAAGTGGCTCCCCAGTCAGACATTTGAAGAGTGAAAGGTTAAAAGGGACGCGGCCCAAGAATGCATTTCATGAATATTTAGGATTAGGAAATTGATTTCCTCATCACATTCTGTGCCGCTCAACAGGTAGGTTGCAAATGTTTATACTAAAAATACCTTTTCGAGATTCCTGCGGCCAAGCTGGGAAAATAGAATGCCCCCCTAAATAACTTACGAGTAACTTAGGATTCTTTGTCCTAGACGAACGGCGGACGCAGGCTGCCTCATGGCATCCATTCGGTTGTAGTTTTTGCAGGCATACGGAGTCTGCCCAATTTTTAGTAAGTTTGAACCTTGCAATAAAAGATTTTTATCTACAGGATTGATTCGCTAGATCTCGTTACTGGTTCACAGCTGAAAATAGTTATGGTCCCATGGAAAGCCTCATCCATCCGTCTGAACACAGAATCACTGTATTACGGTTGAGAAGACAAGGTGGTAATTTGCTCAGCGCCAAACCGTACAGGGAGAGATTCATGTTTGTGGTGCCTGGGCAGGAGCCTCCTTGTAGAAACGCCACCTTTCCCCATCTAGATAAGACGCGGAGGCCAGCACTGTGAGGAGGGCAGTGTCATTGCCTGCTCTCCAAATGTGCTCACGGCTGGTGAGCTCACGGTCAAGTTTCTGCCCGGCCTCCTGTGTTCCAGGCTCTGTCCTGGGGCGGCCACACCTTAAAATTCCTTCCTGCAACTCGGGTTCTCTTCCAAGCTTCCTGGCCCCAAGCCAGATCCTTCCCTGCTCTCCTGGAAGTTCAAGGTGTAGCCGCTGGTGGGCGGGGCCAGGGTCTCCCCGACAGCCACACCCAGCCTGGACTCGAAGCCCCTGGCTCTAGCTCGAGATCAGGGGTTCCAGAGAATCACTCAGCATTCATTCTACCTGGGGTCTCCTGGGCTGTGTCTGTGCCATACCCACAGCCACGCATGGCTGGGGAATGGTTCTTCGATAAAGCCTCGATCGGAAAGTGAACCTCCTGTCCAGAAGCCCATAAAGCATGATATTTCAAGTTCACTAAACTACTGAAAGCACACAAGCCTTCCTTCCGTGGAAAACTCAGTGATGGTAAAAATGCCTCCCACAGCGCACTGCACTGTAACAAGCATTTGGCATAAATTAATAATTTACAAGTACCTGAGCAAGTATACAGAGCACCATAGCACAGCACAGCACCGACGGCAGTAGCTCGAAGTTCTCAAAATAATGGTGTTTTAAACATTAAAAAAAAAAAATTCTAAAAGTTGGTACAAAAACACAGAACTCCCAACTGGAGTTGAAAGATAGTGCAAACTTCTGTCTTCACTGTTGAAAAAAGATGGCGACTTGCTTCTCACTTCGCGTAGGCAGCGTGGGTAGGTCTGGGCACTTGACGTGGGTGTTTCGGAGCGGGTCTGCAGCGAGGGAAGAGGAAACGAGAGGGTGGGTGGAGGCCTTGGAAATGGCCTTTGTGGGTACACAGATGTCTGCAGTTGGGTGTCTTTTCCTGCCCTTCGCTGAGCCTTTGGGAGCAGATCTCCCCCCACCCCTTCCCCCCCAAAGAGGGCTGCAGGTCACATCCGGGACCTTGCTCAGGGCTGCAGGGTTGCTGGTGGTTTATGCCAGCTGGCCACCTAGGGGAGCCCTCACCGAAGCCATCCCTCCTCTCTGCAAGCAGACTCTAGAACAGTGCGCGTTCAAGAAAAATGGAAGCCACGTATGTAATGGAAAGTTTTCCAGTAATCACACGAAAAAAGTAAAAAGTAAATGAAACAACGGGGCGCCTGGGTGGCTCAGTCGGTTAAGCGTCTGTTTCTCGGTTTCGGTTCAGGTCACGATCTCAGGGTTTCGTGAGTTCGAGCCCCGCATTAGGCTCTGAGCTGTATTAGGCTCTGTGCTGACAGCTCAGAGCCTACTTGGGATTCTGTCTCTCTCCCTCCCACTCTCTGCCCCTCCCCCACACATGCTGTCTCTCTCGAAAAAAAAAAAAAAGTAGATGAAACAAATTTGAGCAATGAATTTCATTTAACTCCATACATTCACAGTTGCAGTATTTTGATATGAAAAGGGACGGAGCACGAAGTCGTCCCCGTCCCGTGTCTGCCTGCAGGGACCTGACTGGCCCGTGCATTTCCAGGGAGCAAAGCTGGGCATGAGGGATCCCTCCCAAATGAATGTGCAGGACATTCTTCTCCTTCAAGAGCAAGACCAAGACGGGCTTGCCCTGGGCTCAGCGACTGGCAGAGGTGACGATGGGCCACTGCCGGACGGCCTTTACAAAGAGAGCCCTCCACTCGTCGTGTCCACGTAAAGCCGTGCCTTTCCCTTTTGAGCAAGTAACTTCAAGATGAGCACACGAAACCACAGCCAAATAACTAGGATGGTCTGCAGTCTTTCCGTATTTCTGCCCTCGAGAATTACACCACTGTTCTACCCCCTTTGACCAGAGTTATCTTTGGGATTTATTAGGCAGCTCTCTGAGGCCAACCACTTTTCCCAAGAGCGGTAATGCCATCACGAACGTCTTCCCCTTTCGAGACACTGAATTATTGAGCCCAGGGCCTGGCCAACACACGACCTTTGGTTCTTTTGAGCTCATATAGCAAGCTTCCTGCCAAGGCGGGGCAGTGTATGTCCAAGGAGTGTTTTGGCTGTGGGTTCGATCTACCCACTGCGGGGAAAGAGGTCGGGGGCGGGGGGCGGCCCGTGTGTAGCCTTTGCCTCTTCCCACGAGCACGGAGGAGCTGCCTGGTCGCCACCCTGCATGGCGTTTCCACCGTCCAGAAACAGCTGCACGTAACCTCCAGAGCACAGTAAAACGTAAGAAAAAAATTGTGAGCATTTATTACATTTGTTTTCATCTAACTTCTATCATGAGAAGTTATGCATAGCTATTTAAATAGGGGCTCGGTTTAACACCCAGCTCGCAAAACTCCTGGAAATTGATTAGCTCTCAAAAAGCAGCGTGGGTCCGCCCCGGCCCACGGCCCCTTCAACCCCCCTGGGTCAGGAGGCTGCCTTCCCGTCCTCTGGGACAGGGTGAGCGGCGGCCACAGCTGGGGTTTCGTTAGTTGTGTGGAGAAGCTCCCCCTGGGTACCACGTCTTCGGGAGCTAACGCCTCACGCCCTCCTTATTCACCTGGGCCCCTCCAAGCTCACCTCCTTTCTCGGGACCGCAGGGGTCGGGCAGAGTTTGTGCGGGTTGAAGACTGTTGGAGGCGTGCTCAGCCTTCGTGGGATCATGCCACTTGGAAGCCCCTAATGTGCATCCCTTTGGGGGACACGGCCTGGCCCCTATCCGGTTCCACTTGATCTTGGTTTAATCTCTTAGGGACACTGGGGCCCTTGCTAGAAGCCGCATGGGGAGCCTGGGGAGTAGAAGCTCATGACGGCCTCTGGGTGACGCTCCTCTCTACCTTTGCATCGGTTTTATGTTGTTCCAGGTACCAGAGGTAGAAAGAGCCCGGCCTACGCCATCAGACCCATGTCCTGATGGGGGCGGAAAGCACCGGGGGGTGTGGGTGCCCCACACGGTTGTGGGGAGAAAGAGGCCCGGCTGTTACACCAACCTGAGCGGCACCAGGCAGAGCCCAGACTCCGGCTGCCCCAGGGCCCTGGCGGAGGGGCTGGTGAACCGGGAGGTCTTACTCAAAGGATCTGCAGGCAGAGGCTTCTGAGGAGGGTTTGGCTTCCGAGTTCCCTGCAATAAACCACAGAATTATGATCATATGATCACCAGTCTCCGTGAACTGGGACACGACCTTGACCTCAGAAGTGGGAAACAGAGCGTGTAAGCAGGTGCTAGGCCACACAGTTCTCACGTCCAGAATAAACTTTCTGAACACCTTCTCTCCCCGTACAAGTTGTTGATCTGTGTTAATCTCCTTGCCAACATCTGCTCTGACATTTCAAAGGTTTAGCCACAGCATCGCATAGTTGCACACACTCAAATGAGGGTCTTCGGATGCCACACCAGTCACAGGCCTCGGGGGTGCCGTTGACACTGGCGTTTCTGGGCCAGCGCTACCCGCAGGATATAAGCTTTCCTGTGTCCTTAAACTTCCTTTTGATCTGTAAAGGCCTAAAATCAGAGATTGGTGAAAAATCTCGTTTAACGCCATTTATTTAAATTTCCCAGAATCTTGTAACAGAACTCCTTCAACTCTGGATGAAGTCGCCAACTTTTCGTCCGTCACTATGGGGTCCAAATAGCAAATGTTGATCCAGATTGCTGAACGAAATGCACTGAAATTCTACCAAAATCCTTAGTTCAAAGAATCACAAGCTCACATGGAAAGGGATGCTGAGAAGGAAAATCTAAGACCAAGTGTTTTGAGGGACAAGTGTAACTCTACAAGGAAGAGAACAGAAAGGTGTCACATTGATCAGAGCCCAGTGAGGGAGCCAGCAATAGAAAAGCGAGCGTGAACTTGGGCATTACATTGGGTTTTATTCAGAGACAGATGCTTTGGGACTGTGTCGGCCACTTGCCAACTTGAAACCTATCTCAGAGCATCGTCATGTAGACTAAAAAAAAAAAAAAAAATGCAGGGCACCTGGGTGGCTCAATTGGCTAAGTGTCTGACTTTGGTTCAAGGTCATGATCTTCCAATGCATGAGTTTGAGCCCTGCGTCGGGCTCTGTGCTGACAGCTTGAAGCCTGGAGCCTGCTTCAAAGTCTGTGTCTCCCTTTCTCTCTCCGTTCCTTCCCTGCTTGTACTCGGTCTCTCTCAAAAATACACATTAAAAAATTTTTTTAACATAATGCCTAGGAAGCTCCCAGAACATAATTATTAATAACATAATAATGAGCCTTCCCTCAGGCCACAAATTTTAACATGCTTAAGGGAAATAATCAGAGAAACAAACAGTAAAACCAAGGGTTTTCAGGGGACTCTTTCCCTGGTTACCCTGAGGAAAGGGGGGACAGAGGGATACCTGGGGTGGGAAGTCATTTTACGTGTTGACAGTTCCCTCCCCTTGGCCCATGGTGGACACAGGTGCCGAGACACCTTCTTCTCTGGTGTTTGTGGCCTAGAAGCAGTCACAGATGCACCGAAAGCTTACAGGAAACTTTGCTAGGACCCAAGGGAGACGGGACATCCTAATAAGCACATGATCTACCTTACTGTCCTATGCCACCCTTCCAAGACCACTCCAGATGATTTAAAAACCCTCGACTTGAATTTCTCACAACACCCATCCCATTAAAATGACGTTTCCTCAGCACACGGAGCTCAGTTGAATGCAAACGTATCACCAGCATGTAGCCCATCTTTGTAAGCGAAGGTAGCAACCCCAGAAGCGTGTGTGGAATCACAGCCGTATGGAAAATACGCCACGTTGAAACAATGGGCAATGGGCCAGTGACCAAGGGAAAGACTTGAAAGTGCCATTTCTATACCAACTCACGTGAAAAGAAACAAACTAAAGCAAATTCCTCGACTAGGCCATAAGACCGTCTAACGTGCCTGAGCACTGGAGCCAGGCTGGTGGTTTATTTGGCCAGGCTCTGCAAACGCAGGTGTTACTTAGCCTCTGGAAGTTGCGGAGAGGGGATGCTAAGAGTGTCTTCCTCCTGACATTGATGTGAGGAGTGGGAGACGCTACCTAGAAAGCAATTAGCACAGGTGCTACTGCTATAGCCTATCTATTACTGATGGAGTCAGTTTACCATCTAAAAGTACCGTCATCCTACCACCAAACTTTGGGTAATGAACTATGGGAACAACGCAAGCCCCGCTTCCTGTAAGATGGCAGAAAACCACGGGCAAGATATTAGTGTGTGACGTACAAGTGAATGCACGCACCTATAAAACGGAAAGGCTCTGAGGTTTAAAGGATTCATTCCTAAGTGATACCAGTTTTGCTGCGAAGAATGAATATCTGGTCTTGGTAATAAAGATAACGGGTTTTTACGGCAGTGCTGGAGAAAAAGTGAGATCCTTGTTCTAATGCATCGTAATGCATTTGGCTCTATCATGGAAACTTAGGACATAATTAGCTTGGCCATTCATCCTGGTTTGTTTGGGACATTCGCAATTTACATTCATGGCCTTGTTTAATTATTAATCGCAACTCTCAGATCCTGGTTTAGAGGATAAATTGGTTGGTCGCCATAGTGACCAAAGCCCCAACAGTGGAAATGCTGATTGAAATGTTGATCAAACCCTGGGGTCCGCGAGGCTGCGGTCCGCTCTGAAATCGGTCCCGCTCACAGATGCTGTCTAGGTGAGATGCCCACTTGTTACCAGGGCCAAACTGGCACAGGGCAACAGTGGAGTCCGTGCAAGACGAAGGCAGCCTCCCTTTTTAAGGTATCGGAATATCTCTAATATTTGGGGGGAGGCATTAGCTGCACAGGCTGGGACCTTGGAGGGAGGGGTAGAATTCCCATGCTGCCTTTTAGGCATTGCTCTTCATGCTGCCTTTACCTGAGCCTAGGTTTTCCAGAAAAGTCCAGTCTGGCCATGAAGCATCATCAGAATGGAGTGGAGAAAGGACTCCAGGCCAGGTTGTACACACTCAGTAAACATTAGGTTTACTAATTGTTTACTAATGTAAACAATAGGTCCCATAGACCTATTCTCATGTCATTTTTAGAATTTTATTTTTAAAAATATTTTAATATTTATTTGAGAGAGAGTGAGTGAGCATGAGCATGCAAGCAGGGAAGGAGAAGAAAGAGAGGAGGAGAGAGAATCCCAAGCAGGCTCCGTGCTGTTAGTGTGGAGCCTGATGCAGGGCTTGGACACACACCCGATCCGAAATCAAGAGCTAGATGCTTAACCAACTGAGCCACCCTGGCGCTCCAGGCCTATTTTCCTTTTAAACAAAATCAGGAATTCAGACCCCCCATGTCTCTCCCTTTTCAACTTCCAGACACTGGAGGAAAATCGAGATATGCTATAAAGTAGAATCGTCTCATCTCTCCATGTTTGCTCGCATGTTAGCAGCAGCTACACATTTCAAAGTTTTTAGAGGGTTGAGAACAAATTTTTAAATCCAACGGGAGCCCTCTGCCTTGACCATCATCATAAAGAATTCTCAACTGTTATCAATCTCCGCATAAGCGAGAGTAAATGCATCCTGCATATCCAGAGACCTCTCCACAGGAAGGTCTGATGTTATCACAGGAAGGTGAGAGAGACGCCCCTGATGCTGACACGGGGCCAGGGGCAGCGTCAACCCCACCATCCATACTCGGGCTCTCCGGCTCTGTGAGGAGTATGCTTCAAGATGACTCCAAGGATAGCCGGTTCTCAGGAAAACGTGCAATACCTTTTCTTTCTTCAGAAAAAGCAGGGGTCTTGACAAATCTGCTTTCAACACTTACACCTGTCTGTAGGGTGACCCTTCTTTCTGAAGCTACCTGAGAACAGTGAAGTAAAGGCACATAAAGGGGCAATACTCCATCTCCGAGGAAACCTTACAACCCCAAACAAATACGTATGAAAAGGGTGCCAAGTGTCCAGCAGCCTAGGGTGAGCAAAGGCCAAGAGAAAGGAGAGCATGGCCCCCGTGGCCAACCCGATGGAGCATTGAGAAGAAAACCAGCTCCCCCTTGCTTGGGACAGGCGTGGGGAGGAAGCAGACACTGCGAAGTGTCCAGGGTGAATACGCAGCAGTGTAGACAGGCCCAGCCATCGGTGCAAGCCTGCAGCAGGGCCGGGGCCCGCAGAGTCTATGCTGGAAGCAGGGAAGGCCAGACCGCTGTCATCCCGCAAAACCCTGAGCAGTGGCCTAGACTTCCCCTCAGTTGTCCTGCGACTGGTTTTCCAGGAAGAACTCCCCACCTTTCAGGAGTTTGGACACACTAGGAAAAGGAAGACAAGCTAAGTACCCACCCTGCCAAGATGTATCTGCACAGAAATGAAAAGGGAGGTGGTGAAACTCAAAAGAAAAGGGGAAGAGAAAAATAAAACAATGAAACCCAAGGATGAAGATAGTACTGAGCAAAGGGCTGTGAAGGTCCTGAGGGAAATGAAGAAAAGTTCAAGGGGGTTCAACAGTAAAATGCAGACCATAGCAAAGGCTACACGGCATATATATAAATGGTGTCACTTAAGGGATCTGAGTAGAGATAGAAAAAAAATACCTAGATTTTGTAAAAACCTTTCTGAAAGAAAGAGTGTCAAATCTATGGATTAGAAGGGCACACCATTTCCCTGGGGGAATTGAATCAGACTCTTCAATATTAAGACACAACCTATTGAAGTTACTGGACAGCCCGGTACAAAATCATATCACTTAAAAGGGCAGAAAAAAGCCAGCTTCTGATTTCTCCAGGGAAGACTGAAGAAGCCCATGTGTAAGAGTTTGGGAAAAACTAAGTGTGATCCATTAATTTTATATGCAAACTATTTCTGAAAAATGAAAGCAACAGTCAAATGTCTTTGAGCATTTGAGCAAAGCTTGAGCAAAGCTTGAGCAAAGCTTCTGAGAATACACTTTTCTAGAGCTCTTGTAGAAGGATGTACAACAGGCTGGACACCAGCTAGCCAGGAAAGGAATGGATAGGTGGCACAAAAGATCATCACTGAGCATTGAATCCTTTCAGTGTAGACCCGAGTCTAACAAAATCGTGGCAATTATGGGTATAGAACAGAATGTCGCAAACCAGGATAATGGAGACACTATAGAACTAACCACAGTTGGGAACTGAGTCTCCCAGTTCTGGTAACATGGCAGGCTGGTTATTTTGACCTATTCTCTCTCTAAAACCACTGAAGTTGTTGGATGAAATATATTTAATTTTTTTTCTTTAAAGCAACAAAGAGCTACAAGATAGTAAGATATCAGCAGGTCAGCATCTAACTGGAAGCAGCAGCTAGGAGTGGTAAGTATCAGACAGATGCTGAGAAGGCATCTGCCAAGTTAGGAAAATCTAAGTTTTGATTTTGATACCCTTTTATGGTGAGGGATGCAGGAGTCAAAGGTCAGCACCAGCCCAAGTTTAATAGGAAACTATTCCCTTCCCAACCTTTCCACTCTAAAGCCGGGCTCTGCAAAGACTCTACCTCAGGTAAGAATGTTTTGGAAGTGAATGCACGGTATTGCTTATCCCTAGGAGACTGTAAGGAGGGTTCCCTTGGTGCTAAGGCAGATCAATGTAGGAAAATAAACCTCTAACCACAAATTGTGCTTGAGGACCCGAAGCTGAAATCACATTACCTGGGTGGTCACTAAGTCCCCAGCCATTTAAAGGGACCTCAAACTGAGAATGCCTCCAGGGCACCAGGCAGAGGCAAAATACATCCTCTCCAGGGGGTCACACCTTCATCCTAGATCTCAAAGAACTCTCAGAGAGTTTTCTAGATAATTTTCCAGAAAAATGAGCAGCTCATAGTAAAAAAAAATTACCAAGCACGTGAAGAAGCAAGGAATTGTAAAGGAAACCCCAGGAGTGACACACTCGGAGACTTCAGATTTCGGAATTATTGGAACAAATTTTCTATGTTTAAGGAAATGAAAGACAAGCCTGAATATACGAATAAAATTTCTAGACACAAAAAGATAAAATATAATTGTACCAAAGATAATAAAATACCTAGGAATAAAGTTTACCAAGGAGGTAAAAGACTTGTACTCTGAAGACTATAAAACACTGATGAAAGAAACTGAAGATGACACAAACAAATGGAAAGGTATACCATGCTCATGGATTGGGAAGAATTAATACTGTTTATAAAAATTTTTTTATCTTTATTTATTTTTGCGAGAGAGAGGCAGAGTGTGAGCAGGGGAGGAGCAGAGAGAGGGAGACACAGAATCCGAAGCAGGCTCCAGGCCCTGAGCTGTCAGTACAGAGCCCGACGTGGGGCTCAAACCCACGAACCGCGAGATCATGGCCTGAGCCGAAGTCGGATGCTCAACCGACTGAGCCACCCAGCCACCCCGAATTAATACTGTTAAAATGCCCATACTACCCCAAACAATCTGCAGATTCAATGCAATTACTATAAAATTATCAATAGCATTTTTCCCAAACTAGAATAAATAATACTAAACTTTGTATGGAACCACAAAAGACCCTGAATAGCCAAAGCAACCTTGAGAAAGAAGAACAAACCTGGGGGTGCCACAATCCAAGATTTTAAGATATACTACATCAAGCTATAATAATCAAAACTGTGTGGTACTGGTACAAAAATGGACACATTGATCAATCGTATAGAACAGAGAACTCAGAAATAAACCCATGCTTATTTGGCCTATCTATTGACAAAGGAAGCCAGAATAATCAATGGGGAAATGAGTCTCTTTAATAAATGGTGCTGGGAAAACTGGACCACTTTCTTATACTATACACAAAAATAAACTAAAAATGGGTCATAGACCTAAATGTGAGACCTGAGATCATAAAACTCCTAGAAGAGAACCAAGGCAGTAATCTTTCTGACATTGGTCTTAGCAATATTTTTCTAGATATGTCTTCTCAGGCAAGGGAAGCAAAAGTCAACTATTGGGACTACACTCAAAAAGTTTTTGCACAGCAGAGGAAACCATCAACAAAATGAAAAGGCAACTTACTGAATGGGGGAAGATATTTGCAAAAGACATATCCAATAAGGAGTTAATATCCTAAACATATAAAGAACTTACACAATTCAAAACCAAAAAAACCTACTAAAACTCGGGCAGAGGACTTATAGACATTTTCCTAAAGAAGACATACAGATGACGAACAGACACATGAAAAGATGCTCAACATCACTGATCACCAGGAAAATGCAAATCAAAACCACAGTGAAAAAAAAACCCACGATGAGATACCACTGCACATGTCAGAATGACTAGTATCCAAAAGATAAGCAATAACAAGCATTGGTGAAGATGTGGAGAAAAAGGAATCCTCCTGGACTACTGGTGGGAATGTAAATTGGTGCAGCCACTCTGGAACAGTATGGAGGTTTCTCAAGACATTAAAAATAGAAATACCATACAAGGGGTGCCTGGGTGGCTCATTCGGTTAAGCATCTGACTCTTGGTTCTGGCTCAGGTCATGATCTCATGGTTCGTGGGATTGAGCCCCACATCAGGCTCTGTCCTGAGAGCGCAGAGCCTGCTTGGGATTCTCTCTCTGCCCCTCCCCTGCTCATGCTCTTTCTCTCAAAATAAATAAACTTAAAAAAACCCCATATGATTCAGTAATTCTACTACTGGGTATTTATTTACCCCCCCCAAACCCCAAAACACTAATTTGTAAAGACATATTCACGCCTATGTTTATTGCAGCATTATTTACAATAGCCAAGATAGGGAAGCAACTCTGTGTTCATTGATAGATGAATGGATAAAGAAGATGTGGTATACGTGTACAATGGAATATTACTCAGCCATAAAAGAAGAATGAGATCCTGCCATTTGCAGCAACATGGATGGACCTAGAGGGTATGACGCTAAGTGAGATAAGAGAGAGAGAAAGACATATACCCTGTGATTTCACTTGTGGAATCTAAATGTGTAATCTAAAAAACAAATGAACAAAATATGCAGAAACAGATCCATGAGTACAGAGAACAAAACTGGTGGTTGCCAGTGGGGGGAGGTGGGAAGGGGGATGGGCAAAAATGGGTAAAGGGGAGCGGGGAGGTACAGGCTTCCAGTTACAGAATGAATGAATCATGTGGATGAAGGGCACCACACAGGGACCACAGTCAATGGTGTAATGGCAGCGTATGGTGACAGATGGGGGAGGCACTAATGAACGTAGCTTAACACAGAGAGTTGTCAAATCACTCTGTGTGCACCCGAAACTAATGTAACATTCTGTCAACTCTACTTCAATGAAAAAGTTAAACACAGTTGAATGTAAGTACAAATTGTGCGAAGCTAACGGTACCGTTTTACCATTTGTGTAAATCAAAAAACATGGCATCCTATATGTTCATTGGATATTCAGGTATGTAAAAATACCTAAAAGGTTCTATAAAAAATCAAGACCAACCTACAAAAGTGATTGCATCTGAGGCAGTCATGGTGACTTTGTACTGCTTTGTTTTTACCTTTTTTAACAAAAGGAAACGGTATGCATGTCATATCTGAGACTTAAGTAGGCGCATGCATAGAAAAATGTAGCGATGGCAACGGTTGTTTCTATGTACTATAAACGTGGGTGACTCCTAGATTATTTTCACTTTTCTGTATTTTAGACATCTTGAAAATTAATGGCAACAAAAAGAAAAATACGTTCAACCTCTGGGCCAAAGTAAAAAACGAAAAGTGGAAGGCGTAGGTTATCTGAAAAATGCAAATATTGAGAATGGTACAAATCAGAACCGATGAGCACAGATAAAAATGCAGTGTGTGGAGGGAAATTTCTAGAATTCTGTGCTTATGTGACAGCGTACAAACAAAATAAAGTACGAATAGAAATGGAGTAAGGGTCTAAAGAGTTGGAGAAATAAACCTAAAGAAAGAGGGAAATGATCGAGATAAATGGAGAAAATACTACATTTGAAAAATGGCTAGCTCTCATTTAGCAAAGACGTATTACACGGGCGCACTAATAACATTAGCTATTCTCATGTAACGATCCCAGAGCCCAGGGATGCAGGTGTGCTCTCCAGCGTGTGCTGGGGAGCAGGAGGGAGCACTAACACGGCCTTGCGGAAGGCACACTGGCCCGGGAAAGGATGAAGCAGCAAACACATGGGGCTGAGGGTAACTCAGGTGGCCCTCTGGAAAACGGGAGTTGGGTTCCTACTTCAGTTTATACACCAAAATCAGGGGCAAATGGATCAAATGTTTCAGTGAGGAAAAGAAAAAAAAAAAGATCACGAAAGAATAAGAAAGAGACAAAAATGTATTCTTTGGGAGGGCACGCCTTTCTAAACACGACCGTAAGAGATGGCAGAGGAGATGAAAAGACAGTTGACGAAAAAGGAAAATAAACACAAATGGATCTTAAACCAGCGAAAAGAGGCCCAGTCTCATTCATGGGGAGAGAACCGTGGATCGCACTTAGTTATTTTTTTTTCCTATCATTTTGGCAAAAAGAAGCAAAATCTCTGAACACCGCGTTGGTGGGGACTTGGGGAGTGGAAATCAGCGTGACTCCTTTCGAGACTGGTCCACCTCTCAGGTCACAGGGCCTTTGAACAGCAATCATGTTCCTTAGATGTCACCCCACAGACATCCTTGCTCACCGGGCCCCAGGTCCCGGGGCAAGAGCGTGCCTCTTTGATGCAGCAAATGACTGGAAACAACCCATGTGGACCTCAGCACAGGTTGAATTATTAAGGGATGGCTCCACAACGAAATCCGAGGTAGCCACTGAAAAGAAGGAGGCGGACCCCCGTGTCACTGCCCGGGAACAGGTGAGTGGAGGGAAGGCCAGGCTATGCCACCATTTGAGTTCCAAACAAGAATCTGCAATAAAACAAGACTGACCTCAAGCTGGCAGGTGCTGAGGGTGGCTGTCGGGCAGACGAGGTTTCTCTGCTCTCTCTTCTCCCCCCTTGCGTGTGTGAAAATTTCCCAATTTTCAATAATCCCTCTCTGCAGAGAGAGACAAAGTGGCAGTGAGCTCTCCTCTGGATCCGAAGTTGTCTACTAACAACGACTGCTTCTGAGAAAAGAAGCCTGGAGGCAGAGGTGGGAAGGAGACCAAGAGTTTTCCGAGTAACCCTTTGTACTGTTGGAATTTGTAATAATGGCTACACGTTACCCATTAACAAATGCAAAGGGTAAAACGCATCCGTTTTGTTCTTTTTCTTCAGTATAGCTCGCGCACTTATGGGAACAGAAATGAGTGGGGAACAAACATCCCTTAGAATACTGTTACCGTGCGAATGGCTTCCCTCTCAAGTTATTTCTCTCCAGAGCGAAATGGGTGCTCCTGCGTGCAATAGATGCTTTGAAAGACATCCGATGGGTTTGTCGCGCGAAGAATTGGCATGTGATATGAAACCAAAGAAATTTCAGTTAAGATTTCTGGAAGTACTGGGCGGGTGGTGGCAGGGGAGAGGTGAGCAGGAGTCCGAGACCTTGGTAGCTACATTTTAGACTCGCGGGAGGAAGGGACTCAAAGTTTTATTAAGTCATGACTCGTGGAGGATGGCAGGCCCATGGGAATAACGGATACTGTGACGAGGCGTACTTTTTACTCTTTAAAATTCGCATCCATTCTGTGTTCTTTCCGACGCACCTACTGTGTTCAAGGGACTGGACGTGGGTGTTTCTGCAGGTGCGTAACTCAGTCCGTGCCTTCTGAAATGGGCCAGAGAGAGTATCGAGGGGACTCCAGGCCGAGGCAGCAGGTGAGCGAGGAGACTCCCGGGAAGACTGCAGGAAAGCTCAGGGCGGAGGCGGGGTTGGAGAACATCTGGGCCAAAGGGGGAAATCTGGAAAGCAGCGAGCAGGCATGGGAGGGCTCTTTCCAGCATGTTCGCTCAGCTATTAGCTTTTGGGTTGGGCCTGGTGTAATGAAGGCTTTTTATAAAGATCAGTTTCCTCGTATTTCAGCTCCCTTCCTTGGGAGAACATCTTGACAGACGGATTTCCTTTTCTCATTACACGTTGGCATTTCTGATGAGCAAGGACCTAAATCATCAGATTTCCAGGCCCCGTGAGTGCTGGTTTAAATCTCAGACACCCGCACAGGCCAGAAGGGTACAAGTCCTTATTCATTCGGACGCTGAGTTCATTCCATTGAAGGAGGATTTTGAAAGTCAGGGCTCAAGCTCTAAATTCATTTGTCTCGTGCACATCTGTATCCTGACAAAGCCCCCACGAATGAGTAGCTATTGTTTACCAGCCCGTGTGACCCGTTCAGCACTCTGTTGAGCGGGGGTGGGGGGTGGCTGGGGCGGGAGCGCCATTCGGAGCTTCTCGAAACAGGCCTCTCCACCCTCCGCGGCCACTTGAGCAGAGTTTGGTTGCTTGGCAGCCTTTTCTCCGTCAGAAGAGGCTGCACCAGGTTGGCTGTTCCCGTTTTACAAAACACGGCTTGTCGTATGTTCTACAGACACCGACAAGGTGTTAGAGGAGGAGAAGCGTCCTGCCAGAAACACCGAACCGGCAATCTCCACCGCCACCGAAAACGCACGCGGCCTTCTTCGTGTTCAGCACGCAGCTCCGATGCCATCATGGTCCTGAACAAGGGCCGGTTCCGGGAAAGACCAGCGAGGACAAGAAGGACCGCGTTGTGCAAGCAAAAGGCAAGAGAAACGCAGGATTCTCTTGTTGCAGACCGAAGCGCCTCCACGCTGCCAGAAGGCTTCCCCCTTCCCCCCCACCCCGATCACCTTGTATCTCCGTGGCAAAGCGGGAGGGGAGATGAATGAAAGATTCCGGAGGTGCTCAGTGGTCCAAACTATGCAAACCAGAGCGGCCCTCACTGTGTAACCAGAACAGTCTCCGCTTCCTTCCCATCTAGCTACCCTCCGCTTTCAGACCGCAGGGGGCACGTGTGGCTTTGACAACGCACTGGCTTCCCCACCTCTGGGGGCCTCACTAGACAAGCTGTTTGGCCTCAGTCTGCCCCGATTCATCCCCTGTAAAATGGGGCCAAGGAAGGCATCGGCTCCTCGGCTCCGAGAGAGGGTCAGAAACGCCCGTAAAATGCTTCACTCAGGAGCACCAGCCATACGTTTGGTGTTCAATAGATGTTTGCTATTTTAGAACAACTTAAAATACAAAGAGAAAGCTCCTTATGCCAAAAAAAAAGTTAGTAAAATAACACAGACACAGACATGCACACATAAATGCATTTATACACTATTTGGTTATAGGAATAAAAACTGGAAATGAATGAATCCCGTCACTGCCGTGTGGATGGAATTTGTGTCATGCCAGAAACAGGGTGGGCAAATATTCTCAGGGGCCTAGCAGCAAAAGTCAGTCTGAGATATGGGTCCAAGCGTTCTTTTTTGGTACCTATGGTTTTCCTAAAGAAGCTGATCTGGCTGGAAAAATAAACTCGGCCCGTCAGTTCAGTTATCTAATTCACCGATGAGACTGCACGGAGGACAAGCACTGCCTAGCATTTTCCAGGAAACCAAGGACTTAAAATAAGCAAAAGTGACCTGAAACCAAATAGGACCACACATCAGCATGTATAGTTCAAATGCTACTTTAAGGGGCAAACCTTAAAATACAGACGATCACGCTAAGAGAGTGATGCTCTCGTGAAGTTCCCGCTCTCCTGAAAAATGGCCCATCCCTGAATTGAAGGTGCCGCTTCTGCTCTCTCAGAATCCTGGCACGTTTCAGTTTGACAGCAGAAAATTGTGTTTCAATCTGCTGCTACTTAGCACAGCCCTCTCTAGCTGTAATTTTCTGGGAGCAGAAATCTTTTTTTTTTTTTTTTTTTCAGAAATATCTATTTCTTAGATGTGACGTTGAACATGTTTTTCTTTAAATGAATTCATTAAACTGATTCATGGGAATAAAGCGCAGAAAGGATGTCAGGTGGAAATGTCTAGAAATCTAAGGGAAACCCCGAGGGTTTTAAACGCCCCTATTGGCCCATCTTCTCTTCCAGAAGCAAAATCATACACACTGGTGTTTGGCAATTAAGAACAGGCGTGTCCTCATATTTTCTGCTCTCTTGAGGGTCACACTTATCGTTACGTTCAGCTCGAATGGCTGGAGGCCCCGTCTTATGGGACAGCAGGACGCCCGTCCGCGCCCAGACCCATCTTGGTTCCCCGCCTGGCGTCTCTGTTTCCGGCTGCTGCCTGCCTCCTCCCCCACTGGGCGTCTCCGACCTGACCCTTCAGGGTGCTACTCTCTCCCTGGACATCAGCTTCTCCTTCATTCTCCAGCCTACTGGGGACTGACTCTAGGTCACAGTGGTGATGGTGTGCGTGCTTCCCCAAAGGTTTGAGGACATCATAGGGACCAGCGTGCAGAAGAGGAAAACGCAAAACTTGGTGTCAGACGTTTTCACTCCAGGGGCCCCTAGCTCACCCCGTGTTTCTGGCATCTCCCTGTCTCCTTCCTGGAAGTCAGGTCAGTTGACTTCACGAACAAAGCCTGCAGTCGAGAAAGGGCTTCTCTGGGGCGCCGGGGTGGCTCAGTCGGTTACGCACCCGACTTCGGCTCCGGTCATGATCTCGCGGTTTGCGAGTTTGAGCCCCGCATTGGGCTCCACTGCTGTCAGCATGGAGCCTGCTTTGGATCCTCTGTGCCCTTCTCTCTTTCTGCCCCTCTCCTGCTTGTGTTCTTTCTCTCTCTCTCTCTCGCAATATTAACGTTAAAAACAATTACAAAAAAAAAAAAAAAAAAGAAACTGCTTCTTTCCCTGGATTATTCTGTGCACCCTTCTGCAGCCAAGCGCTGGTCTCTCCTCTCCCGCGGCTGGTGTCTGCTCACACCCGCCGTCTCAAGCGGCTTCTTCCCCAGAAGGTGCTTTCAGACTTCTGCTCAAGACCCACACTTGCTAGGTGCTTCTATCTTCTTCCCTTAGTACACATTACTCTTTGTCTTTAAAAAATTACCATAATGGTAGAATTGACTTTTTGCGGGGGGCCGGGGAAGGGGGCAAAGCGGATTGATTTTTCACACTACTGTAGTCAGAGAAAAACCACATAAAATATCTTCAGAACAACCATCACCAGAAGGTCTCTCAAAGCCTTCTGGGGTCCACCCACAGCCACCTCTGGAACTTCCCCTGTTTTTCTTTCCTCTTTCTTCCCTTCCAGAGTCTGAGATGAACCCTACTGGCAGCAGCAGGCGCAGGAAAAGTCCCTTGCTGCTCTGAAAGATACATGTAATATGCAAATGTATGCCTATTGGTCTGATCCCCTCAAGAATGCGTGTTTCCTTTAGGGCAGGGCAGACTCCATGCCACTAGAATGAGGGCGTTCTAGGATGCTCCCGCCTACACATGCACACAAGGTGATCACACACCTCTGTGACCCCTTTGGTTTTTTTTATTTTACCCTGTTCCCAAGCCCACTCTTTGCCTTTTGTACTGTGGGGGATCTTGGCCGCAGTTAGCTAACAGCTAGATGAACGCCCTGGATTAGTTTCCTCTAAAATAGCTGACAGGATGAAAAGGAAGCGGAAGTTTGTTTCCTTGATCAAGGCTGAGGAGTTAGGTAGAGAAGCCTGCGTGCCGAGGGCCATTACCCCGCGAAGGAAAGGGACACAGGAAGGGCACGTTCGTGGACAAGAGACGGAGCTGATCCCAGTGTCTTACATTTGTAGAAATCAAATAGAACATTTGCTGGAGAGATCCAGTGTTTTCTATAAAGAACTAATCCTTTCGATGGGACGTACATATTATGTTCATGATGACGTTTTCCTTCCGGAAAGTTTGGATGGTAAGTTTGGACACACGAGGCACGGCTAACCACAGTGTGTTGGTCAAGCTGCGTGGGGCAGGGCACGGGGACTCTAAGGTGCCACATGTCAGTCAGTGGATTCAATCTGTGATGCCAAGTAAGAGCCACCTCCAAATATTCGCCACACCTGCATGGAATTAATTTCGGTTTCCTATGTGTGACGGGAGAGAAAGCGTGAGCTTAATGTCTATCATATGTCTCGGAAAAGCTCCAGACACACACCAGCCTGGAGTGAGAAATGTGGATTTTTCAGTTCCTAATGTTTAAAGGGTAACATTTCCTTAGTTTCACAAAAACAGAATGGCCTTTTTGGGGGGCCTGTCTTAAAGGAAATCTTGAGGGAGTGACTTCTGGAGGCATTCGCTGCTGTCAGGAAAAAGGGATTCCAGCAAGTAGAAATATCTTGCCTCAGATCCCATGGTCTGTTAAAGACAGTCCCGGTTTGACATGGTGGACTGATAAGTTGCTTGAAGATACATAAAAAGGCTTTGTATAAGGGACTCTGTGGGGAAGAGGCTTACAGGCTCGGCAGAAATCTGAAATCCGCACACAAAATATTGAGGTGTGGTGCGTTTTCTGAAGGTTCAAAGCTTTCATCAGATCTCGGATAAGTCCATCGCCCAAAAGGTTTAGGACATGCCCACTGCCTTCCACCAACGTAAACCCACGTCAGGTTAGAAAAACAGATGTAAAAGGACTCTCAACAGCCATCGAAACAAACAGAAGAAACGGGAGGTAGATCTTGAGTGGTATTGAAACGGAAGGGGACTTTGCAAGCACAAAGAAATGGGAGAATTCACAAATACTGAATACATTCAATGTTCAAAGCTGGAAGTCCTTTTAGAACCCAAAATATCATAAATAAAATTCAAAGATGAATTAGGGAAATGTTTATAATAAATTACCGGAAAAGGATACATAGTCCTCATTAAGAAAATAGACTCTTACAAATCAGGAAGAAAAACTCTCTCAAGTAGAAAAACATAGGCAAGGGGTAGGAACAGACAGTTCACAGAACAAATACAGGTGATAAATAGCAGCTGCATGTTGGAGCCGCGGGTACTAGCCCATATCAGCCAATCCCTGCTCCTCATTTAGTGACATCACGTTGATTGCTTGAAATTGGCCATGGTGGGATTTTTCATTATGGCAGAGAAATCGCCGAAAAATCAAGGCTTTTCGTGTTTTGTTTCGTTGACAGCAATGTAATGGCACACCATTGGTTAAGAGATGTATCAAAAGCAGTTCAAGTGTAGCAGTAATCAGAGAAATACAAAAAGAAATGAGGTCTGGACAAGATGGAATAAGCACACTACAACCTACACCTCCTGCGAATTACCTCCTGTACCTCCTGTGAATTACAACAAAAAAGTTTCGAGAAAATCCACAGAGCAACTTACAGAGACTCTGGAAGCTGGAAAAAAGTCAGCGGACTGCCTACAGACCTTAGAACCCACAGAACTACCCAATAGTGAGTTCTTGTTTTTGGTTTTGCCTTTTTTATATCCTGGCCTGGGCTCTGGAGAGGCTCCCAATCTGGAAATGCCAATGGCACCAGACCAAAAAGAGGCTCGAGGAAAGCCTGCTGTCTCTAGCCCGAAGAGGTGGGAACAGGGTGACCCAGTAAGAGTGAAACGTTTTGACCACACCTGACCTTACTCTCGCTCCAGGTGGGCACGCAAAAGCCATCCCCTCTGCCCCCCAGCTGGGCGCCACATCTTGGAGATGGTAGAGCCCTGCCTTCCAATCCTGCTTACGATACGTGGCCACCTCTCTTCCCTGGAACAGAGACCATGGGAGGAACTTTTCGGTGGATGTCTCATCGCCACAGAGGCCAGAAGGAGGTGGAACAGCGTTTTTCAATTGTGGAGAGAATAGTCAACCCAGAATTCTATATCCAGTGAAAATATCCTTCAGGATTAAAGGTGAGATAGACATTGGATGAAGGAAAAGCAAAAGAACTTGTCGGCAGCAGACCTGCTTTAACGGAATAGCTAAAGAGAAGTTTTTCAGACAGAGAGGAAATGATAGTAGAAAGAAACGCAGAATATCAGGAATGAAGGAAGAAGAGAAAGGGTGGATATATAAGTAGATGTAGGAGACCACTCTTAGGTTTCCAAACTTCTGCTTGATGGTCGAAAGCAAAATTACAGTATCTGAAGTGGTTCTCAATGTACAACACGCAAGACATTGATGTGATAAAGGGAGGAAGGAGGCTAAAGACACCTTGAAGGAAGTAACGTTTTTCCACTCCACTTGAAGTGATGATGTACTAACACCAGTAGACTATGTTAAATTAGGCACATGTGGTGTAACCTTTAGATCAGCAGTTTTTCAGTGAGATGACTTTGTCCCCTTGGGGACATCTGGCAATATTTGGAGATATGGTCACACATGCTACTGCCATCCAGTCGATGTAACCCAAGATGCAGCTAAACATTCTATGACACACAGGACAGTCCCATTCAACAAAGAGGTATCCAACCCCAGATGCCAGCAATGCCGAGGTTGAGAATCCTGCTTTCCGGCAAGTGTAGACAAAACTATACGAAGACAAATCTCAAAGAAAACTAGAGATAAATCAGCACAGAATACTAAAAAATGTTCAACTAATCTATCGGAGTTCAGGGAAGTGGAGCACAATAAACAAAAATCAGAGGGAACAATATGAAAGTGGTAGACAAATTCTAACATCAATGATTGCATTAAAAGTAAATGATCTAGACATCTGTTAAAAGGCAGTGACTGATGGAATGGATGACCCAACTACATGCGGTCTCTGAGAAACTCATTTCCAATAAGATGACACAGGTACATTAAGAGTAGAAAGGTAGGAAAAGATAAACCTTGCAAACACGAATCAAAAGAAAACTGAAGTGGATATATTAGTATGAGCTAAAGTAGATTTTGGAACAAAGGTAATTACCAGAACTAAAGAGGGACATGACATAATGATAAAAGGGTCCATTCACCAAGAAAACACAACAATTCTAACTGTGTCTACCACAAACACCAGAAGTTCAGAATACATGAAGGAAAAACTGATAGCCTGAGAAGAGACACGTTTATAGTTGAAAATGTTAATATCCCCTTTCAGTAAGTGATGGAACCACTAGACAGAAAAAAAAAAAAGAGATTTTTTTTTTTATATCAAATTGGCAAAGCTTTGAAATGGTAATACTTAGAACTAGCAAAGTCGTGGTCTCTGTAATAATGTGGAAACATAAATATACAGAGTAGTCCTGAAAAAATATTTAGTTTCTGTATTAAGAGGCTTAAAAGGGTTATAGCATTTTTCCACCCAACATTTTCACTTTTAGGAATCTCTCCTAAAGGAATAATTACAGTTTCCCCAATTTATCTGTCTAGACCTTCACAACAGAGCGATTTATCACAGCAGAACTTAGAGATATCCGAAATCGCCCACTAATCGGCAAGGGCTTAAAAAAAAAGTATTCTTTATACATGTAGAATGCTATGGTTCAAATAACATTTCTAAGAATTTTTAATGCCATGGCAAATAGGAATGACTTTAAGGCAAAAAAGTAGTATATAAAGCACTGTGCACAGAGCACAATGTAAATTATGTCAAAATACACATCATAGTTCAGTACAGAAATCATAGCAGTATGACGATAGCAAAAACTTGCCAGGGATTATTTCTCTGTGTTTTTCATTTGCTTGTTTTTACTACCTGTTCCCCCTCGAGTTTTCTATTGTTAAATGATGTCTTATTCATGGTTATAACAAACAGAAACTGTTACTTCTGAAAACAGCATAAAAATGAGTTGATATATAGAGGGTCTAATACCATGCTGCATCTGGTATGGAGAAACTCAGTGGGTGAATTCTTGCAAATAGTTTTGAAAATGAAACATGGGGGGCACCTGGGTGGCTCCGTTGGTTAAATGACTGACTCTTGATTTCGACTTAGATTATGATCTCATGGTTCGTCAGATCGAGCCCCGTGCTGTCCATGCGGAGCCTGCTTGCGATTCTCTCTCCCCCCTCTCTGTCCCTTCCCTGCTCACAATCTCCCACTCCTCTCTCTCTAAATGAATAAATAAACTTAAAAAAAAAAAGAAAATGAAAAAGGGTAAGAAGGGATGCCCATTAATATTCCTAAAGTGACCATCTTCATTTCATTGTCCAGGCCTCGCTATTAGCAGTGGCCCCGCCATTCTCAAAAGCGTCACGGTGTAGGTGGTAAGTTGCACGGGGACCCTTACTGTTCTGAACAGAAAAATATTCTAAGGAAACGAGTATGTGTTGCATCAGGACTATACATCAAGCACTAAATGCTTTATCTCTCAACCATCTGAGGAGCTGAATTATCTCTGATTCATAAAGGCCCCGGCAAGTTAAGCAACTAGACGTGGGCAAGTGGCAGGGTCTGGATTTGAATGGCATCCATCACGGCAGCGGCGGAAGGCATACCTGGGCCTGCCGAAGAGCAGGGTTGGCCGGCAGGGGTCTGGCGGGGACGAGGGGTGCACGGGGAGCCTTCTGGAGAGGCGGGAGCACTCGCTGAGGCGAACTGGGCGGAGGGGCGTCGAGGGCTCTGAGGGGTCCGCTGATGTCAAGATTCTGACACTGTGGCCACCTCCTGGCGTTGTCCTGCAGGGACGGAGCAAAAGCCATGGTGTCACGGGTCTCGCCTCCTTAGGAGACAGGGGGGCTGACTGGTCCGCTACAGCTGAAGGGGCCGGCGGTGCCGCTGCACGAGAGGGAGTCTATCATCATTTGTTTAAACTTCACAGTTGTAGCAGAAGCACCCCTCCTCCCCAGCGTGGACTAGCAGGATCGATTTCTACGTGAACTGTAAAAACTGGTTTCATTCGTTAACAGATGGGCGCAAGGCAACTAAAGAAGCGCTAATGAGTTTGAGGACACACACTAGATCTCTTGGAAGTGATGAAGGAGTTGTTCAGCGAGGCGTAAGGATGCCTTCAAAGCTCAGGGAGAACCGAGGAAGCCCCCGGCAAGGAGGATGGAAGCGTCTGGAAGCTGAGGCGAGGGGCCCACACCTGGAGCATCATGTCATACACGGTGCCCCTGCTTTCAGGGCAGACCCGAGCAGATGCAGTGTGGGCCGTGTGCCTCAGGCCCCGCCTCTTTTCTTCCTTTCTCTCGTTTTAAAAAACGGCTTTTTTAAGGATCCATGGACATATGGCTAACGGCACCTACTGAAACCGGACAGCGTGGAAAACTGTGACACGTGTCCACACCGATGAAACCATCACGATGTGCAAAATAGTGAGCGTAAAGCCGTCCCCCGTCCCCCGCTGCCCTCCCTTGCAACTACTGATATGCTTTCTGTCCCCATAAAATAGTTTGCATTTTCTAGAACGTCTTACAAATGGAGTTAGAGGGTAGGTACTCTTTGTCAGGCTTCTTTTACTTGGCATAATTATCTTGAGATTCATGTTGTGTATATTAATAGTCCGCTCTTACTGCTGAATAGCATTCCATTGTGTAAATATACCAAAGTTTGTTTATCCTTTTACCTGTTGATGGAAATTTGGGTCGTTTCCTATTTTTGGCTCCTCAAAATTAAGCCGCTTTTTTGGCTCTCGCGGGTAAAGCTAGCTGTTCTTGCTCAAGTCCCACATTTGGGGCTGAGAGGTGGTAAAGCCTGTTAGGAATGACAGCCTCCTCTTTGGAGCCCAATCCTCCACACTTGTAGATCAGGTAAGACGTGGGAGATAAGATAGTTTATTTATGGCTTACTGAATGCGTGACATTAATTTAAAAAAAATTTTTTTTAATGTTTATCTATTTTTGGCAGAGAGAGAGAGACAGAGAGACAGACAGACAGACAGAGCATGAGCAGGGGAGGGGCAGAGAGAGAGGGAGACACGGAGTCCAAAGCAGGCTCCAGGCTCCGAGGCATCAGCACAGAGCCCAACGCGGGGCTCGAACTCACAGACTGCGAGATCGTGACCTGAGCCAAAGTCGGACGCTCAACCGAGCCACCCGGGTGCCCCACCGTGATGTTAATTTTTAAAATCATTTGTCATCAGAAATACTTGATGGGAAAACTAAATATTGGAATGAAGTCTGGTGGTAATTCATGAGGGAGCCGGTGGGTACTCTGGGTTAAGGAGCCGGTTCTTTGAAACCAGAGGGTCGACAGGGTGTCCACAGCCCAGAGCTGGAGCAAATGGGGTCCGTCCACAGGCTCAGCCTAACTCCTAGAAATGCACCGGGAGGTACAGGGCCAAAGAAGTTCACCCAAACCTCCCCAGTGGCATCTGAAACCGTAGGAAGAGGAGGACCCAGGAAGAGGAAGACTGGGAACCTCCTTGGGAGGCAGAGCCGGTGGGCTCGTCTGGGCAATTGGACGGATCATGGTTCACAATGTGGCACACACATCACACAGGGGACCCTGCCCCTAAAGGATCTAGTGGGGCATCCATGGGGCACAGCGGGCCTCCTTCCGGCCCTTGACCATCACCTCACCAAGCTTTTGTGGAACTCAGTGTGTGCACGCTGCATTTCAGGGAACTGTTCCCGCTGCCGATCTACCTATAGATTCTCTGGGATCGATTCCCGCTCAAGCTCTTGTTGAAAAACACTGAGATACAGGTCTCTCGCTGTGCACACCGACCTCTCATGTCTGTTTACAACTTACCTTCGACATGTTGGAATGTGGTGGCTTCCTCATCAGGCCTTTGCTGAGGTGGCTGAGGTGAGCCTGGCCAGGGTTCGAGCCGCGCGACGGCCGAGAAGGGCGCACACACCTGTGAGCAGTCCCGTTAAGCGTAAACCAGAGTTTTTCTCCCTGGGTTGACTTAACTATTTTTCTATTTGGTTCCCAGTCTCAAAAAACAACTTACTTACTTTAACTCAGTGTGGAAAACATGCAAAGGACAAATTATCTAAACGTTCTCGCAGGATTAAAAAATAAATATCGATCCCCGCCCCCCACCCCCCGTCCCCCAAAGCCACTATTCTGTTAAATTAGTTCTTGCAATCCGCACATACGTGGCTTTGTGACACCTGGGAGACATTTTATAGAAAGCTGGCATTTCAGCAATAATGCCTTTGAATATATTTGGGTCAAAAGCTACCCCGGCTGATGAAAATATTTTAACATCCCACGTCTTGTAAAAATGACTGAGGTAAGGGTGGGAAACAATACAGTGGGACTCATTAACACCCTGCTTATTTATATAAAAAGCAGCAAATCATGAAGGCAAAGGAAGGGAGGCAGCTGGTCTGGCAGAGATTTAAAAAAAACCCCAAACAACAGTTTCACTATCTGAACATCTGACCTCTTCTTTGCTAAGGAAAACAGAGTGCAAAGGAGGTTGGTTGCATGTTCTTTCAAATGCCATTTCTGGAAAAGAGGACCCATCGCCAAGATACCTTAGCTTTTCGATGGTGGTTTTTTTATCTGTAAACAGCAGGCGTATTAGCGTCTTCCTTTTCAGATAAACTACAAATCCAGCAGCGAGAAGACACAGGATCGTCACCAGGACTCCTATGGTCAAACCTTGGTTGTCTGAAACAAAACGCATTGATTGCACTCAGGGAAAGAGGCAGGGAGAATGAGATATGGGAAGTGTCAGATCGTGACATTTACGGCAACGTGAGCTTTGAAGGAAGGCACGGCATCGGAGTGAGTCCCTGAATGATGTGCTGATAAATTAGTCTTACTTCAAAGGTCACGCCTGAGGTTCTGTCCGTGTCGCCCTCGTTCATTTCTGACAACAGGAGCCTAGGCCTGGCAGGTGGGACCGCAGCCCTGATCACACAGCCCCGCCCGCCCCCAGCAGGGATGGGGGCCCCAGAGGGGTGGCAGGGAGCCCGCACGTCCCCAACCGTGACCTTCCCAGCCCCCATCACAAATGTGCCCCTCCGGGCTGTCTTCTTCTCTCATTCCTTAGCGCTGAAGTCTGTGTTTCTGTTTTGTTTCCTTGTATTTTTTTTTAGACCAAGACTTTATTTCAGGACATTGTCAAGCTAGAAGGTGAAGACAAGGGGCGCCTGGGTGGCTCAGTCGGCGAAGCGTCCGACTTCGGCTCAGGTCGCGATCTCACCGTTTGTGAGTTTGAGCCCCGCGTCGGGCTCTGTGCTGACAACGCAGAGCCCGCTTGGATCCTCTGTCCCCCTCTCTCGCTGTCTCTCTCTCCCTCTCACAACTAACTAACTAACTAAGTGACTAAATAAATAAGAAACAACAAACCTCACCCAAACTCCTCGCTGAAAGGAAACGCCCACAGGTTTGGTTTTGTTAGATTTTTGTTTGTTATGTTCGCTAGAGCCTCGAAATACAGCGTTTGGAGGCAACCCTCTCTCTCTCCCCGGGAGTGGCTGCTTATTTTCTCTAAGGAAACATCCCCCTTTCTGTGATTGGCTCCCATTTTGTTCAGTACAAAGACACCGAGGTCCCCGGAGGGTGCGGGAGAGAAGGAGAAACCAGACTTTGAGGCTGGTTTCTGAGCACAGCCGTGTCGGGGGCTGCCCGGAGAGGGCTCTGCCTGCCAGTGTGGAGAGCAGTCGGGACCTGCGACAGTCGCTTGCCGCTCCCACTGCTCTGTGGCTTCCTTGAGAGCCGCAGATGTGGGTTCGTTCGTCCCTGTGTCCCCACCAGCGACAGTCAGGATGTGCTTCCCACAGCAGGCCACAGTCGCCTGAGGCTGCTGGTGACGGCTGCACGGGTGATGTCCCCTGCCCAGGCCCTCCCCCGCCGCCCCCACCCCCTCCCCCCGCCCCGGTCCCCTCATCCGGTGCAAGCACTGTGTCCTCGCGGCCGCCTCCCGCGTCTCCCCGCGTCGGCCCTGAGTCCCACGGTCCTCCTGCCCATCGCGGCGCTCACCAGGCCACCCTGGACACCGGAAGAGCGGCAGGTGCACGGCAGGTGTCCCGGAAGCACTTGCCACGTGAACACCGGGCCACGGCAGGCTGTTGGGCCGTGGGGGCAGGAAGGCCTGGGACACGGCGCCCCGCACCTGCCTCTGGGCTGGGTGTTTAGGTGTCCTTTCGTGAAGGGACGGCGGCAGTGGGCAGACTCACCGCCCCACCCGTGCCGATGGATCGTTGAGGTTTGCTTACTTGCCACGGGGAACAGTGGACGGCTGTGAACCCCCAGCTTTCGTGAAGCCCCCAGACCCGAGACCCACGGGTCATGCGTGTTGACACTGCAGACAGACCCAGAGCGTTCCGGCCCGTCCTCTGCAACCCCCTCCGGGTGCCATCCGCTGGCCTGCCGCGGGGGGAGGGGGGGCAGTGCCCCGTCGGATGAGAAGACTGGCACCCCGCTGGTTTTGCACGACACACGTCAACGCCACGTTAGAACGTGGACGCGGGGCGGCCGCAACGCTGCGGTAAGGGCAGAGAGGTTCGGCGAGGGCCGGGGACGCGGGGCCGGGCCCCGGTTTCCTGCCCCTGGGAGGGATGCTCACTGGAGGCCAAGACTTTCCGGGCCTTTCTGTAGCTGCTGCAGGGCCGGAGACACACCCGTTTTTAAGCCAAAGGAGGACAGGAACTCACGGCCCCTCCTCGCGACACCGTCCCCACAGATGTGCCCACCAGCAGCTCCCGGGCCGAGCGAGCCGATGGCGAGCACCGCACTGGCTGCCCGGGCTGCAGCGCATGGTCCTGTCTGTCGTCCGGGGGACTACAGTGACACCACTGCCGGTCACAGCAGGACTTGAGGACATGTGACGTCCGCTGTCACCGCATCGGCCACCATCTGGGGGGGCCTGGGGCTCAGGCGAGCCCTGAGGTGTCAGCACAAGTGGGCTCGGGGGGTGCGGGCCCTGTGGACCCCCGGTTCCTTTCTCGTCACAAAGGACACCGTTCAGACTTGCCTCTTCACTGCCTGATAAGTGCTCAAACAGCAATGCCCCGAAGGCCATTTCCCAAGGTCATCCGGGGAGAAAAGAACTGGGGCGTCGAGCACGGCTGCGATGAACTTTTTAAGGGGGAGACGGACGTGGTCTCCGTGATAGCTGTGTGACGCTGGGTAAGTGACTGCGGGTGAGTGACTCCCCTGAGCCTCAAGTCCTTTATGTGAACTCTGCCCTCAGGGTCAGGCAGGGATTCGAGGAGGTCATGCATGTAAAACGCCCCGCTCCCGGGCTTGCCCCTGACAACTCAATAAGTAGAAGCGGTTGCTTTTACTACTGCTGCTGCGGGGAGCGGGGACCAGAGACCGTTAGCCTTCACTGAGAGGAGGTGTCTCTCTAGGAAGGGCTTTAAGGGACAGTCGCCTCCACACCGCTTGGCCCCTTCACACCTCTCTGGGGAGGGAGAGGCTGGCCTTGACCAAGTCCTTCCGTCTCAGTCGGGAGGATCCCCGCCTGGCTTTCCACTGCCCCCCCTCTCCACTGGCTCAGCGCCCACTCCCAGGGACGCCCTGGCCCCACTCACCTGCCTGCCGGATGGGGCCGCTGTCTGTGCTTCCCCCAAAGCCAAACTTGTCACAGAAGGGAGGCGCCCAGTGGGCCTCGCAGTGGCAGTTCTTCCTGTTGTTACACACCTGTCCGGGCAGCAGGGGAGAAGGACAGCAAGAGGGAAGCAGCATTAGGACCCACCCGGCACACGGGGCGGTGGTCAGTCTCTGAGCCCTGATCGGCTGCTGCACCGAAGCAAAGGCCCTGTGGTCAGAGTCCCCATCAGCCCCGATACAGCCGGGGGCAGAAATGTCGCTGCGAGCCTAAACCCCAAACGCAGCACAGGTGAGACCAGAGTCCGAGGCTGCAGATAAAACGTGACCTGCCTGGTAGGGGGAGGATGGAGATTATTGGGGTTCATCCGCTACGTCCACCCCTTTCCTTCTCAGTCAATTGCCGTGTCCCTCTTTTGCAGTGCAGCACTCCCCCCTCCTCCCCATCTGACCATGATGAGGAGCCCCCTCTGTGGTGAGGCTGCTGCAGGGGTGCGGAATCTGAGCTCTTGGGCACAGCCCCGCTTCCTTCGGACAGCAGGCTCAGAGAGGCTGGTGACCTGCTCGGACATCTCGTGCCCGAAACGCCCACCTCCCTCTCGCAGGCTCCCAGCGGCCCCTCCTTGGCGCCCGGCCGTGGATGAGCACTGGGCACGGTCTACCAAAAGCTGGTGTCCTCGTGACATGAGAGGGTGGCCCTCGCCCGTCGGGAAAGCGGGAGGGCAGGGCGTTGCTCTGGGTGGGGGGCCCCTGAACGAGTGGCCTAGCTTGGAGACCAGAGCACTCCAGGGAGGAGCCAGCTCCGGCTCTCCTGGTTAGCAAGGGTGACCAATGGAGGCTGGTCCCCAACCTGTCCTGGCTGTTCGACTTGCTATCACACATGGAACTCACCGAGCCACTGCATGAACCCGCGGAATAGGAGCATGAACCCAAAAGGATACTATCTCTAGAGACTTGGAGTGCATGCTTTGGGAACACGGGATACAGGCAAGTGGCTACAAAGAATTTCTGACCAGTTTGGAACGGGTGGGACAATTGGGAACGGCTGGGAATCGCGGTGCAGGCCGGAAGGGTTCTGAGCTCAGATGGCTTCTGAGGGTCCAAGTTTCTCTTCCGCTTAGGGAAACAGACTTTACGTCGTAGATGATGCGCTTTGGGTGGTTTATAGAAGGAGGTCAGTGCGGAGCTACTGGGGTGCACACGCCCTGAAGGCCTCAGTCCTGCATCAAAACACTGCTGGAGGGGCCAAGTGCATATTTTAATATTTTAAGGCAAAAATAAAATGCTTGCAGTGTCTTATTTGTAATGTTTCCCTGCTTTGCACTGATTTTTTTTTTTTTTTGTGATGAATCAACCACCTGCCCCAATTGCTTAAAATAAGACCGACAGTCAAGATAACCCTCGAGAAGCTGGAAAGTATATTCCTGATAAGCTGAAGCCACGCAGAATTAACTACTGAGGGGCACGGCCTGTGCCGGGTCCGAGCACAGATTACCGAGTCTCGCCTGTTTCTCAGCGATGCCGCTGCTGACGTAACACCCACCAGGATTCAGGCACCGTCCTGGCCACACCGTTTCGCACAGTCTCCCAACGCAAACCAGAGTCGTGTGCCCTGTTTGCAGCTTGTGGTAGAGAGACTGCAACCGGGACACCCCACTGGGAGGCGCTGCTGGTGAGCCTGGCCTCACTAGGGGAAGGACCGTAGTCAAGTTATTCGTCACCAAGTCATGGCGGCTACTCCGCCTACCCAGAAAATATGGGCCTTTCGTCTCCAGATGGATGGGCCCCCAGGGCTGTTGCGAAGCGAGGAGTCCAGGGACCCCGCCCTGGCGTTACTACGAACCGGTCATGTAAGCTTGGACATGCACTCTTGCCACCTGGGTCTGGGCGTCTTCATCAGTAAGATAACAAGGCTGTACCAGATCATCTCTCACAGCCATTAGAAAGAAATCTCTGATCCCACGAAGACATAAAAGGACTTCCTTTTACACTGACAATCAGCAAACCCATCTGAGATGGCATCACGATCCTATCCGGTTCCAACGCAATAAATAGTAATTTCATGAAAACCCCCATAATTCTGTGTTAGGATCACTGGCGAGTGTGTGCAAGTTTTAAAAATAGAATTGGGAGCATGATTTCTGCAGAAAAGGTTTCAGAAAAACAAATGAACCACTGGCGTGGCTAATCAAGATTAATAGGGTTCCCTGGGAAATAATTGAGCCCATCAGGAAAAATAAATTATGTTTGAAACAATTAGCGTCCTCTTCTCTCCTAAAAAACTCTCTGAGCTGAACTAACAGCCTTCTTGAGTTGAAATGCACACTGTACGTGATTTCAAGAACATGTGGTCAGTATGTTCTGTCTTCTTGGTCTTAATTCCTTCTGGAAGTATTTCAGTTCAGACACATATTCTGAATCGTGGTTGAAAGGAGGACAGCTCTGCTTGAAACGTTAAAGCAAAATCCTTCACGAAGGAAGGTTAGTTTTAAAATCACTTTGAAGATGACAAAGTCCTTTTTTAAAAAAAAAAATCACAGGATGTTCATTTAAAAGATCATTACTGCTCAGTCTGATTCTCTTTGTTAAATAAAAGCCACGTTTCTTATGCTATGTAAAGGGCAAAGAAAATTAGTATCTTTAGAAGACAAGATCGAGGTGACTGCTGTATTTCTTAGAAGTTAAAAAAAATAGGGGTTGCAGAGTCCTTTAAAATGAATGATTGAGTGCTTAATGTGGACTGGCTATAAAAAGGCAGTTCGGCCCACTCACCCCTCTGCTGTGGCACTGCTTGGCACATTCATGAACGCCGAAGACACTTATGTTTTGACATCGACGATTGAGGCAGATCTGCAGGAGGAGAGAAACACGGTAAATTTCTCAGCCCTTTTCCGATCACATGCACAGGCACGCATCTGTGATTTAAAAAGAGAAGGCAAGGAAAGCTCGCGGAAGACCCTCTCCTTTCAGTGAACACGGCTGTAGCACATTTGACTCTGACCTGGAGTCTGATGCCTGCCTCCAAACTCAGCACGTTTCGAGACTCAGGTCAACGTGCCTCAGGGTCAGCGTGGCACTTTTATACGGTTTCAGTCAATTATGAGATTACGGTAACTGATTTTCTCAGGGTTTTTGTTTAGGGCTTGCAGTGAGACGTGTGAATTACAGCGTCCGTCGGCTCCCCTCCCCCTCAATGGCCCCTTCCGTTGAAAGATACAGGACGGGAGAAATGCACCAGCCCTTAACCTAGGGCCTGTGCAGACTCAGAGACTCCAAGAAATCCAAGGTCCAAGGACCTTTTGAAGGCGATATCGAAATATGGGAACTTTTCCAAATTACTGACTGACAAGTACTATCATCGATGACATAAACCATCAACAGAAATGCTCAGCAGAGGAAAACAGGCAGTTCCCTTGTGTTTATTAAACTCTGCAGAGGCAGTAATTTGCTGAATGACACTGGGTTGGTTGCAAGAGTTTAGTCTCATTTTAAAGGTGCATAATATACACCAGACTCAAAGGAGCAGGCCCTTTATCTCCCATAAGATGTTACAAATTGGTGGAGTCAGAGGAAGAGAAGTCTAAGTTTTAGATTCCAGAAGCATATTTAATCAAGCAGAGCCTTCCTATGGGAAGTTCACCATCTGACCCCAACAGCTTGTGGAAGGCACTCAAGCGACACCCTTTGACAAAAGTGCCGGCTTTAAGCAGCTCCAAAGGCTGGTGGGAAACCTGGCCAAGGGGACGGTCACATTCCAGCCGAGACAAGAAATCGTCTGAGGTTACAAAGGACACAGCAGGACCCTGGTCAAAATCTCCTCCCAACCCATGAGCAAAGGCAAGCGTGGCTTTCAAAGAACCCGTGTTCTGCAGAAATAAAGAGCAAACCACATTTATTCTTGTACGTGGAGAAAAACACTCATTGAGGAATCGAGTCCTTGGAATTTCAGGGTTCGGATGCAC
Source organism: Felis catus (assembly GCF_018350175.1). NCBI lineage: Eukaryota > Metazoa > Chordata > Mammalia > Carnivora > Felidae > Felis > Felis catus. The sequence goes on from NC_058378.1 coordinate 81,469,093, forward strand.
CTGGCTCGGGCTGTTCAGGCTACAGTTTCAAAAATCAACTTGATCCTATCCAGGGTCAAGGCCAGAATATAAGCTAACGTGTGTGGTTAAGGAGACCCTGGAATGTACGTTGTGTTTCCTGGATCACCCCATTTCCTTAGAGATGAAGCACTTATGGGTCAGAGTAGATGGCAGAAAGGGGGTGAGTATACAGAATTCTTGCCCTAGGGACTCTGCTCAAGGGGCTGAATTCATATCTTTCTATTCTACTATGTGGCCTCTGTGTTATTGAGTTCATTTCATCATCATTTTGAAGATGGGATCCTTTTTTTCATATTTTTGTTATTTTCATTTTTATTTTTAAAAAAATTTTTTAAATATGAAATTTATTGTCAAATTGGTTTCCATACAACACCCAGTGCTCATCCCAACAGGTGCCCTCCTCAATGCCCATCACCCGCCCTCCCCTCCCTCCCCCCCCCCCATCAACCTTCAGTTTATTCTCAGTTTTTAAGAGTCTCTTATGGTTTGGCTCTCTCCCTAACTTTTTTTTTCCTTCCCCTTCCCCATGGTCCCTTAAAAAACTTGTGGGGGTTGATTAATCTCCTTTCCTACCATGCTGTATTAACTTGCTTTCATTTAGCCTGATGAGAAAGTTTGGTGAGAAAAATCAACATGGCAGCATGTTAAAATCTCAATTTCACTTTTTTTTTTCATTTTTGACTTTATTTCTAACCCCCCAGATATCTCAGTCTACCTTCCCCTTGGTCTCTGAAAGAACTCTCTTTGGCTTCAAGCTGATCCTATCTCTTCCCCTCTCCTAGTCTCTCGTTGGGGGTCTCTGAAAATACATGTGACTTCCCGTTCTGTCCAGGTGAGAACAAGCCCTTGCTGTGCCAGAAACCAAACCCACGTTTCCAAAAACAACGTAATACGCTACTGCGTTTCCTTCCAAAGTAATTTCCTGGCTGGAAATACTCATGACACCCAGAGTGCAGAAATGACTTCTTCACACCTAAAGGCTGAGAAACCAGGCTTGATTTTCCCAAATCTGCATCTCCATGGTCTGGCCAGGATCCAGGATTTATTAACGTTTCCTTCTGGGTGCACAGAACTGGATGCCAGAGACAAAGTTGCAGGAAGGAGTGTGGATTTAGGAAAACAAACCAACCTCCTAAGTGGGTTCCTGGCCAGGACGCTTCTCAACGGGCCCCCCTCCAGACTCATATTTATGATGCAAGAGAGCCCCGGTGTCTTACTTTTCCGTCCGCACACTTGGTGCCCGCAAGCACAAGCCCGGGGTCCGGCATGTCATTGCCCAAGTACACGTGGGTCCCACGGCACAGAATCCGCCCTCCTTCCTGCAGCGGGATATTCGTTTCGATGGAAACGGCATTGGTACCGATGACGGGCCGGCTGGCGCCTCCTTGACACTGGATTTTCCCGCATTTAGCATCTCTGGAAGGGCAAGAACAGAGAGTCCCAAAGAGGGAAAGTTTGGGAGCAGCCCTTGGCGACGGAGGAAGTTCAGAGTGATGGCGTGGTCCGGCCGCAGCTTCCGTACCTCATCTCGCATTTGGCAAAGGCACTCTTGAAGTCTTTGCCACAGTTGCCGTAAGGGTCCCCTGCGGAGTTGACTCTCTCAAAGCAGATCCCAGGGGCCGGTTTAGCACCTGAAACAGAAGCAAAGAAGCAGAAGATGTTATTTCTGGAAACGTCTCTTTTATTTTTTGATTTTTACAAATTTATTTATTTTCAGAGAAACAGAGACAGCATGAGTGGGGGAGGGGCAGAGAGAGACGGGGTGGGGGGAGAGAGAATCCCAAGCAGGCTCCCCACTGTCAGCACAGAGCCTGACGCGGGGCTCAAACCCACGAAACTGCGAGAACATGGCCTGAGCCAAAACCGAGAGTCGGATGCTTACCTGACTGAGCCACCCAGGCGCCCCTAAACACGTCTCTTTCTTTAACCTGTAGCTGATTCCTTTTCATCAGCCAAGAGCAGACGTGATTAGCATCTCATTAAAACCCAACAAAACAAAGCAAAGAAACAACAGACCCTCGCAACAGCTGCGATCAACACTGGGTTCAGACGTGGACCTCCACAGGAAGCTACCGGAGGAAACTCCCATTTTCCCGTTCTCTGTTTCTCAAAAACCGTGTTGAGCGGCCTCTCCAAACTCCCTTTGAAAGGCATTATCCCGAACTGGACACACTTCTCTGTCATGGAACAAGGCAAGGTCTCTGGCTCAACAGTATCACATTCCTGTTTTTTTTGTTGTTGTCTTTTTTAAAGTTTCTTCATTTTGAGAGAGAGGGGATGTGGGGGAGGGGCAGGAGTGGGGGCGGTTGAGAGAGAGAGAGAGAGAGAGAGAGAGAGAGAGAGAGAGAGGAGAGAGAATCCCAAGCGGGCTCCGTGCTGTCGGCGCAGAGCTGGACGTGGGGCTCGATCTCCCGAACGGTGAGATTATGACCTCAGCTGAAATTGAGTTGGACTTTTGACCGGCTGAGCCACCACATCACGTTGTTCTTACAGCACCCACCCCAGAGGCCCCCTTCCACCCACAGTGTGGTTGCGCCACTGACATACCCAGCCTCTGCCCGCTACGCACCTTCTTCCTTCTTCCTCTTTATCATCTACTTACTGGAGGTCGGGGGATGGTAAGGATGAGTCTCGGCGTTGAGCCCGTACTTCGCACTTAAATTAACCCTATTCGATGGCGCTTTGATCAAAATACCTGGATCTAATTAATCAAAGCAGCTGGGAAAAACCGTCATCTAAAATATCAACAACTCAACGGTTGTCTGCATATATGCGTGGGCCCTATCTACTTATTACTTGGCTGTCTGGCTTTGTCTCTCCTTCATTCTTCCCTCCCATCCATCCTACCTGCCTACCAACCCAGCTGTCCGTCCATCCGTCCGTCCGTCCGTCCACCCATCCACCCATCTCCCGTCATGTGGCAGACTTCAATCGTACACAGATTTATCCGGTACTTACTATCTGCCAGGCACTGGGGGTACAGTGTTGGCCCCATGAGGACAAGACTTCTGCTTGCTTTCAAATTGCAAGAAGAAAGAAAAGCAAACAAGTGAACGCGCCTGAAGTCCAGTGGAGGGCAACGTGATGAAGGAAACGGGAGAGTGAGAGGGGCCAGGGGGCTGTTGTTCTAAGCAGACTGGTCCCTCCTCTGAGAGGGGGGGACCAGGAGCTGAACTCCATAACTCAATCCTACCAGGGATCCTAAGACAGAGGTCTCATTTTCCCATTTTATGGACAAGAAAGCTAGGACTGAAGAGGTTACGTATGTTGCCTAAAGCCAGACGGCAGGGCCGTCTGAGGGCAGAGCTCAGCCTGCCCCCTCCGGCGCTCTCAGGTATATCGAGGCCTCACAGGCACTGGGCCCTGCATGGGCCTTGAGGACACAGGGCAGAAGAAGACCCCCTCTCCCCCACACTGCTGAGGGGAGCGACAGGCAGGTGCACACGGGTAACAGGGCAAGCGCCATGATACGCACTCACGTGCAGCCCAGGTGATCCCAGACGTAGGTGGATAAGGGGTTCAGTGCTACTGCCGAGTATGGAGAGGGTGACCAAATGAGGTTATGATAAGATGCCTTTGTTCTTCTCTCCCTGCCTCAGAACACCAGGATACAGGAGACCAGCAGTTTGCAGCAGAGGCTAAGCCCCTGGAACTGGGTAGGCAGGGTTGATATCACTCTGCCATGATGCTGTTTTGATGCTATATAGGTTCTGTCGTTCTTACTATTATCAAGTAATTTATCTCCTAAGAAATGCGGCCACGTTAAAAACAAAAAAACACAAACATTGTTGCAATTTGAATGTGTGAATTGATGAGCTGGTTTTCCTTATAGGGAAAAAAGAGATTTCTACACATATTAAAAAATTTTTTAATGTTTATTATTTTTGAGAGAGAGAGAGAGACAGACAGAGAGAGCGAGACAGAGAGCAAGCAGGAGAGGGGCAGACAGAGAGGGAGACAGAGAATCGGTAGCAGGCTCCAGGCTCTGAGCTGTCAGGACAGAGCCCGAGATGGGGCTCGAACTCACGGACCGCGAGATGATGACCTGAGCCGAGGTCGGCTGCTTAACCGACTGAGCCACCCAGGTGCCCCAAAGATTTCTATATGCATATATGGCTGTGTGTGTGTGTGTGTGTGTGTGTGTGTGTGTGTGTGTGTATAGACAGATCTCTGAGCAGTTTCAGACACATGAGCTTGTAAACAGGGTCACAAGGATGAGGGTTAGCCTGGGGTGTACAGAAGGTTAAGAACAAAAAGGGAGGAAGAGAGAGAAAGAGACGGGTGTCCACAATGATTTAAAACAAAGAGGTAAGTTAGATATATGAATACCAAATAAAGTGGGTAAGATAGGACAGGGAGTCAAGCAAAGGTATACAAATGGTATTTAAGCAAGTATGAAACATTTTCTAAGAGAGAACCAGATCACTGCTGGGGAATCTGGACCCAGAACACAAAACTGGGTCTTCTAGGGGAGGGTGGGTTTGGGATTGAACGTCCCAAATGCCGATGGGCTGCCTGGCTTAGAAAACCAGGTGTCTGGTCAGCGCAACGACTGTAAAATCACGGGAGGCTATAGAAGCCACCGCACACGTAAGGAGAGCTGCCACCTTCCCAAAGAGAAGATCGCACAGGAAAGGTGATGGCCAATTTGAATGTGCACATTTGGAGCAACGTGGATGATGGGGTCAAGAGTCATCGAACATACTGTCGGTTAACTTGATGAGAAATATTGAAAAGTCACATTTTAATTAAGAGATATTACTTTTTTCTTTTACTCTCCTATATCGCGAAACAATACTCCCAGCTTGTTTACATTTCTCTTTGGCCTTAAGGTCTTTGGTCAACTGATCTTTGACCAAGGTGCCAAGAATACACAACGGGGTAAGGACAGTCTCTTTAATAAATGGCGCTGGGAAAACTGGTGATACACATGCAAAAGAATAAATGGGACCCTTATCTAATAATACCAGACACAAAAATGAACTCAAAACAGAGGAATGACTTCAGTGTAAGACTTGAAACTATAAAAAGGTAAGAAGAAAACATAGAGGAAAACCTTCCTGATGTTGGTCTTGGCAAAGATCTCTTGGGCAGGATGCCAAAAAGCACAGGCAACAAAAGCAAAAAGAAAGTGGGACCACATCAAACTGAGAGGCTTCTGAATGGTAAAGGAAAAAAATCAACAAAATGTGAGACGACCTACAGAATGGGAGAAGATATCTGCAACCCATACATCTGACAAAAGGTGAATATATAAAACATATAGGGAACTTCTACAACTCAGTAGCAAAAAAATCCCAAATGACCAGATTAAAAGATGGGCAAAGGAACTGAATAGACATTTCTTCAAAGAAGACGTGCAAATAGCCAACAGTTACAGGAAAAGACACTCAACATCACCGACTATCAGGAAAATACAAGTCAAAACCACAATGAGCTATCACCTTGCACCAGTTAGGATGGCTGTTACTAAAAACATGAAAGATAACAAGCGTTGGCAAGGATGCTGAGAAAAGGGAACCTTCATACCCTTATACCATACGTCGTAGGAATGTAAACAGATACAGCCTTTGCAGAAGACAGTGTGCAAATTCCGCAAACTACTAAAAATAGAACTACCATATCGCCAGTAGTCCTGCTCCTAGGTATACATCCAGAGGAATCGAAATCAGGACCTTGAAGAACTATCTACACTCCCATGTTCACTGCAACATTATTCACAATGGCCAAGACATGGAACCAACCTGTGTCCATTGATGGATGAATGGATAAAGAAAATGTGGTATATGCATACAACTGAAGATTACTCAGCCTTAAAAAATAAGGAAATCCTGCCCTTTGAGACAGCCTGGATAAACCTGGAGGACATAATGCTAAGTGAAAGAAGTCAGACACAGAAAGACCAACACGGCGTGATCTCACTTACAGGTGGAATCTAAAAAGTCAAACTGACAGAAGCAGAGAGTAGAACGGTGGTTGCCAGGGGCAGGGGGAGGTGTGGGGAGACGTGAGGAGGTATTAGTCGAAGAGTACAAAGTTTTCGTTGTGAAAAATTAGTCCTAGAAATCTACTATACAGCAGAGTCTCTAGTTAATATAAAATTTTGCCAAGAGGGTAGATCCTAATGCTAAGTGTTCGTTCTCTCTCTCATACACACACACACACACACACACACACACACACGCACACACGAAGAGAGGTATGACCTTTTAGAGGCGATGAATGTGTTTATGGCATCAATTGTGGTGACGGACGTACACTCATCTCCAAGCTCGTCAAGTTGTACACATTAAATACCTATAGCTTCGTGTATGTCAACCACACCTCAATAAAGTGATTACAAAAAGTCTGTTTTCTGCAGCCCATCCTCTGTATTTCTAGCTCATGTTGATGCTGACCTTTTTACTCTGTTGTGATGTTGTCACTGGAAATCTTATTCTTAGGTTCAAGTACCCATTCCTCCAACAATGAGTCTTCTGATTTTACTTTTTTCTATTTGCTCAGAGGGTATATACTCAGGATCTCCAGAAGCTGATCATTTATCCTGTTGCTTGTCAAAGTGATCTTTTCAAGGATCCTCTACCAGAACAACAACAACAAAAGGTGGAGACATGAAGTCACACCCTAGGAACAGTAATTAAACATACGACAAACGTCCCGGTCTTTTCGTAAACCCAATCTCGTCCATCAGCCTCAACCAGGCTCCTAAACAGCACTGATAGAGGCTCCCGAGGCCCGATGTACCTTTCCGACAGGACTGTGAGAGTCAAAAGACATGATCGAGAGATGAATAGGTCAGTAGTCAACCAAGCTTTCTGACGGATAATTTCTGGGGGGGAAAACCATGCTTTATATCTGGGCATGTATGGGATCCAAGAAAAACAGTGACCGTTTATCGAATTTCAATTGCTTTTGGAAGGCTGCCTGCCTTCTCTGGTCTCTCTAAGCAGCCATGCTGCAGAGTTGGAAGGGCAAGAGACTTGGGCCTGAGAATAATGTAGGCTGATCTGGTGTCAACCCTACATACCAAGAGACCCGGTAACATGGGGACAAGTACATCACCTGACTCAGAGGTGCTGTGAGACTCAGTGAGGCCCCAACACACGGCAGGCTCTCAGTCAAACTGAATTATAATAAGGACAGCCATCGATCACGGGGAAGGGGAAGTCTGGCTCCTGGACATTAAGAGTGGGAGAATGTGTGAGGGATAAAGAGAGCTCCTCGTGCCTGGCCAGGTTTGCAACACTTATTTACTTGCAATAGTTCATGGCCAGGTTTGCAACACTTATTTACTTGCAATAGTTCATGGTTCTATCAATAGGGACTTGACGTCTGTCTCCTTCACCGAGGATTGTCCCCAGTGCCTCGCACACCAGAGGAAACCAACGAAAAGTGTTGAATGACTGGATAAGTATTTCTGAACCTACCTTGGGACATGAGGGGGAAGAGAATCTCCGAATCTGAAACACTGGGAAGTTTTGTACATACTCTGTATATTAAATAACAACTCTAGTCGCAGCTCAAGGACTTCGACTTCCCTACACCTCTCCCCTCCCGACTCATTTCAGGGAGTGAAGCTCCCCGTGGCTCCAAATCCCGTGGTCGTTCTGGGCACCCTCCCAACCTGCGCTGGGTGAGCCCCTAGAGCGTCATCTCACCGCACAGGCACTAAGCACCATCTTGAAAGAGGTAGTAGGAGATCTCAAGTACAGACATTTGGGTCTGAGTCATTTTTATACTCTGGGAACCAAGGTCATCTTCCCTGTAATTCCTTTCCTCGCCCTTAAACAGACCAGCACACACATCTTAAATGAATGAACATATTTTAGATCACCAACATACCATCGGTTGAGTACCCCCACTATTGGGTATTGTGCTGGGTCCGGCACGCAGGATCTTTAATCCTTACAGCCACCCCTGTAAGGTCTACGTACCTTGTTTCACCGATTTAAACACCAAGGCTCAGTGTTCTGGCAACTCCCTGAAGATGATAATGTTGGGGAAGTGGTAAAGCTGGTCTTGACTCATGGATCCAATGCCGAAGCCCACGGTCCTTCTATTCAGCTGCAATCTCCCTCTTAGAAACCACCTAACTGGCAACACACTCCTCTCCCTGCGGTTCCTTTCTCTCCAGAACCACCAGATGACTCCTATAATCTGTCCATCCTCAGGCTTGGCTGCATCTCCACCAAATCTTTTTCAGGGAATAACTTGACAGGCGGGGACACTGGCCACCCGTGCTTATTCTCAGGTAATGGTAATGAACGGAGTTGGGTGACATGCCCTTGAGTCTGAGCACACCAGTTGGGGCGGGGGTCTTCCTCCAAGAAGGGGGCAGTGGAGAGAGTCAGTAAACATTTTTATGTCTCTTTGCTGAATCTCTACTGACTCAGGAAAAGAAATGAAAATCCCTGACTCTGATGACTTGAAAACTGCTGCAGGCAGAAGTCAGTCCATAAAGAAGCAAAGCTGGGTAGGGCTTGCTCTACTCTGGTATTAATCTGCCCAGTGGCTTGAAACATGCAGCTTTCTAAAAGTTAACTTTCTGTTTTTCCCAGGAAACCAATAACGGTCTAGATCCAAGACTTATTTATTTTAGTTCTCACCCAGAACTTGAGGGAGCAAGAAATGCCATGTCACACTTTACCACGGGTGTATCATCACTGGGACATGTCAGTGACATGGCTTGCTACAATGTGGCAAAGAAAACTCGCATTTGGAAGAAAATTAGGTCATGCTTTCATCAGCTACGTGAACTTGGGGATGGGATGGATCTCTCTCTGTGACATCAAAGACCAGAACCCATACTCAATCCCTTGTCACGTGGCCTCTTCATCTGTTTATCTAGAGAATCAATAGAAAGCACATGATCATGTGTACTTCTTGGTCAACCCCCACGGATTAGATCTTTGGCATTCTCCATCCTCAAGCACTTAGGGGCTGACAGCTTTCGTCAATGCTCAGAAATGGCTGTTTTAATTTGGGTGGGGACATGGTGCCTGGAGGATGGGGCAGAACCCTGCTTCCAGTGCTTGTTCTTGGGGCGCCTGGGTGGCTCAGTCGGTTAAGGGTCTGACTCTTGATTCCCGCTCAGGTCACGATCTCACGGTTGGTGGGTTCCAGCTCTGTATCAGGCTTTGTGCGCACAGCGTGGAGCCTGCTTGGGATTCTCTCTCTGCCCCTCCCCTGCTTGCTCTCTCTCTAGCTCTCTCTCAAAATAAATCAATAAAACAAACTTAAAAAAACAAAAACGACACTTGTTCTCATCCTGTTGGGCTGGTCTTTCCCGCCCTGGGGTCTCTACCATTGGGATGAGAAATCGTGGCACGAGAAACACGGAGGTTTAAAGGCCAAGAGGTTTAAAATGACCGAAACTTATTTTAGAAGTACAAAAGCAGCTGGGACTGGATTCAGATCATAACATGCCCGACCACCGCCCCACCTGCCATTTCAGGCTGTAGGCGGGGCCGCGCGGGGCTCTGTGCCACCTCCGGGGGCCGGCAAGCTTCCGGCTGGAGGCGGGGCACTGCTCGGCACCGCCCCTTCCAGCACAGCCCGCTGCACTGGGGCCAAACCCCTCCTGGGGAGGAATCTCTGCAGCGTGGGAGAGCCTGTGCCCACAGCACAGGAGGAGACTCCAGTCCGGCCACAGTGCTCGGTCCCACAGGTCGGAAGATTGGGTCAATGATGGATGATGGACCAAAGCCAAGTAAATCAGCGTTTTCCTTGGAACCTGGCCGCTGGAGCCCGTTGCAGAAGGGTCCTGGGCTGCTGTGTTCCTCCGCATTGCTGACTGTGTCCTTCCAGGCCTTCTCCCACCACCACCTTCCCGTGAGGCTGGACCCGGCCCTCCTCCTCTCAACCGTGCTGTGGGGGCTGTCCCCTCCTTGCATTCACCGCGCTTACTCTTTTGCCTCCTGTGATGTCCCAAGGCTCCTTCCTCCCACTGTAAAAACCCAGCAGACAGGGACAGTGCCTCAGGCCCGCACAGAGCAGGTGCGTGCCAAGAAGGAGTGCAAAGCCACAGGGAAAGCAATCTGGGGAAGGCACATCATGTCTCAACTGCCTTCCCCAGAGGAAGTCAATTATGATTTCTGCCGAACAAGGCATCTCGGGTAAACGGATGCGGTCTCCTGGCTTATCTTTTCTGTGACTCTGGATTTTCACTTACTCATTTACATCAAAGGAAGTATTACTGTGCGGTCGGACGGGGAAAGAAGATCTAAGGTCATCAAAAGACAGACATCTTACAAATACAGGCGAAGTAAGAAAGCTTATCGGCGGGAAAACCGGAAAGGGGGCTCAGGGCTGACCTTGGGAACAGATACAGCTCTGGCATTAAAAGAAAACATTAAAAGCAGCAGAGTGGAAGACCCAAACCCCAGAGGCAACATCCCGCGCGCCCTGGCTGTGTGCAGACCCGGCAGAGACCAGTTCCGACAGCGGACCAGGACTCAGCCAAGTGACTCTCGTGGCTTTTGGGTGCGAGTGGCCGTCCGGCATTTCTCTCAGAGCCACAATGGTCAGTAATTTCAAAAGCGCAAATGACTTCTCCCCACTGGTAAGAGGTTATAAAGGCACAGGTTTGGGTTCAAAGTTGCCACGCTTAAAAACATCTGTCTTCCCGTTTTCACAAAGAGACTTCACGTCTGTCTCTTGAGAAGCAAAATGACAACCTTTTTCTCATCGCCACTCTGTCACATCCATCTACGGCCTCTGAATTCTTAATAATGGAACACTTAGAGGTCCTGCCATTATCGAGAGATAAAATTCAGCCTTTCAGAGGGAATTCTGACATCATGCTGTAGTTTACAATGACACAGAAAGTGATGGGTTTTAATTACCAGTCTTATCCTCAGAGTGATAAAACTTATATTCGTGATCGTAGTTTGGAAGTTTGAATGTCATTATGCCTGTCGAAAGGGAGATGATGACATCTCGCATTAAGCCCACAATTTACTTGATCTAATCTCTTCCTTAAAAATGACTTTATTATGCAAATGATCTTCTGCCATTTGGGCGGATGGGCTCCTCCCTCCCTGTCACTAACTGTCCCAGCCCCCTGCTGCTCGCTGCTCCGCCCACAAAGGCACTCTTATGAGCTACTGAAGGTCCTGTTGGTCTCCTCGTATTTCTCCCTCTCTCTTCTCCAAATTGACCTTTGCGTTCAACGGAAAATGGAGCCCAAACGAACAAATCTTATCATTGCTTTCTCACGCAGCGGGACAGAAGGGAGACCTTCCCGACTCTTGGACGATAGGACTCTTGGCAAGAGCGTCTCTCGCTTCCCGTTGCTCGTCACCAGAGTGGTAGACGATTAGCAACTGTTCCGCTCCAGGTGTATCATCATAATGCAAACTCATTTAAACCAGCCTTGCAGATAAACACTGAATATTTACCAGCCCATAAAAATTGTCTGGCCAGCTCACACCGCATAAATCAAGCGACGCTATTTTCTGGTGAGTGATAAAATAGATAAAACTAACGTATTTCAGGACTCCCCTGATGCAAATTGTTTGTGGCTCTCGACGTGCAGTTATCTGTAAGATTAATTTCCAAGTCACGCTTTCAGTCACCATGGTTCAGATAAACAACACTGGCAAAAGTGAATTTTCGGCCTGAAGAAAAATATCCGGCTTATTTCAGAAGGAATAAAGGTCATTTCACATTGACAGAAAATCTTTGTGGCTATTAAGACCAAACTGTACTAAGTGAGCTAAATACAAGTTACAGTTTGAACTGCAGATAACATTTCTGTGTTTGACACCAACATATAAAGTCTTGAGATGTAACATTTGTGGAAGAAAAATTGGGGATAGGGAAGAATTTAAGCTCCTCGCCAACAAGAACATTACCGACATTAATTAGGAAAGGAGACAAATGAACAAAGACCCCAAAAGGTATTCTAGAAGTATCTTACATTGGGGGCACCTGGGTGGCTCGGTCCGTTAAGCATCTGACCTCGGCTCAGGTCATGACCTCACGGTGGGGGAGTCCGAGCCCCGCATTGAGGCCCACATCGGGCTCTGCCATGACTGTTCAGATGCTGCCTGGGGTTCTCTCTCTCTGCCCCCCCCCCCCTCTGCCCCTCCCCCATCTTGCACTCTGTCTCTCTCAAAATAAATAAACAAACCTAAAAAAAAAAAAAAAAAGAAGAAAAGTATCTTACTTTGCTAGTTGGGGTTTGGAGGCATATGTTTTGAATTTTCTATCATTCTATTTGTAGAAAGATTTGGAAGCAGGATGAATTTATTGAAATATGATGCTGCTTTAAGAAATGTCCATTTCAAAAGGGAATAGTTAGCTGGAAGGAAGGGCTTTCTCCGGTCAGCGTTTGGGTAGCCAGGTCTGGAGAGTAATGGACTTCCTGAGCGTAAATGGACACTTCCGGATGGCTCCACAGTTCAGTTGGGTCACTGGGGTACGCGTGGCACAGGCCAGGAGTAGACGCTCAATGAATCCTGGAGCTCTGGGCTACTGGGGCTCGTGGGGAGCCTAAAATGACCCTGATGCAAATATGCTTCAGCTCCCCAAGCATTTGCTAATCGTGGTGAAACGAACTACGGCAAATGTGTCCTTGACAGTAAGTTTTACTTTTCTGAATGGTGAAAAGCTGATTCAAACCAACCACTGTAACACGGCATTAGAATGTTCCCAGCCTGGTCCCTCTAGTTGGCCAGGGGCCTGGCTGAGGAAGTCACCCCCGCCCCGGGATTGTGACAGTCACATCCTGACTCCACTCCGGGTCCAGGAGATAGTGCAGAGGGACTGTGGGAAGTACGTCACTCTGGCAGACTCGGGCTCTTGAGTCAGCATCTTAGACTAGCAGGCCGTTGATGAATATTTAACAAATGAGAGAACGGGGTGAGAAATGCTCTCCAGGTCACAGACCATGCTCTGGACAAGCAGGACTGCCTGAAGTTCCCTGGGATGGCCCCTTTGCACCTTGACCGCTGCTATTTCGTATGCAGGAAATACCCTTCCCCTCCCACCCCTGCCAAACGACTTCTCCAAGGCAACCTCATCTAGGATGCCTTCCTGGCTGGCTCCATACCACACTCCGGGTTGAGCCCTCTCTTGACCATGCCTCACCACATCACGGCACTCAGAGAATCTTGCTCACCAGTCCGTGAGCGTCCTGTGAGCTCAATCCCATCTCATTTGCAGAGCTCGGACTTACTAGGAGCCACGCATCTAGCATGCTACTGCATGGGACACCTTACATACGATGGGTAACAGGCTGGGTTAGAGGACGACGACATACCCACAGGGTAGGCATCTGACAAGCCCCACGTTACGGATGAGGCACAAAGGTTGAGTAGACCTGTCGAAGGTCACCTGGCTAGTAAGGGGTCTGTTTAGCACCTGTGGCAGGCAGAAAAAGGGCCCCCCAAAGGGGCCCGCATTCTAATCCTCGGAACCCGTGAATATGTGACCTTACGTGGCAAAGGGACTTTGAAGATGTGATTAAGGATTTGGGGGGGTGGGGAGTCTCCTGAATGGTCTGAATAGGTGCAACGCAATCACGGGGCCCTTAAAAGAGGGAGGCAGGAGGGTCAGACTCGGAGAAGATGTGAGCGAGGAAGGAGAAGCCAGAGAGAGACAGAGCCTGGAAGATACGTGCGTGCTGCCGCCCTCGAAGATGAAGGAGGGGCCGTGGGCCAAAGAACGCGGGGGCCTCAGGAAGCTGGCGGAGGCGCAGGGATACGCTCTCCCCTACGGCCTGCAAAAGTAACGTCCCCCTGCCAACGTCTCGGTTTTAGGGTTTCCAACTCGCAGGGCCAGAAGACGACAAATCTGTGTTGTCGTAAGCCACTAAATTTGTGGTCATTTGTTACAGCAGCCGCAGGAAACTCATACAGCGCCCTTGAACTAGACCACAAGACAGCTGCACTGCCAGGGAAGGGAAGGAACCCGCTGCGTTTACCCAGGAGGCGGCCAGAGGCCCTTCTGAGAAGGTCCCCGGTGTGGAGGGCCCTCGCTGGTTCTGGCGTGCACGTCCTCCGCCCTCCTGAGGAAGTTGGTGCAGCGACCTGAAGCCCTGAGAAGGAGTTGGCTGGAGTGCACTGAACCCCCAAAGCCCCGAGCCTGAGGCGGGTCCCCAAGCTTGTCATTTCCAGGAACGCTGAGGCTCCCTGATGCCAGGAAGGCTCGGTCCACGTGCACTGACCCTCTCACGGCGACCGCGCCACCGCCCCGGCACAGGCCTCCTCAGCCCTCAGGGGGGCGGCAGGGGAGAGGGGAGGCGAGCGAGGAGCTCCGGGGGAGCGGCCCTCCTCAGGAGCTGGTGCGGGTCCCCGGGGCCGCCAGGCTGCCAGCCTCACCGTCAGCCACGAGGACGCTGAGAATCCACAGGAGGGAACTTCCTACTGCTCTCGCTTTTGAAAAGCTCAGTCCGTGAGTCAGGCTGTCGGTTTGCCTGCCTGTCTGGCTCTCTCTGTCTCTGTCTCTCTCTCTCTCTCTGATCAGGCAGCTTGAGAAGGCCTGATCCGATGAGATAAATACCCGCCTCGGTCACCAGGAATCTAAGGCGCGCAGCCAGCTGAGTCACACGGTGGCGATGGCTCAGAGAGAGCCGCGGAGTTCAAGCTGACCTCACTTTGGAAACGGGGCCAGGCGCTGCAATACAGCGGGACATCGGAGAGCACATTGGCCTCCGAAGGCTCCAAGTGCTGTGTGTGCTCTGGCCACAGAAGGCCGTTTTGGAAGGGAGCGTCATGACTCCCCCTGTAACTCGAGAAGTGGGGAGACTGCTGAGTCCGGAGAAAGGCTGGGGAGGAGCGGCCACCAGGGATGCTTCAGGCCACGAGGATGTGGCCTGCAGTGGTAGCCGCTGTCCCAAAGTGACCTCGCTTGACTCAAAGGTGTCTGAAGTCACTGACCCGCTCAGAGCCCAGCCGGGCATCTGACGCGTGTATTGTTTTTTTTAAATTTTTTTTTTAAATGTTTATTTATTTTTGAGACAGAGAGAGACAGAGCATGAACAGGGGAGGATCAGAGAGAGGGAGACACAGAATCGGAAACAGGCTCCAGGCTCTGAGCCGTCAGCACAGAGCCCGACGCGGGGCTCGAACTCCCGGACCGCGAGATCGTGACCTGAGCCGAAGTCGGCCGCTTAACCAACTGAGCCACCCGGGCGCCCCTGACGCGTGTATTTTGAGGGCCTCCCCCTTTGTGCCCGAGTGGACCCGCAGAGCCTGAGGAGCCCCGGGAGAGCTCCTCCCAGACACGGCGAACGGGCTGCACCAGCCCCCGGCTGCACCACGCCACTCCTTCTTGCCCCTCAGGGCCGTCCAAGTACAGAGGGCCATCTTCGGCTGGTGGGGCCGCGGGCTCAACGACGGGACCCAACCCTCAGAAACACCGGTCCTCGCTCTCCCTGCTCGGCCACTGCTTTCACACCCCGCTGAACACCCCAGCTTTGATGACCGGTCACCATTTTCTGTCCTCGTTTACTGCCCTCATCACCCCTGAAACCGAAACCTTACACGTGAAAGTCTGACGAAGACCCAATATCGGATTCCCCTTCCTCTAGAGCTTGCCTGGCTCTCTGCCTGGCTGACCACGGTGGCCGGGCCACAGCTGGTGTCCCCGGCCAGCAGTGAGGTCACCTCCGCAGGCGGCGGGGAGGAGGGAGAAGGACAGGACGAGGCGGGGGCCGCACTCTTGGAAAGTGCTCTCTGGGGGACTGGATTCGCTGCTGGAATCCCGGAGTGGGGGGGGGGCAGAGGCAGCAAACACTGGGGTGAGGAGTCCTCAGGGTCCCGGCTGCCCCACGGGGGCCCTGGACACCCGGCCCCAGAAGATGGGCAACAGAGAGCCACGTCCAGGGGCCCAATTCTTCCTCCTGTGGCGTCCCAGCATCCACTCCACTGCGGCGCTTCCGTGGAAGTTTTGTTCTAGGCCTGGCTCTTGGGCACAGCCGCACAGCATGCATTACGTATGGCTCTTGGGTCCGTGGGCCTGGGCGCCAATCCCAGCCTTACACCATCAGGAAGCTGACTTCCGGTCTCTGAATTTGAGCTGTACCTTCTCTGAACCGTAGTCATTTCCCCTACCTCTCTCCTGTTGGAGGGCTGGAAGGGATGAGTCATACGGAGCATCTGGCCCGGCATCCTGCACACAGGAAGCACGGAGTGGACAGCCCCTAACTGCCCCAGCAGCTGCTTCCTGGCCACCTGCCCGTCTGGGTGCCTTTTTCGGGAACGCACACGTCCACCGCTCTGCTTTTAGAACCCGGATGCCTCGCGAGGCCCTCCAACACCTGTCTGCACGTTCTTCCTCTGCACCCTGGGGTCCCGGCCTCCCGCCCCGGCAGCCCTTTCCACATGCCAGCTCGCGGCTCCCTGCGTCAGGAGTGACCTCTCTTTGTCCTTCCTGGTCACAGGCTCCTCACGCGGCGCGTCCGCCAGGACTTTCTCTTGCCCGAGCACCAAGAAGCACTTACGTGATCAGAGTGGGTAGGAAGTTCTATCTGTCTGCCCAACGACTGTTAAGCCATCTGAGGGCAGGGGTCGTGGCTGGTCCTCCCCATCGCTCCACAGGGCGCACAGCAGGTGTTCACACATCTCTCAGTGGGCCGCGCTCCGGGCAGTGCCCCTTTCTGCACGCCCAGCGCCCGGCCCGGCCCCAGGTCTTCCAGGGAGCCAATCGCTCCAGCTGAAGGCAGGGAAGCTTTGCAGACAGCGCGGCGGGAGCGACGCTTACGGGAACCGAGCGAGCTCCCCAGGCCCCACGGCCCCGCGCCCACCGGGGGCGGCCACATACCTGGTCCCCAGAGCGTGACGCACTGCTGCTCGTGGGTCTGACAGATGCCGTTGTAGCAGTAGCCGTCGACTCCCTGACACGGGTGCCCGTCGTGCAGGTACACGTTGGCCGGGCACTGGGGGCTGGCCCCCGTGCAGAACTCGGGGAGGTCACAGGAATTGCTGGAGTCTCTGCATGCCGTTCCCGCAGGCTTTAGCTGGAAGGAGAGGCTGTTTATGGCCCGTGCACCGCAGGAAAGGAAAGCGGCTTCCCGGCAGCGCTCCAGGGCCGGAGCCGGGGCCGGGCCATCCTCCCGAAGCCTCACATCAAGGGGCAAGGAGCCCAAGGGAAGAGAGAGACACGGAGAGCCGTTAAATACACAGAATCTTGCTCTGGGCTCTGGGGTTTACCTTTCTACTAGGGAGGGGGGCAATCAAGAGCTGCCTCTTTTTTTTCAGTTTTTAATGTTTATGTATTTTCAAGAGAGAGTGAGCAAGGGTGGGGCAGAGAGGGAGACACAGAATCTGAAGGAGGCTCCAGGCTCTGAGCTGTCAACACAGAGCCCAATGCGGGGCTCGAACTCATGAGCCATGAGATGGTGACCTGTGCTGAAGTCGGACGCTTAACCAACTGAGCCACCCAGGAGCCCCAAGAGCTGCCTGTTTTTAATTTCATGCGACATTAGGGTCTTCTGATGAGGAGACAGGCTGGTTGGTGGTACCTGTCACCTCAAAGGAGGCATGGGCAGGGAGTACCGGCCGATGGGCTCCTTAATTCTGAAGATCTCTAGTCGCCACGTGTTTTAAGATGAGGTTTGCTCTTACAGTGTTAGCACTTGTGGCCAAGAGGACAAAAATCATTCCAAGGGCTCGGTGACAATTGTATTGCACTTTGTCATCAAATCATGGACTTGGAAACCTGTCTATAGGACTTCACGGGGCAGAAGTGAAGCAAGGGGGCCGTAAAAGACGTTAGGAACCATCGGCCAATGCCTCACCTTTCTGTGGTTGAAGAAACCGAGGCTCAGAGTGGCTTGTCAGAGGCTACACGGCCAGCGACCTGCCCCACCCCCGCCCGCCCCCTTCCATGGCCAGCAGCTGAGTGCCCGGGGTGGGGGTGGTGGTGGTGTCAGCTTCCTTGAACGTCCCCCAGAAGTTAATCACGGAGAGAAAGGGCAGGATGGATATTTTAGGCTGAACGTAAGATGCTGTAATGCACTTCTGAATCACGGGGCTGGGTGGGGAGCTGAGAGGGAGTTTCCTGCGAGCAGAATGCCAAGATCAATGGCTTAATTGAAAAAGAAAGAAAGTCTACCCTTGGAACCTTTGAACCAAAAGCTCAGGCTTCTCCTCAGTCAGATCTCAGCTCTGAATGACGAGACAAACAATGGAATCGCCCAAACAAATGGCAATCTGTCATGGCAGCAGCAATGACCAAAGTATCAAAGGGCCGCCATTGTTCGGGCTGGGTGGGCCAATCCTTGTGTTGGGAGGACATCAAGATCAAGGTGGTTACGTATATTCCCTGGAGCGACCCGCGTGGCTTCTCAGCCCGGCAGGTAGATGTTCTTGGGATAGAGCGGAGGCTGAGTGACCGGGGTGGAGACTCTCTAGCCGCTCCCATCATGGTGATAGGACCACGCATCTTACCAGCGTCCAGCAGCACAACTGGAGTGTGTCACAGTGAGCCAGAGTTTTGGGGAACAATTCCTTTCCAACCCGTAAATAAATGACTGATCACCGATGACTTAGCATTCAAGTGTGCATTTCACACGAAGATTGGAGGGGGCGCCTGGGGGGCTCAGTGGGCTAAGCATCTGACTCTTAGTTCCGGCTCAGGTCCTGATGGCACAGTTCGTGAGTTCGAGCCCCGCGTCGGGCTCTGTGCTGACACTGCAGAACCTGCTTGGGATTCTGTCTCCCTCTCTCTGTGCCCCTCCCCTGCTCATGCTTTCTCTCTCCCTCTCTCTCTCTCTCAAAAAAAAAAAAAAAATAGATACATAAATAAAGTGTGCATTTCACACGAAGACTGGACAACAGTGGGGGACACCAGCTTGCACGGTGAGGAGTTACGGTTTTCACAATAGAGGGGCCGGGAAGCCATCCTGTTGCCTCGCTCGTCCTGTGTCATTGTGGAAGCACCTGAACCTGGGGGTGGCCTCGGGGCCGAGAGAGCTCACCCGACAGTCTTCACAGCACAGCCCGTGTGCGCACACAGCGTCCGGCTTCAGGGTACAGGTGGTGGCATTGCAGCAGACGTTCGTACATTCCTGGGGAGGAGAGCGGGACTCGTTTGACAGGGTCTCGTGGGGCAACTACTCCTGGAAGGCCCAGGCCATAAAGGGAAGGAGCTGAAAACCAGCCTGAGATTATTTTCACGTCCAGCAAAGCCAAGCTTCTGTGAAGCTTGCCAAGGTCTGTGAGTCCCTGGGAAGAGTCAACAGCACTCATTCCGTGCCTTTCACAGAGGGTAAGGGGAGCGTGCATAGGAAGGCGGGCTGCCCGATCCAGTCAAGTGGGCTGTGGCTGGGGGTCTGTGGGGAGGCCTCTGATTCATGATTCATGCAGGTCTTATTGTAGTGAACAGTCTCGGGATCGCCGGAACACTCTGAACTCACTTTAAAAATATACATAGGTGTGTACAAACTCAACTCTTCAAACACTGACCCTTTTAATCTGGAGCACGCCGGCAGGGAATGAATGGGGTCCAATCAATCGTGGAACCACAGTTCCTTGCCCTCCAGCCCAATGCGGTAGCCAAGACTCTTGCTCAGCACAGGTGGCTGCCTCACCCGGACAAGGCACCTCTCAGGTCCGAAACGCACAACAGAATGACCAAGAGGCCGGAAAGGAGGTCTGTGGGATGTGCCCGTGGATTTGCAAGGGATTTCAACAGAGAGATCACATATTAGATGGACTGCTCTCTCTGAAAGGACGGAAAATGACCTCCTCTGTTAAGTTGTTCTTCACAAGTGCCCACGCTCTTCTAACAAAAGCCCTACAAGGGATTGGCACCTTTGCTCGGCTCTCCCCGAAAGGTCCATACATATTACCTACTGCATTTATGAAGTCCTTGTACTTTAGAACATCCCAATAACCTAGAGTTTACACATGTTAGAAGAAAATGAATTATCCGAAAGAAGAGTTCATGGGGTCATTAGTATTAACTCGTGTTAATTAATTAATTAATGTCCTTTTAGTATTAACTAATGCCCTTTTATTTAGGATGTGACATGAGCAGAAGATATATACCATTAGAGTGAAACCAATCATGTAGTATTTTAATAGTCTAATATTTTACTCCTGAAAACCATGTTCTGGTAATGAAGTTATCATCAGTATTACAAACGCAATGAATAAAATTTTGTGGATAATCCAGAAGATTTAGGACGATCCTGGATCTCTGAGCTGTGTCCTGTGTGAGACTCTATGAATCATGCTCTCATTTGGTGTTTACGATTTGCTCCCATTATACATCCATCCAAAGTTATGAAATTTTAAATTTGCTCAAGGACCTTATAAACATCCGGAGCGTATAACATATACAGTAAGACAAAAGTGCCAACCAGAAGTCATAGCTGTAACTTTGATGACAGGAAGGGTCTCTAACTCATGGACTTATATAAGTTTAGGAACTTGCTTTGTTTTTAGAAGGAGTCCACTGATTGATTGCATTCCTGATCAGTGCTGTCAAATACACAGCAGTGTTGTCCTGTTCACTGTGGTCTAAATGGCTCTACTAACGACATACTAACCAAATGACACATTTCCTTGAGCGTCTCCGTTAAATCAGCCATCTGAAAACTAGGTCCTAAGATTCTTTAAGAACTACCTCCTCACCCCTGACCAAATCACTAAAAAATATAAGCAGCAGTTCAAATGGAAATGCAGCCAAGTAGAATGGCTTTGACTTCAAAGGGGCTTGATAATGTGAGAAAGATAACTAAGTTTAAAAGATATTTGCAGGCTACTGTCATTCTATTGACTTTAAACAAGGAGATAAGGCTGCTTTCCCAACCCCGTTAGCTGGATGAATGAGTGAGTTGTCAGGATATCCTTATGGTTGATGTAAATCCAATGCCCTGTACGGAAGGCTCCAGAAATCACTGGCCTTTTTAACTACCCAGAATCTATTCCTTCTGCAGGACTATACGTATCAGAAGAGACAAATTCTTCATCTGTTGATACATATATTATGTTAGTACTCAATAGGAAAGTTCAACAGAGCCAATGAACACTAGTTCTCGAAAGAAAAAAGAATAATGAAGCCGTTAGTGAACTCTCTGCAAAGGCCATGTCATTCTTGGGTTGTGGGCGGTAGATACAAATTCTTAATCACAGTGCACTGAGATTAAGCCTACAATGCATCCTCCTGAAAACAGTGATTATTTCTGAGAGCAAGGGGGCAGAAGAGGAATCCAGTTATGAGCTGGGGAAGTTCTGGTCCCGTTCGCTCCCCGATGTGGTGACACATTGAGTCCCTCTGGGGGCCAGGGAACACACGGGCTAACACGAAGCAAAGGTGTGAGGACTGTTTCCAGGGCCTGAGCGCTGGGTGGGGGCCTAAAGAGCGCAGGTGAATTAAGCCCGGGGCTGACTAAAAGTTTTGGTCAAAGCAGTTTGGAAACTGGATATGGGTTGTTAGACTCTTGGACACAATTTGAAAAGCAAAAACTAAAAAACTACAAATTGAGGTAAGAGGCTTGCCTAGAACTTTGAAAGATTGCTCAGACTTTGAAAGAAATGTCGAGGGAAAGAATGAGAGGCGTCTCTTCGGATATCAAGAACTTATCCTGTGAAACAAGGACCCAACCACAGAAACATACAGTCGGGAACTATGTGCAAGCAGAACATGGCTCTACCTAAGGAAGGAGTTTGACTGAATCAGTGCTGCCCTGCCCTGACGTCCTGCCTGGGGAGATCGCAAGCACCCTGTCAAAGCTGAATGACTCCTCGATGGAGGCGAAGTTGAGGACCATAACATCAGTGGCTGACAAATTTCAGGTCCTCAAACATTCGTTGACAGGATGGTGGTGGTGTTGGAATACGGAGCCAATGACTGCGGATGATCATTCTACACCTGAGAGTTCGTGACTCTAGGAAGAGCTGTCAAACTTATTTAGAGTAAACAATTACAAGGCGTTCCAATCAAAGAGAAACCATTTTAAGTCCACATGGCCTCTCCTGAGAAATACGGGCAATTTATCCTAATTTTGTTTTTCTTCTGCAGGTAATTAACAAAGTCCCCAAGGACTCTCCCCGTTGTATCCCCCATCCCATGACAGTTTCAAGTTTTCCTCCACTAATCTTCAGAAGAGTTTCTGTAACCCCGTGCATGAGGACTGGCTCCCGTACAGCAATCACCCCCAACACACCGTGAGCAAAATTATCGCTGCCGTGGACAGTGCTGGTATCGCTGTTGAATCCCGGATTTGGAAAGGACGCACAAGCATTTGATGGGACCACCTCTACTAGCCCCATCCCCCAGTGCTTATTCACTCCTGACGTTCTTGCCGAGCTGGCCAGACTGAGACCAAGATCGTTCCTGCTGGTATGGGAAAACGCAGAGCCTTGGGAATTACAAATATGAAGAAGGTTCTACAACCGGTTGCCTGTCTGACGAGCACAGGAATCTGACGGATATCCCAGGATCTCTGCACATTTCCTTCCACCCTAGAATCCCCTTTTCGGAGCAGCCCTCCAAAACATGCTCTCCCTAAGCCCTCACCAAGCCTGTCTGTGAATCTAGCCAAGCCCGCCTTGAACCCGTCTACCATTTCCGCTTGCATAAGCTCTCGGGGAGGGAATCCCACATGCAGACTGCTTGCTATACAAACTCCTTGCTTTGATTTATTCTAAACACTGCCTCCTCCAAGCTTCCAGGAGACACCTGTTTTACCAGGAGATCTCACTGTGTGCTCTCTTTCTCCTTCCTTCTCAAGATCATTCGGAGATTAAAAAGTGGCTGTTAAATAATTTTTTATGTTGCTGAAGTTTATCTTGGGCCCTACGGAAACAAGACATTTGCCTGACACTGGCTGGAAAACAGGGTTAAATAAGCCCTTTGCTGGATACAAATGTTCCCTGCTTCCGCTTACTGCTTCTGAAAGCTAACAAGAAAGAGGCAGGAGCCTGGAGCCTCGGGTTGTGCATACAGAGAAGGCTGCGGCATCAGGCAGTTTTTCTACTTGGGTGGGAGCTCTTGGTTAAAAATGAATGTTGCTTATTCAAATTCCCCTCTGGTTGCTCGCTTTGCAAAGAGAAAGAAATGATGCTTATTAGCCATTTGAAGCTAGCATTCCCCAAGCTTTCTTCTCTGTTAAACGCAAAGCTAAATGCTTTATTTATTGTTCTTGTCCTCAGCTGGCCTCACCTAGACCGTGTCCTTCAATAGAGAAGATTCTTTCTTTTTAAAACCAGTGATACAACTTATTCGGAGATTCAAGAGAAGGCCGCCCTGGCTCGCACAGCTGTTCAAGGCGGGGTGGGGTGGGGGCTCTTTAGGACTTTCCAAGGGGGGGGGGCCTGTTTAGGACTTTCCGTCGTGAGTTTCTAGCACTCTCGTTCTGCCGCATAATTCTGCCAAGTCCCAACTCCTTTGCCAGCCACAGATGCAAGGCGGCGGTCCCAGGGGGCGTCTCTTACCTCCGGCCCTCCACAGTCACACTCCTCTCCTTGCTCCACATATCCGTTCCCGCACTTCTGGCCCCCGAAAGACTGCTTCACTTCTGGCAGGTTGAAGAGGCACATTCCCATGCCTTTCTCCAGGCTGGCCTCTAGGTCCTCCCTGCTGCAGCTGCTGAACACCATGGGGAACGGGAACCTGTGGAGAAGAGCTGAAACGGTCAGCCGTCGAGGCACAGAGTGGCTTCTCGAGCCTTTTCTCGTACAGAGATTCACGGGGCTCGCGGACGAGTGCTGCCCGCATGTCCACCCTTAGTCCCAGTGAACCGAGGCTTAGCTGCCCGGCATAAAACGAGGCGCGCTCGGCTACATCCTGAGATCTATCCCCATGTAGCACCCACGCTACCAAGGAAGAAGCGCTCTACCAAGAAACAAATCCTCTTCTGACCGTTTTCAAATCCACAGATTTGTACAGCATCTCATGATGGACAATCATGAACAGTTCCGCATGAAACGATACGACAAAACAAAACAAAACAAAACAAAACAAAAAAACAAAACGAGTCCTTGGGACCTGCAGCTTGTAATACGAACGCACACCGGTGTCCAAGGAAGAGACAGGTACAAATGACTGTGCGTATCACTTCCTCGGTTCCATGGACACAACCCCACCGTAGGTGAGCGCCGGCGGAGGCTGGCATTCGGGTCTACGAAGGGCAGATCACTGCCTCTGAAAGCAGAGCTGTAAGAAACCGCAGGGGACTGGAAGTGTGGGCCCTGCTCTTGCCTTAAAACACCAGGGCTACAGTGGATGTGGCAAAGTTGGCCAACCTTCCCGGCATAGTTCATGTTCCGCCTTCCAAGGTCCAGAGGGGCTGCCCCACCCCCTTGCTCCAGGATGGGCTAGAGGACTTATTCTCGGCCATGGAACGTGAACAGAGGTGAAGTGATGCGGAATGCTTCCAGTTGAAGGTAAAGGGACTGTGGCTCTTCAGGTCCTTTCGTTCCCCTCGGTCAGCTGAGCTCAGGGTATTGCAATGTCCTAGGAGGGGGCGTCTGGTCCTGACTCCCTGCTGGGAGGGAAGCCACCGGCAGCTTAGAGCCTCGGAGTGTCATCTGGGTGGGAAACCCACCTCTATTATGATAAGCCACTGAAAATTAGGGGCTTGTTTCCTACAGCAGTTCGTGTTGCCCAACACACATAGGGTAGCTCACTCTTTCTTCAGATGCATTTTCTCATATCTTGAGGCAGCTATGGTTATGAGGGGCAAGGACGCCAGAAACTCAGAAGGTTCGGCTATTTAGTGAGGAAGTAGGGCCTGTTGACCGGCAAGCCTGAACACCCTCTTTCCATGTGGACGTTTATGGGGTGACATTATGACCGGATTCTAATCAACTGGCCAAGCCAATGCAAGCTAGATGTATCCCTAAAGATGTCAGACCAGCCACCATTCAATATAATTTGGCATATTTTGAGATCAGGATCATTTCCTGCTAATAAACTGGTAACACGGTCTTATCCCCCCCCAATGTGTTTTATCCATCTCGGGTGATTAACTCTGGAGTAGAATTCGAATCTACAAATAAATGAATAAGCGCAGGTCTTGCATTGGATGGAGAGGTAATAATAATAAAGCAAGGCTTACTTCTAGTGCTGTCACAAAGTTCCTTTCGAAATCTTTAGAACCTCCCTTGGCAGACAGATTACTCTTGATATCAAAATGATGCCGAATAGCTTCAAGTGATAATCACCTGAAAATTCTAATTTTATCCATTTAGAAGTGCTTTGTGTTGACAAGACAACGGTATGTTGTGCAGGGAATCGAGAGCTGTTCCCTTTGCAACGGAATATGTTTCATCAAGGCAAAGGATCAGACCTCCTTCCGTGTTGACAGTCCTAGGACACTTACGTAGCTCAGGGCCTGATCCAGACACTAAACCTTGTTCTCATGTGCTATGCAGCCAGGTGTTGTGATGAACGCTTATCAATGCATTCTGGAAAGGAACGGATTTCTAGAATGTTTTCACAGTTAACTAGAAAAGACAGTAGGGTCACCGGTGAAGCTCAGGAAGGGTTGAGAGCAAGAACAACACTAGTTGAGAGAAGATCAGCGAACCACCCTGTTTCACAAATGGGCGGAGAACGTCCACCAGTGTTCGGAGGCTAAAGGCTTAGGGGCCGAGGCCAGCCCCAGACCCTCCCGTCTCACTGTCTTGCAAAATGTCAAATGCATGTTGGGCTTTGGAGAGATGAGACTAAAGAAGAGGGATAGACAGTAAGAAGATGGATGGGATTAGTGTAAGTCCAGGACTTAAACTTCAGAACGTTTGGGAGAGGAGAACAGATCCTTGTTGGCACAAATGCGTTCGTGTGTCTGCTAGATGCTCTCAGAAGTAGAGTTACCTGCGTTATGGTAAGTTTCTATTTCTCTTAGAAATGGTGGGGGGGGGCAGTGAACAAAGCATTGGAAAATCCTGATTATCATGGAGCCTCCATTCCAGCCGGGCAGGTGGGTAATGCATAAGGTAAGGGGGCCAATGAAGTGTGCTAGAAAGGGATGTTAAAGGGAAAAATTAAACAGGCAAGGAGGAGAGGATGTGTGTGGGAAGAACTGAACGTTTAGGAAGGGTGGTAGAGAAAGACATCACTGGGTGTGTGTGGCGGTGGCATTTGAAGCTCTCACCTGAAGGAGGCGAGGGACCACACTGTGGGTGCATCTGGAGGAGGAACATTCCAGTCAGAGGGAAGAGCTGCTTCAAAGATAGATGGAGAGATAGGACTGGTCTAGAGGAATGTGCTAAATAGAAGACCTCTCGGCCACCCAAATTCATGCTGATGCTAAGCAGACTACCAAGGAGTATCATTAAATGGTGGGGAGCTTTGCTCTGCACGGACCAGACTGATAATGGCTGAAGGTATTTTTCATAAGAACTCTAAACTCCTATTATTTCCCCCCTTTTCAGGAAACTATTTTTGAATGGCAAGCAAAGGTATGCTCATCATCTCCCTTCTGCTGAGGTCCTGTCAGTTGTAAGAATGAGAATATTTAAAAATTATATCTAGGGGCGCCTGGGTGACTCAGTCCCAAGGTTGGGCGTCCGGCTTCGGCTCAGGTCACGATCTCCCAGTTGGTGGGTTCAAGCCTCGCGTTGGGCTCTGTGCTGACAGCTCAGAGCCTGGAGCCTCCTTTGGATTGTGTCTCCCTCACTCTCTGCCCTTCCCCTACTCGTACTCTGTCTCTCTCAAAAATAAACAAACGTGAAAAATTTTTTAAAAATCGTATCTCACCCAATGGCCCTTCCTCCAATAAACAGAATTTAGTGATGGTAAAGGATTTTAAATCTCAAAAGGGAATTTGATGGCACCAAATATTAGACTCTCCTAATTACAATACAATCCTGATCTATGCATATTTGAAAACGTTTGACGTCCCAAGAACCACTGGTTGCCTAGCGAACCACTGATGTCTTGCCTTAAGAGCCAAAGAACAGTTCGTTCACTGGCATAAAAAATATGCCAGTGAACCATGAACAACGTACGGAGTCTATTCCCCAGGATGGCATCAAGAATCCATGGGCGGGATCGATCAGCACGGCGATTATTAAGATTGCTGTTTCCTCAATGGAGTCACACGTAAAAGAGGGTCACCAGAAAGTGAGTGTCACCCTCCTTTCTAACTTTGAAGGAGGTTAGGATGACAGAATTAAACCTTTTGTGTAGTGTGGTCACTACTCTTTCACTTGTCACCCATGTACTTACTTAGGCAAGAAGCAACTTTCAAGCGTCTATTACATTCGAAGCTCTGAGGAGGATCCCAAGATGATTCAAATATGTCTTCCCACTGTTGCCTCATCCGACCTTTGCCCAAGGAACTACCAGACACACCCATGCCCCACACTGCCTCTCCACCCATAGAAATAAAATATGGACACATGTTTACGTATGCATAAAATATACCATGCATACTCATCCATATAAATAATGTAGAAATTACATAAAATATAAATGATATTTAATTATAACGTATATATTTAGTTGACATATACAGATACATATTTAAAAAATAACTATGTATTGAGAACTAGCTAGGTGCTATGGTGGGTGCTTTCTCACAGTACTATTTTTTTGATGCTTTTTTGCTTTTAAATTTA
The DNA here is from genome assembly GCF_018350175.1 of Felis catus. Taxonomy (NCBI): domain Eukaryota; kingdom Metazoa; phylum Chordata; class Mammalia; order Carnivora; family Felidae; genus Felis; species Felis catus. The sequence continues at coordinate 81,496,635 of NC_058378.1, forward strand.
AATGTATACAACGGAATATTACCGGCAATGAAAAAGAATGAAATCTTGCCATTTGCAACAACGTGGATGGAACTAGAGGGTCTTACGCTAGTTGATTTAAGTCAGTCTGAGAAAGATAAATACCATATGATTTGTGGAATTTGAGAAACTCAACAGATGAACATAGGGGAAGGGAAGGAAAAAGAAGATAGGAACAGAGGGAGTCAAACCATAAGAGACTCTTAAATACAGAGAATAAACTGAAGGCTGCTGGGGGCAGTGAAGGGGGATGGGTTAAATGGGTGATGGGCATGAGGGAGGGCACTTTTCAGGATGAGCACTTGGTGTCATACACAAGAGATGACACCCTGGGTTCCACTCCTGAAGCCAAGACTACACTGTATGTTAACGAACTTGAATTTAAATTAAAAACAAGTTCAAAGCAGTCTAGAGAGACAGGTATCGCTACGCTCATTGTGCAAACAAGACGAAGGATTGGACTGAGAGTGTACAGTTAGGGGGTGGCAGATGCTAGATTGGATTCCAAGTTCAGTCATTTAAAAACCCCATTTTCGTCATTACTGATGTCAGTTCAGCGCGGCACTACCTGTAGTGAATGGCCAGAACGTGGGCAGTGATCAAGAAACCCTTGATGCACGGATGTAAACACGGAGGACAAATCCCCCCACCCAACAGATGCCTGGATGAGTGGTCCTCCGAGTGTGGCCCCTGCATTAGCATCACTTTGCAACTTACCAGAAATGCAAATGCCCAGGCCCCACCCAGACCTACTGAGTCAGAAAACCTCAGGGGTAGGGCCCAGTAATCTGTGTTTTCACAAGCCCTCCAGGTGACTTTTTACACCAAACTCCACACCCGAAAAACAAATGATCCAGGGAAGATATGGGCAGAAAACACGAATAGACGCTTCTCTAAAGAAGACATCCAGATGGCCAACAGGCACATGAAAAGATGTTCAACGTCGCTCTTCATCAGGGAAATACAAATCAAAACCACACTCAGATACCACCTCACGCCGGTCAGAGTGGCTAAAATGAACAAATCAGGAGACTATAGATGCCGGAGAGGATGTGGAGAAACGGGAACCCTCTTGCACTGTTGGTGGGAATGCACACTGGTGCAGCCGCTCTGGAAAACAGTGTGGAGGTTCCTCAAAAAATTAAAAATAGATCTACCCTCTGACCCAGCAATAGCACTGCTAGGAATCTACCCAAGGGATACAGGAGCGCTGACGCATAGGGGCACAGGTACCCCAACGTTTATAGCAGCACTTTCAACAATAGCCAAATTATGGAAAGAGCCTAAATGTCCATCAACTGATAAATGGATAAAGAAGCTGTGGTTTACATACACAATGGAATACTACTTGGCAATGAGAAAGAAGGAAATCTGGCCATTTGTAGCAACTTGGAGGGACCTGGAGGGTATTATGCTAAGTGAAATAAGTCAGGCAGAGAAAGACAGATATCATGTTTTCACTCCTATGTGGATCTTGAGAAACTTAACAGAAGACCATGGAGGAAGGTTGGGGGGGGGGGAATCATTACAGAGAGGGAGGGAGGCAAACCACAAGAGAATCTTAAATACATAGAACAAACTGAGGGTGGATGGGGGTTGGGGGGGAGAGGGGAAAATGGGTGATGGGCATTGAGGAGGGCACTTGGATGTTGTGAGGAATGTAGATGTTGTGATCATTGAGGATGAGCGCTGGGTGTTGTATGTAAGCCAATATGACAATAAGCTTTATTAAAAAATAAAAATTAAAAAATAAAAATTAAAAAAATTGGGGTAAAACTCACATCATGTAAAATTCTCCATTTAAAAGTATACAGTGTAGCAGCTTTTAGTACATTCATAATGTTGTGCAGCCCTCACCACAATGGAATTCCAGAACATTCTCCTTACCCCCCCCCCCCCCAAATGAACCCCATACCCATTAATTAAGTGGTCACTTCTCGTTCCCTCCTCCTTGCAGGACCTGTCAGCCACTCATCTGCTTTCTGTCTCTTTGGAGTTGCCTGTTCTGGGCATTTCATATAAATGCAGTCATACATTACGTGACCTCTTAGGTCTGGCTTTTTTCACTTAGCATAATGTTTCCAAGGGTCATCTGTGTTCTGACACTACCAAAATTAAGGTTTGGGAACCACTGACCTAGATTTAAAACTCAGATGTTGTAAAGATAATATAGGGACAAACCCACACCTACTCATGTTGAAAAATAAGAAACACAATCCAGGTGCCTCATTGGTCACCTGTCATGCACTGTTTTAAATTAGAAACAGTTCTGTTTGGGGCACCCGTGTGGCTCAGTTGGTTGAGCATCCAACTCTTGATTCCGGCTCAGGTCATGATCCCAGGGTTGTGGGATCGGGTCCCATGTCAGGCTCCATGCTGAGCACAGAGCCTGCTTGAGATTCTCTCTCCCTCTGCCCCTCCCCCACTCTTGTATGTACTTTAATAAAAGACATTAAAAAAAGAGAAATGATTCTGTTTTACACTGTGGTTCCATTTTCTAAGAAAAGCCCTACGTATAGCATTTTGAAAACGTGGTTAGGCATGTGCTAAAAATTCCATGAGTATCTGTCTTTAAAAAAAAATTAAGTTTACTTATTTATTTTGAGAGAGACAGAGCCAGTGCAAGTGGGGGAGGGAGAGAGAGAGAAAGGGAGAGAGAGAGAATCCCAAGCAGGCTCCGAGCTGCCAGTGCAGAGCCCGACGTGGGGCTGGAACTCACAAAACCATGAGATCACCATGTCAGCCGAAACCAAGAGTCGGAAACTTAACTGACTGAGCCACCCAGGCACCCCTTTATTTTTTTAAGTAGGTTTCATGCCCAGTGCAGGGCTTGAACTCATGACCTGGAGATCAGGACCCAGGCTGAGATCAAGAGTTGGATGCCTAACCGACTGAGCCACCCAGGTGGCCCTATCTGTCTCTAAGAGCCAAACTCAAATCACGAATAAATTTTCAAATACCTATCAGTGTTATCTCAGAATGACCAACTACTCGTCATATTATATGCTAATTGAGGTGCCACGGAAGGTTCTGGTTGTGAAAAGTGAGGTTTCCGTCCTGAAGCAAGTTCCTTCCTCTTGCTTCGAACTCCAGTGTATGGGATTCTGCCTTCCTTTGGTCTATGCTGTTTCTGTCTCATTTTACGGCTGTATTCCCCGGAAGACTGATGCAAAGAACACTAACTGGGCCATACAGTTGCCCACGACATCAAAGATCTTCTGCAGCCCAGGGTCGGTAGCTTTAAAAGACAAGCCTCTGGGGGCGCCTGGGTGGCGCAGTCGGTTAAGCGTCCGACTTCAGCCAGATCACGATCTCGCGGCCAGTGAGTTCGAGCCCCGCGTCGGGCTCTGGGCTGATGGCTCGGAGCCTGGAGCCTGTTTCCGATTCTGTGTCTCCCTCTCTCTCTGCCCCTCTCCCGTTCATGCTCTGTCTCTCTCTGTCCCAAAATAAATATAAAAAACGTTGAAAAAAATATTAAAAAAAAAAAAAAAAGACAAGCCTCTGTTTCTCCCATAGCTTTCAGGAAGTTCACCACAACATGCATTTTAATACATCTTGTACATTATCCCAAAAATGCCAGGCCAGCAGCTAATTGAATTGACATATAGCAATGATAGACTGGGGCAAAGCAATAAAACGGAAGAATTAGACGAGAAGCCCTTCTGCAAGATACCTCCCCTCCGCACAAGCACGCTTCCAAATGATTGTATGTAGGACCCAGAAAAAAAATCGCTGCTTCCCGCTCACGGGCAGATGCCACACCAGGGTGACGGGTCCTGCCCAGATGTGACCTCTTCCGTTACATTTCCGCCTTTGCCTCTAATATTTAACAACCAAGGACACTTGGGGACAAATTTACCATGCAGAATGCAAGGTCAGAAATAAAACGTGGATGAAACGGACAGCTGGGCGATTCTGGAAAAAACCAAAACACAAAACCCCCTTTTCCAAAGAGGAACTCTTCTCACGGTAAATGCAGCCACGGCTTAATATTTTAGCCGTCACAAAGCTGCCAAGTAAAACATTATTAGGGGTTACTTTTACGTTGACAAATCTGTAGTCAGAAAATTCTTTGCTTGCAGAAGTCTATTGTGAGATTCAGTGCTATATTCTTGGGGTGAACCATACTAAGCCAATTTATCAGCCTTGACAGTAGAAGTCGGGAGTTATCTGCCTTGCAAAAGCTCTCTGGGTATTATCTGGGGACAAAGGCCTTTCTTGTGGGAAAGGAGGCAGCCAGGGAAAGCAGGTGTAACCAGGCTGGATTCACAGGGACCACAGGTCACCATGCACCGGGTTTCCTGAGACGCTGTTGCCTCATTAATAAGTGTGTGCCGGGTTCCCAGCTCCGCATTCTGGGGGTGACATCAGTCTGTGGTGCTGCCTGCAGGAACGACACTGAAGTGACCCGGGAAAAAGGAGGGGGAAATGGCCTGGGCAGCCGCTGAGAACACCTTGGAGCGGACACATCGGTGTGACAGAAAACAGCCAACGTCGCAGGAAACCAGGATGGATGGGAAGCCATCCAGATTTCTCTGTTTAAATCGATTGGAAAAGAAAAAAAACCCCAACGAACAACAAACAGGAGCCTCGCTTCTCCCACAGCTGATAAATGATTAAGGCATAGCTGGTTTTGGAAAATATGTTGTCGACTTTCCGCTTCCCACCGATTTCTCTTTGCAGGTGACAGATTCCACAGGCCGGCGGGGTCGGGGGGGGGGGTGGGCTCTTTACCTGGGCGCGTTGCACAGAGCAGGTGGAGAAGAATCGAACGGGGAAGCTGGAATCCGAGCACCCCATCTATCAAAACTAAAGCCAAGATTGAAAACTAAGCCTCAGCGGTCACATCTACAGATCGGGGTCACAATAACGGCCTCACACTCCACGGGTCAGGATCAGTGAGCTTGTAACAAAAATGGGGAAGTCGCGAGTTAACATCAAAGCATCGTGGGATGCTCGCTGCCGGTATTCCCAGAAACAAGCTGTGTATTTCTTTCTAAGAGTTGTGTCTTAGTGCCTTGAAATTACCGACTGTCAGTGCCTCGTACATTCGAGGACTTAGAAGCATTGTCCACAGGGTGCAGAATTCGTCATCGATTGGGGGCCCGAACGGAGCAATCGTTAAACTGTAAAACCACAAGGACACGGAAGCTGGAGAGGAAAACGATTCAGGAGGCCCGGGAGGATCAGGCAGTTAAGTACGAGGCCTCGTTTTGATACATACATGGTGTGAAAGGAGCAGAAAGATGCACGTCAGGAATGCAAGGGCGGGGGCTCCTGTAGCTCAGCCAGAACTTAGGAGCATAAACAACGAACACAAACAAAAAAGGCATCTGGGCGACTCTTACCTGCCACGCGGTCATGGTTGTGATCAGTTCCTGGAAGCTCGTTCCAAGTCTCTCCCAAAGCGCACAGCCCGTGAGCACATTCTACGTACCTGTCCAACCTTGGACTCCACAGCCGAGGCCAGGCCCCGAGCTCCGGGTGGAAGAGGACCCCAAAGAGAGCCGACCTGGCCTCCGTTCTCTGAGAACGCGATCGAATGGCTCATTCTCCCCATGAATTCCACAGCGAGCCCGATGACCTTCCTTCAAAAACAACGCCTTGGGGCACCTGGGTGGCTCAGTCGGTTAAGCCTCTGACTTCAGCTCAGGTCATGATCTCACAGTTCGTGAGTTCGAGCCCCGCGTCGGCCTCTGTGCTGACAGCTCAGAGCCTGGAGCCTGTTTCGGATTCTGTGTCTCCCTCTCTCTCTCTCTCTCTCTCTCTCTGACCCTCCCCCGTTCATGCTCTGGCTCTCTCTGTCTCAAAAATAAACGTTAAAAAAAATTATAAAAAAAACCCCAAAACCAACAACAACGCCTCAAATTCACCCAGTTCAGAGCTGACGTTCCGTGTTCCTAGTCCCTCTAGGAGCACAAACCCCACAAGATCACCGTCTTCTCTTACCTCCTTGAGCATGAGGCCCATTTACAGCGAGAGAGGATGCCCGAGGTCGCCTTGGGGATGGACTTTACTCGGTCAAGTTTCAAAGCCCAAATCCTAGGGACATCTTTAAACAAACCTTTAGGTTTTCCACAGTTATGCCCAGGAATGAAAACTTTCGATCACCACGCGCAGAACTCAGGGGTGGGGAGGAGGGGGTGCTGTCGGGACCGGCCTGGTCCCCAGCAGCCTGGCAGGACGGAGGAACAGCTCAAGGAGGCCCATTTCGGGGGCTTGGGCTCCATTTTGCCTTGCATGTCGGCGATAATGAGCATAATTATTCACAGCGGTTACCACTGGTGGGTGAGTCCCTGCTGTGGGCCGGGCGCTCGGTGGGCGCACTCACTCACCCAGCCCCCCCCGCCCCCCGTGGGTCAGAGGACATCATCTCTATTGTGCAGATGAGGAAACTGAGGCTCAGAGAGGTTCGGTACCACGTCATAGTTGTTTCACGTGTGGAAACACTGCTCTCTGACCTGAAGTCCCACGTTCAGTGCAACCACGGTGCCTCCACGACAGTCACGAGGCCTTGAGAAGCGGCTTCCGGGAGGCACCCCCTGGGGAAGGGCCGCAGGGCAGTCTCAGGCTTGACCCGAGTCAAGGACGGGTGGCTGGAGTCAGGTGGAGGCCGAAGCCAAACCGGCCACACGGCAGGCACGTTACTCCAAGGAGACCCTCCCGGCCCCTCCCCGAACATCTCCGGTGAGACGGGAAACAAAGGCCAGGTCTGGGGATTTATCCAGCACCTGAGGTCAAGCGCGGGCCAGAAGGCACCCACCTGGGGGAGATTGTGAGCCTGTTGGGGCCCCAACAAGCTGAGGGCGGAAGACTCCTCGGGGCGGTCGGGCGGTGGGGGGGACCGAAGGAAGCCCGAGTCTGCATTCTGCCCACCCGCACGTGCACGGGGCGTGACACCAGGAGCACTGGCTCGCGCAGCGGAGCAGGACCCCGGGCGACCGAAAGGAGTTCCTCCCGTCAACTCCGGGAATGGAAGGCGACCCGGCCTTGGACCCAGCGCTGACCCAGATGGGCTGCAGAAGGCAAAGGAGAGCTCCAGGCCAGGCCCAACTTGATCAAAACCGTCCTTAGTAGGGCAGTTCCAGCGTTAATAGCAAACACCTGGGATTCAGAAGGACGCCATCTGCGGCCCATTATAATTCATGTTGCTACATGTGAACTTTGACCTCTGCTCCTCCTCCCTGGAAACCAATTAAAGCCCAAATGTAATTTCCCCGAATTCTCAATAAAGAAAGATGCCCGCTGAGCTCTGGTCAGTTGAGGGGTGCGCGGGAGGTTTCTGGACCTTACCAGAGACGAGACCTTTCGCTCCTGTGCGCAGGCAGCTGTTTCCTCCTGAACCCAGTCCCGGAGGGCCCCGGGGAGCGAGGGCGGGGGGGCCCCGGCCCATCAGGGGCCGGGTCTTGGCGGAGCTTCTCAGCTTCCTTACGAGAAGAGGCCTCTGGCTCTGCGTGGGGCCCGCCAGGGACCGGGCTCCGGCGGAGGCAGACAGATCCAGAGGTCAATGAGGGACAGGGAGCGCGTCCAAGATAACTCCGTTTTTTTCCCCCGACCCTAGCAATCAGACCTGCGAAGATGATGCCAGTTGCTTCTGCTGACTCTGAGTCTGTAACAGGGAAGACACGTTTCATCAAATGTGATAGAGGAAGGCGGGCACGGCCAGCCACCTCCGAGCCACCCAACCAGGGCTGAAGTTTGTACGAGCCCTGGTCTCGCCTCGCTGGGCTCCTTGACACGGGAGTCGCCATCAGGGCAAGCCAGAACTCAAGAAGGGTGAAGGACTGGCCCGTGCCCCCCCCCCCCCCCCCCCCGTGATTGGGAACCAAAGTCCCCTCCGCTCAGAGACACCCGGGGAGGTGTGAAGAAAGGGGCCAAGAACCGGAAGCTGTGGGCTGACATCTAGAGTCCGGTCCTGACCCGCTATGGGGCCACTAGGCTCCTCAAACTTCAGTTTTTTTCATCTGTAAAATGCAGGCGATTGTATTTGCCCTTTCCTCTCAGGCACAATCAAATGAGAAGGAGATATGAAAGTTCTTTGCAGACTGGAGAGTGGCCCATAAAGCCTACAAGGCATTACTCTTACTACTACTTTCATTCATTCATTCATTCATTCATTCATTCATTCATTCATATTTTGAGAGAGAGAGAGAGATAACAAGCCACGGAGAGGGGCAGAGAGAGAGACAGAGAGAGAGAGGGAGGGAGGACCCCAAGCAGGCTCTGCACAGTCAGCGCAGGGCTGAACGTGGGGCTCGAACTCATGAACTGTGACATCATGACCTGAGCCGAAACCAAGAGTTGGACTCTTAACTGACTGAGCCACCTTAGCATGGAAGGCGTCTCTTACCACTACGTGTAGATTTTATATTTTTGTCCCGTCTCCTCTCACTTCTGCTAAATTCAGCAAAGGCTTTCAGGGGAGACGCTTCAGAAAGGACCCCACTGTTTGAAAGCAAATTGCTCTGGTCACTCTGATCTCCATGGAGCATGTACGAGAAAAGCAATGGGCCCAGCCACCGGTTTGCCACCCATTTCCCTGGGGGTTCTCAGCTCTCATTCTTTTTTATTTTTATTTTTCATTTTGTTTTTGCTTTTCTACTGATTATATCATATCTATTCTTGAAGCTATTATAAATCCACTGTAGAATGATGTGGGATATACAACAAATGAAAACGGCAGTGCTGCGAAGGCTGGTTAGTGTAAGAGACCACAGGCTCAGCCTTCACCCCGGAGGTTTAGCCGTTACACGGAAGGTGGAAAGATGGCCTCACTCTGCATACATCTGATTGTGCTGCAACCACTATCCATCCATCCATCCGTCAGTCCACCCACCGTTCTCCCTTCCCTCCCTCCCTCCTTCCCTTCTTTCCTTCCTTCCTTCCCATCCTTCTTCCCCTCCCTCCCTTCCTTCCATCATTCCATCCATCCATCCATCCGTCAGTCCACCCACTGTTCTCCCTTCCTTCCCTCCCTCCTTTTCCTTCCTTCCTTCCCATCCTTCTTTCCCTCCCTCCCTTCCATCATTCCATCCATCCATCCGTCCATCCACCCACCATTCTTCCTTCCTTCCCATCCCTCTTCCCCTCCCTCCCTCCCTTCCATCATTCCATCCATCCATCCATCAGTCCACCCATTCTTCCTTCCTTCCTTCCTTCCTTCCTTCCTTCCTTCCTTCCTTCCTTCCTTCCTTCCTTCCTTCCTTCCTTCCTTCCCAGCCTTCTTCCCCTCCCTCCCTTCCTTCCATCATTCCATCCATCCGTCAGTCCACCCACTGTTCTCCCTTCCTTCCCTCCCTCCTTCCCTTCTTTCCTTCCTTCCTTCCCATCCTTCTTCCCCTCCCTCCCTTCCTTCCATCATTCCATCCATCCATCCATCCATCCGTCAGTCCACCCACTGTTCTCCCTTCCTTCCCTCCCTCCTTTTCCTTCCTTCCTTCCCATCCTTCTTTCCCTCCCTCCCTTCCATCATTCCATCCATCCATCCGTCCACCCACCTTCCTTCCTTCCTTCCTCCCTTCCTTCCTTCCTTCCTTCCCATCCATCCATCCATCCACCCACACACCCATCTATCATTCCACTCACCATTATCCACTCATCTACTGACCCATTCTTCTATCCATCCATGCTTTGATTCAAGAAGTATTTACTGCACTTCACTATGTGCCAGGCACTGTTTTAGGTGCTGGGGATGAGGATTTAGCAAGAACAGAACAAAATTTCTGACCTGGTGGAGCTTGAAGTGGGTCCTGCTTGATATTGCTGGGTGGCAGAGAGGCCCAAAATTTACGTGGCCTCCGTGCCATACGCCCGGGGCAGAGGAGGAAGCCACGTGTGCGTGTGTGTGTGTGTGTGTGTGTGTGTGTGTGTGTGTGTGGGAGGGGGGAGGGGGGAGGGAAGCACTGGCAGAATTTCAGCTGTAATGTTTTCGCACATGTTCTACCACAAATAAAATGCTGGATTAACGAGCAATGACAGGAAATAATTCTCTGCTGTTGTAATATAAGTTGAAGGAAGTTTGTAGAACTAAACGGTTTAAAACTGGGGCGGTTTTCCTGCCTCCCAGAAGTCGTGCAGGGACACTGCTCTCTACTGAGAAGGCTTCAGGCCACAGACGAAACCCAAACACGGCCGTGGCCACGTCCATGCGGCAAACACACCGGTAGGACTGAACTGCACAGCTCCCGCACTTGTCCTCAGCCTCGATGCGTGGAGCCCAGCTGCACGGAGCTCCCTCGAAGCCTGCAGCTGGGAGGAAGCCCAGCACTCTTCTCTGACCACCACCTCGGGATAGACGCCCTTCTCCTCTTCCTGAGGCTTAGCTGCTGCAAAGCAGTGGCATTTTGATTTGAGGTAAGTAACAGGAAAGTGGAAAGGCAGGGGCTTGGGACCTGGGGACTCAGCCTTCTGTCCTGGGGCTTCCAGTTGGGTTGTTTTGAAAATGTAGGGAGTACATTTAACTTTCTGAGCCTCAGCTTTCTTATCCTTAGAATGGGCATTTTAAAGATATGTGCGATGCCCGACAAATGACACCCAGGTGACTGATGAACGAGGACGGTGGAATCCAATCCTTGAGGGTCAAAGTCAAGTTCTCCCATGTGCATTTCCCCCGAATGGGATATTTAAGGAGCAGTGGCCATGCTGACCCATCTCCCCAGCTTGACCTCTCTGTTTTGTGCCCAGCTTAAGAGAGGAGGGTGATTCTACTGGGCTCTTGGGCAGGGACTCTGAGTATTCCAACTCGGCATGAATTGCAGACAAACGTCTGTATTTTACAGTGAGCGACACCCAATTACACAGAGAGGAACAAGAACGTTCTCCATAGTGATGCGCCCTCTTGAACTCTTTTCGAGAATCTCTCCTGCCAGTTCATTTCCCTCTTACGATAATGTCGGGATGCAGCCAACTAAATTACTCTGGCTGGGTAATTAAACTGGTTCTGGGCGGTAGTGTTTTAATGTTACTAGAGTCCTTCATTTTGTCGCTGTTCCCCCTTTGTCCTCTCCTTGAATAAAAACGTCCATGTATCCCCCTATACTTTGAAGAATGACGTGAAGCCTTTCCCAAACTTTCCATTGAGAAAACAATAATCACCTTTAAATGAAGAGACAATATGGGGAAATGATTTCCCACAATCCCCTTCTTACAAAATCCCCTTCTGATAAATGTGTTCCATGATCTCAGTTCCTCAGGGTTCGGGGGCGGGGGTGAGTTTTAATTACACGGATCCTGCACTATTCTTCAAGAAAGCAACTTCTACATAGAGTAGAGACTTCCCAAATACATCCAATTTCTATCAGTTCCCACCACATCCCCAATTCTGAGGAATCTTTCACTGAGCAGTTCATTTTAGTTCCTTGAAACACATTTTCAGAGAGAAGTCTCCTCAAACAGAAATCCAGTTTCCCAGCAATGTGAGCTAGAAATCCCCGGGAGGAGTCCTCCTGACCTCATTCGGTTCTTTAGGGTTCAGACTGGATTGTATCCCAGAATGTCTTCCCTGCCCACCATCCCTTCCAACTTTTTTTTAAAGAATGTTTATTTATTTTTGAGAGAGACAGAGAGAGAGACAGAGAGACAGAGAGAGAGACAGAGAGAGAGAGAGAGCGAGCAAGTGAGCATGAGCATGGGAGAGAGGGAGACACAGAATCCGAAGCAGGCTCCAGGCTCTGAGCTGTCAGCACAGAGCCTGACGCAGGGCTTGAATTCATGAACCACGAGATCATGACCTGAGCCAAAGTCGGATGCTCAACCGACTGAGCCACCCAGGCGCCCCAGTCCCTTCCAACTTCTGCTCCCAGTTCACAATGAGTTAGTGTTGTTGTTGGTGGTTTTCTGAAAGTGTGACATGGTCTTATGTTTAGACATGCCTCCTTATTTTGTACAGGCATACGCTTCTAGAAGAGGTGCCATGAAACCCAGGACCTTATAAATAGATCAGATCAGGCGCCTCTGCGGTGAGCCTTACGGCACCAAAAACGTCCCCCGTCAGAGTCCTGAGGTTCTGTTATGTAATCAGCAGTCTACTTGCCTGTCACGAGTTCTTAGAAGTCAAGGTTCCTTCTGGGTCTGTGCCCCTACTCTGCTCCCTAGGACCTGGCAGGCACACAGGGGCACAGTAAATCCTAGTTGAGTAAATGAGTGGTTTCACTATGCTTGGTTGCCTCACCCCATTTCCTGGCAGCGGGCTTGTCCTGAGTCAGAGTCACGGGGGGAGGCCGAACCTGGGCGGAGGCCATCCAGATGTGCTACACGTCCAGACAGCTGTGTAGCGAGCAGGTATGCGACGAACGTTTCCTGAATCGAATTAAATGGAATTGAAGGAGCCAATTATACAAACTTTTGAGGACACAGAACGGCAGGGCTTTGTGCTTAAACATGGTTATCTGATCCAGTTGTGGACGTTATTCCTGAACGTCCAACCTCAGCTTACTGTAAATCATTTACACCACCGGAGAGCAAGGGGTCATGCTCATTTAAGTTTCTTAGCCTGCAGTCTCCTGGGTGCACACCCTGGGGCTCTCCACTCTCTGCTGGCAGCCGGGGAGCACATCCTTTGCTTCGGAGCCATTTGCCAGTCTGGATTAAACAAAACCCAAAGAGCCCCAAACCTCACCCTTAGCATCAGCATGACAACTCTGCAGTAATTCCTTTTAGATACCCACCCACGGAGTGCGGAAGGGCTCTTCCATGGCTCTTTGAAGTTGAGTCCTCAAAGGATGCTTGGTGTAAGGAAAGCAAAGCGACATCCTAGAGAGAACAGCATTTTGTACATCACGTATGCAAAGCTGGGAGGCGAGAGCGTGGGGCGCGCAGCCTGGGGTGCTGATGTAAGACGCTTCTCATTGAATCCCTCATGCCTATTAACTACGGCAAAATACACCAGACTTTACACCCTATCGCGCTCACTTAGGTTTTCCAAGAAGCATGTCCTGCCTTTATGAAAATAGACACAAACCACTTAATTGACAAGCCATAATAGCTTGAATGCTAGTGATCTTAAAAGTGAAGAAATCTCGGGCTGCCCGGGTATCTCAGTCAGCTGAGCGTCTGACTCTTGATTTCATTTTGGTTCATGATCTCCCGGTTCGCGGGATTGAGCCCCACGTCAGGCTCCGTGCTGACAGCGCAGAGCCTGCTTGGGATTCTCTCTTTCCCACTCCTTCTGCCCTCCCCCTGCGCGCTCTCTCTCAAAATAAATAAATAACCTTAAAAAAAGAAGTGAAGAAATCTTAAAAGGGAAGTCAGATCATAGTTTTGCTTTGCCTAAAACCCTCCAACGACTTCTCATTGCCCTGGAGACAAAACCACGTCCCTGTCTGGTGGACTGGGCTTTGCTCACTCGGCCGCCCCCCACCCCCTTCGTCTCCAGCAGGCACCAGCTCCCCAGGCCCCCAGGCCCCACCCCCATCCGGATCCAGCCCCATGAGCCCCTCCAAGAGAGTTTTGCCCCAAACCCCCTAATAAAAGGGGGGGGCCCTAGCCCACGCGTTTCCTTTTCACCCTCTTCCTGTGTGTCCTTCAAAGCACTCCTTTTAACTCGTGGTTTTTAATTTATTGTTTTTCAAGTCTGTCTTCCCCAAGAGAGTGCAAGCTCCAGGAGGCAAGAAGGGGGTCTGTCCCGTTCACGGTTGTCACCCTGACATCTGAGCATCAGGGCGTGTGATATCCCGCAGGAGCTGGGTCGGTATGAGCCTCAGACTCAGCTACCTTCCCGCCATGAGAGGCTCTCTGACTCCAACTCTTTTTAACAGAAAACTTCCTGCCAAAAATAAAGGAAGCTCTGAGAGTAGGTTTTGAATGCCAATACTGCTTTGGTTTTTTTTTTTTTTTTTTTTTTTTGGTCCACTCTGGGAAGTGACGTTTACAACGACGCTAAGTAATCTTTTCCAAAAGTGTTCAAACTCTTCACATTTTTCTTCCTCCCATAAATGTGGCATGCTTTGTCCTCAAACCCTTTCAGACCAAATGCTCCACGGAGCTCATTAATGGATGGACTCAACTGAGTTTAAACTCCCACACGAATCCCCAGAGACTGCTTTTGCCAAAGAGTAATTTCCGAGGCAGGTCTTCACGTTAACTATCCACAGACATAAAACACATGCTCGCACACACGGCCGGCCTTGCAGTAATTAATGGTACAACCTGTACGGAACCCCCCCTCCAACTAGCCTGTAAGATGTGACCCAAGTCGTAACACCCCGTTGTAGCAGGACCGCATGCCAGCGTAGTTTTCCCAGGGCTTTGGGTCCCATTTGTCAACGACGGCAGGCGGCGAATGTTTCGGAATTGGGATTCTGGAATGCCTCGATAAGGAATAAACACGGTACATCAAGGGTCGTGCGTTTCCCCTCGAAACCATTCGCGGCACTTGGTTCTTTGTGATCCGGGAAGACCTGAGTATCATTAAAGCAGTCACCGATTCGTCTCTATTCGAGGCTCACCTTCAAGGCTACGACTCGAATAACATTTTTTAACGTTTGCTGCCGGTGCCTGAATCAGTGGTGCAGAGGAAGTCAGGAGGAGGGCTGGTGTTTGGACGTGGGCCGGTTGACAACGCGCCATTCACAGAGAAACCGTGGGCGAGTTGCTGAGGGACCTTTAGTGGGAACAAAAGTGCTTTCCAGCAGCTGAGCACAGGGCTTCTGGAAGAGGCCCTCAACGTCTCGATGGTTCCAACACCCCTGTGAGCTAAACAATAATAGCAGTACTACCACCGTGTATTTGTGGAGTGATTTACAATTTACAAAGACACGTGATCTCACTTAATCCACTCCGCTGCTCTCGAGGGGCCCCTGTGAGGTAAGAGAATGACCATGTTGAGATAATACTGCAGATTAAAAGCAGCCTGGAAGGTCTCCGATGGGTGATGGATGGCTGAGGGTTGCCTGGGCGGCCTGACCTCCCCCTCACCGTGGACTTTTGTGATTAATTCACCCACTTGCTTTAGGAAGTTTCTTTCCATCTGAGAAAATTAAAAACACCACTCTCTGGACAGGAATGTGGGATCATAAATGAGAACCAAATAGAAGAGATTTACGCGAAAGCACAAGCTCAGCAAAAGAGGAAACTGAGAAATTGCTAATAAGATATAAATCAAGTAAAGGCTATTAGCAAACCCCTGGTAAGGGGGGAAAAACCCTTTGAAATGATTTGCTGAGCTCTTAACAATAGCATTTCTACCTATGAATTTCGAGTATCTCCAGGGTCATTTGGCTCCTATCCTTAAACACCGCCATGAAGACTTTCTCAGATGAAGGGCTTTACACAAAATGATAGGGAGTATCCGAAAGTAGGTCTTGCTGTTTGTGCCTCCGGAATCATATAATTTTTAGAGCCGTAGGGTTTCCCTCCTCTGTGTGTTCCCCATGACAATAGGCCCAGGGGTCAAAAATATTTGTTGACTATGTGAACAAGTAAGTGGAAGGATGGGTGGAGGTATGGATGAGATGATGAAAAGATGGAAAGATGGATGAATATGGATGGATGGATGGATGGATGGATGGAAGGAAGGAAGGAAGGAAGGAAGGAAAAAGACTAGCTCACTCATTTTCCTGATGAAGAATGGGAAGACAGAGGGGTTACCCATTTGCCTGTATTACCCAAAACAATTGGTATCAGAACAGGGGCTACTCGGTCTCTTCAATCTCAGTCCAGGGTTCCCAGTCTAGATTTTCCTCTCTTCCGTCTGCCAAGTTTATCAAGAGTTGTAAAACATACACAGTATTAGTCACTGGAAACCACTTGTGGGGGGAATAGAGGCTAATGTTTGGTGCCTATTTGATCATCAGGGAAATTAAGGAAACAGAGAATTTTCTGTAGCCACTTGGAGTTCATCAGGAATGAGAAAGCCTGAAGACCACTCAGTTGTATGTTAATTTCCTACCAGCTTCCTTGTCTGAGATTCACGCAGCAAGCTGGCCAGTGATGCTGGGGTCTGTCTGGCCAGTATTCCACGGGAAAAAGGAGATGCCTACAGGCCCCTGGCCCAACCTCACATCCTAAGAAGGAATTCTTTGCCCCAGATGCCCAGCAGATAGTTATCTTGCCTCGGCCTGGACTGTTTACATGACAAGAGTCCTACACACTTTCTCAGAGAAGCCTGTGTCCCTCTTGGGGAGCTCCCTTGTTAGTATCTAGGGTTTTGCAATATTTAATTTCCTGTTGGTGTTGGCCTAAGGTACTAGCACTTTGGGCTCAGGTTCTTGGCTTCTGTTATCACAGACTCCAAGCAAGTTCCTCTACAAGGTCTTGGTGACTCCCTTGAATCATGCTGAAGACAGAACCAGAGGCAAAAAGCATGCATCCCCGAAGGCTCTGTGCTAATGGCGGTGAAGAGAAGCAGTAACTTGCTAATAAGGTGACAAGGAGATGCCTCACGAACACTTCTCACGCAGGGACGATGTGCAGCGCTGCCCAGTCTTTGTTTCGGGGGGGAATGTGATGCCCTAGGAGCCAGCTGAGGAGCCCCCCAAAGCTGCTGCTTGCCAAAGCATAACTGCATTTTGTAACAATCCATCCCTCTCCTGGGGCCTTTATGCCTCTGGCAGGTGTCCCCCCCTCGCGCCAGGCCTCCCCTCCCCGCCCCCGTGCTATCGATGTATTTCAGAGATGTCATTGGGCCAACCCTGAGGGAAGAAACACTCCCCAACTAGCACGTTCTGAAGGACGTGTGACCCATCTAACCTCGACCCCTTTGCCCAGCGAGTTTCCAGGCCCTAGGATGGCCGGGGCACTGGAGCTGTGGGCTCAAATAGAAAACATGTGCTCAGACTGTAGGATAATGTCTCAATTTCTAAACAAAGACAGTGTCTACCCCTCCCCCACCCCCGCCACTTCTCAGAGAAGTCTATCCTTATGCCATGTGGCATTGCCATCTGGTTGCCTATGACCTTCTCAGAGGAGTGCAGTTCACTCTTGCTACTTAGGAAGGGACTTCTTTCTGGAAGTTTCCATGGGTGCTCTTGCCAGGAAACCAGGGAGATTTTTGCTCAGCAGTTTCCCAATATGCACTTCAACGTCAGGCCCAGCTCTGCAAGTAGAGAAATGTTGGTACTTGCCCGGTCGAAGGGTTCATGATACAGCCTCCTTTGTCAGCAG
This sequence comes from Felis catus, assembly GCF_018350175.1. NCBI lineage: Eukaryota > Metazoa > Chordata > Mammalia > Carnivora > Felidae > Felis > Felis catus. The sequence continues at coordinate 81,513,753 of NC_058378.1, forward strand.
CCACACTGCAGCCACAGCCTCTCTCCAGAGTGTCATGGTTCATCCCGAAATTGTGGCCCAGCTCATGTGCCAGGGTCACAGCTGCGCCAAGGGGGCTGTCTGAATGGTCCTCAAAGCAAACACAAGAACACAATGTATAGTTCACATCTCCTTGGCCTTTTCCCCAGCCCCTGTCTACTTCTCTCCCCTGCCATTGACCACTTGACCGAATTTTGTCAACACTTGACTGAATCCAATCCCCTAAAAGGAACAAATATAGAGCCCCATTATTTAGTTCAAACTTAAAAAACGATCTGACCTATTTTATTAAACCAGTTTGGGGTCCTTTCTGCAGAGGAATGCCTAATCATGGATACACTTAGGACTCCTTATGTCTTTATGTGAAATACTCAAGGCAATCATCTCCATTCTGTTCCCCACAGTCTCTTATAAAACACCTTTCTTTCTTTTGAAAGTTTATGTATCCATTTTGGGGGGGGGGGCTGCAGGAGGGACCAAAAGGGAGGGAGAGAGGAAATCCCAAACAGTCTCCGCACTGTCAACACAAGCTCCAACTCCGGGCTCGATCCCACGAACCGCGAGATCATGACCCGAGCTGAAGGTGGACGCTTAAGTGACTGAGCCACCCAGGCGCCCTTATACTTTGTGACATTCTAAATAAGACCTGAGCAGGTGTTACTGAGCACACCCCTCCTGTCTACTTGGTAGAGAAGGATACTTGAGGGGCGCCTGGGTCGTTCAGGTGGTTAAGGGTCCGACTTCAGCTCGGGTCACGATCTCGCAGTTTGTGAGTTCGAGCCCCACGTCTGGCCCTGCGCTGGCTGTGAGGAGCCTGCTTGGGATTCTTCCCCCCCCCCCTCTCTCTGCCCCTCCCGTACACTCTGTCTCTCTCAAAATAAATTAACTTAAAAAATTAAAAAAAAAAAAAAGAAGGATACTTGGAAAATTCACAAGAATTCACACAAAAAAAGCTAACTACATTGAATAACCTGAAGATTCACTGAATTAGATGGTAGACCAGTTATGCCTCTTTCTTGCTGGTCTCTTGCAGACTTTGGAAATGGACCGAAGCAGCCTTATTCTCTCACTCTTGCTTCCGGGGCTTCGTTCTATCCTTTGATGGGTTTTAGAAGGTGGTCTCTCGGTCTAGCAAGCATTGTATGCCCGCCCCTATCTTAACGGAGTATGTGGTTGGCTTGGCTAAACAGATACTGGAAATTATTGTTACTTACAGTATCATTACTAAATGATTCAACGCTAATTATTAAAATATCGTTCCTTAACTTGAACACACGAAAACTGTTCATTACTAAATGTGATTTGCAGAAATTGGGCCCATCGGTGGTGTTTCTGAAAAGGGCTGCACATCGCAGAGCAAAGAAAGTCCCTTATTCAAATACTGCTTTGTGCCTCCCAGGAAAGAGATAAGGGGTTTTCCAAGAAACTGCCAGGAAACAGTGACACCGAGCTTTGGAGAAAGCATCATTCCAGACACAGATAACCTTTGTGGGGCCCCCTGTAAAGGCGTGCTCCTAAAAGATTATTATAGGTTCTTGCTTATAGCTGTAGCTGCCCCTTTTCAGCCCTGAGTCTAAGAAGAGAGCAGCACATCACAGAACCAAGTAATTCTTAGAATGGATGAAATTCCTAATAAATTACTTTGTTTAGATTTTACAGTTTCCTGTTGTAGGAAGCTTCACAAGTATGTTTCAGGAAATCAATTCTCAAGAATAACACAGGTTGGCAAAGGGAAAGTCGTCAACCTAGGAATGTGGAGGGCCACATTTCACATGCTCTGGCACAAAATTCAAGGAATTCGTCTTTTAAAAACGATTATTTGATTCTTTTGTATCACCAAATGGCCTGTGTTTGTTTTCAATTGCCAAATTGTTTTACACTGTCTCACGGATAGGTGATTATGAACAGAACTGTCTCTCAAGGGACCCTGACAAACAGTTTAGGTTTGTAATAAGAAAAAAAAAAAAACTTACTTCTTTTTAAATTATTTTTAAAATATATTTTAAAATATTTTTTCAAGTTTATTTATTTTGAAAGAGAGAGAAAGAGTGAGCAGGGAAGGGGCAGAGACAGAGGGAGAGAGAATCCCAAGCAGGCTCCACACCGTCAGCACAGAGCCTGATGCAGGGCTCGATCCCATGAACTGTGAGATCATGACCTGAGCCAAAATCCAGAGTCAGACGCTTAACTGACTGAACCAACCAGGCGCCCCACCTACCTCTTTATTTACGGCATCATCCCCAAACCTAGATTGTTTTAGTTCAGTTAGATACAAAGGCATGGCTTTAAGTTACGGAATTCATGATTTGCTCTATCTTAAAAAGATAGCGAAACAGGAGTGGAACTCATCTTTTCAATTTGATAGGGATTCTTGCTTCTTTGCTACCTGATTTCCTTCCTCTTAGATTTGTGAGTCCTTGAAGCAGGCATAGTCACATGGAACACCCATGAACTTAATTCCAGAGACATAATAGGAGAATGTGAGTCTAGAAGTTTCAGGTCTGGCCAAAACATTGAGCTCATTTATCTCAGGAATTTTATAGAATTAAAGGCGCTGTGGCCTTCCGTCCCACTTGATGCCTCTCTCCTAAGTGGAGCAGACAAAGGATGTGTCTAAGGATGACCTTCACCGCTGCCATGTAGGTCAAACATATTTCCTGTTGATGAACTTTGATCTCGACCTGATTGCCACTGCCGTCCACATATTTGCTTATATCTGCCACGTTCATTTTCATCCATTTGAAAAAAAAAAACCAGGCTTTTCTGTATGCTTTTTAAAGGAGGAATCTTGATCAAGCGCTTGTATGGAAACAGAGTAAGGGATACAAACCGAAGAAAGCCACTTAAATATCATCAGAATGGTTATAAAAATGTTTAAACACCCCAAACGGCAGAGTCTGCTATGCTTATGAGGAATTCAGTTTCAGCTCTAAAAAATATTTATGCCCATTTGAAGTGGCAAAGTCAGGAGCAACTGACCGTGGAGCCATGAAACAGAAAATTATTCCCTCTTAAAATTTTACAGGCTCCTCTGTAAAAATATAGTCAGGATCTGACTTGAAATTAACCTGGCACCAACAAAAAGCAATCTTTCCAGGCACTTCCACGGTGGAGAGCACACACAGGGCTTGTAAGTTCAAAGAAAACCAGAGGGTAGCTTGTACAAGCCAGAAATCCAGAGTGACCACGCTGTTCCCAAAGGCCTCTCCGGCTTATATGTTCAGTGCGTGTTTATAGGAATTAGCAACGCTTATCAGAGAAGAGACAACATTTGTTCTGTGTGTCCGCTAAGAAGATTAGGTCGGGCAGTACGGAAGGAAACTAAGAAGCAGCAGAACATGACTCCTTCTGCTCCTTAATACAATGGAGTATTCAGAAAGGTTCTGTTTGGAAAAAGAGTGTGGAGGAAACCATGGTTTCTCAGAAGGGCAAGGATCTGTTCGTTCAACGGAGATGTCAGACTGGTCTCCGAGAATACGCCCTGGCTGAGGGCTGGTGCAAAGGGGCCGCTATATTTTCGGAAGAGGGACAGCACCAGCATGAGGTGAAACCTTTTCTCTAAGTAACGGATGGAGTGGAACAGGAGTCCCCTCTTTCCCTCTTAAATTCGTGAGAAACAAGCCCCAAATACTCTTCCTGTTTTGCTCCCTTGTATAAGCGTATCGAGCCCACATATGACAAAAATATCCTTACAAATCAATAAACCTAAGTATCTGCCTTCCAAGATTAATGTTATGATAAAGACAAATTGGACACTGGCTAGGAGGTGGGTCAAGCATGTGCAGTGGTAAACAGTTAAAAACCTCAGACTTTTGGCTGTTGGGCCTTGGACGCAGAACCATCAGAAAACCATTCTGGTAGTAATGTTTGGTGAGACCACAGTCTGTCTAAGAAACCGAATGAGGAGGGCAACCCCGTGTCCTGGCTCATCCCAATGCCGGGAGGCATCCTGGACTGAAATGCTTGGACCAAGACCCCAGCTGAAACTTCTTCTCCAAAAAAGGGGCCGACGGGCTTCCACTGAGTTATTTTTACACACTCACCTCGCTTGTGTGTGACTTGGTGTTTTTAATAAAGAGTCCCTGAAACATTATGGGGTAGGGAAGATCATCAACGGAGCTAGAAAATAAGGTGGAATTACATCTAAAAGCCATTTAAGAAAAAGGCCTCACTTTACCGAGTCTGATAAAAGCGGGGCTGTCCCGAGACAGCGAGGGAAGTGTCTGGGGCACCAACATGAGCTCTCTGGTGCCCTTGACTTACCATGACGATTCCTCCGGACTGCTCTGCTGTGCACATGCTCATGATGGGTGCCATGCCAATGGTGGTCCCTTGGAAATAAACCCCACTAGGAAACAGACAAAAAGCCATTCTTAAATTAATACGGGATGAAGTCATTTCCTAACGTTTGAGATTCTGTTGGACATTCCTGCATCCCAGTAAGAGAGCAAGAAGAGGTACCCAAATGAAAACAGCCACACGAGGGGGTGTTCGCAGGTGATTTGGAGCCTCGGTTCCTTTAAAATTGACTTCGCGTCGTGGTCTCATACTCCTTTCAGATTTCTGTTTGCGAGACTCGGCCAACAACCAGCTGTGACCTTTGTTCTTACAAGTCGTATCCTATTCCCCGTGGACTGGAAGGAGCTGCTCCTTTTTTTGTTGTTGTTGTTGTTTTTCATGTTTACTTATTTATTTTTGAGACAGAGAGAGAGAGAGAGAGAGAGAAACCCAAGCAGGCTCTGCACAGTCAGCACAGAGCCCGAGGTAGGGCTTGACCACAAACCATGAGATCGTGACCTGAGCTGAAACCAAGAGTCAGACACTGAACCGACGGGGCCATCCAGGCACCCCAGGAGCTACTCCTTTTGAACAATGCCTGCTAATGAAGCGCCGAGGCCGTCACGGAGAATCACTGGTAACTAAATGAAACGCATGTGGTGGTTCGCTAGACTTCCTGTTGTAGCTGAAGTTTGCTTTCCTGTGTGACGTTACAATTAGGCCAGAAACCCGAACTCTTTAAAGTGTGATGCTAACGTAGTTGGCAAAAGGGGAATCAGCAGAGAAATGACTGCTCCTCTGGAGTCAATGTAGAATAAGCAGCCACAAAGCCTTACTACACCAGAAGGAAGTTTCCAGAAGGGGACGTTATGGCTCAGGTATTCTTAACCTGATTCTTAACCTGTGGATTCTTAACCTGATCAATGAGTCCAATGACATCAAGGCTTGTTTCATGCAAGCGTTGTTCATTCGACCCTCTTGCGTTACAAATTAAACATTGTTTGTATTTGTCAGGGGTGCCTGCGTGGCTCAGTCAGTGAAGTGTCCAAGGTCATTCCCATCTGTTAGAGAGAAATGGCATTGTGGGGCACCTGGGCGGCTCAGCCGGTTAAGCGTCCGACTTCGGCTCAGGTCGTGATCTTGCGGTTTGTGGGTTCAAGCCCCGCGTTGGGCTCTGTGCTGACAGCTCAGAGCCTGGAGCCTGCTTGGGATTCTGGGTCTCTCCCTCTGTCCCTCCGCCACTCACACTCTGTCTCTCAAAAATAAGTAAACATTAAAAAATTAAAAAAAAAACCCCACATTGTTTGTATTTGTTGAATCTTCTTTAAGGGAATCTCTTTTAAATCTTTAAATGACTTACTCATGTTATCTTGGCCATGTACATACGTAGGTATACACATACTGTTTGAAAAGTTAGTTATTTTGACAGCATTCAACTGGACAAAAGGGAGTAAGTGTATATAAAACCTCATCTGTGTATGTATGCATGTATCTATCCATCCATCTGTCCATCCGTCCGTCCTTCATACTCATATGTACAGCAGTTGGGGTTACAGGTTTTGTATTTACATCCATATAGACCATTTTAACAGATACCATTATATATGCATATAAATAATAAGGTTATATAAGAGGCTAATTTATTTCCAGATGTTCAAGTTGGACAGACTCCGTCTGGGGAAAAAAATCAAAACAAAATACTCTGACTCAGAATATCTAAAATGTACTTTTAGTAGTTCAGGATTAATCAATGCATAAAATATGAGGCGACCACAAATATCCAAGGCGGGGAAAAAAAAAACAAACAACCCTGTGAAAATGGCCAAAGTAAATTATCAGGGAATGCCAACAGCCTCGGTTTGTATGCAGGCATTTTCTAAAGTGAGGATGATAGGGTAAGAATGGTTTTTAGCTTTCTATAAGTTTTTAAGAAACTAGATACAATGTGCCTAAGACAAGTGTCTCTGACCCTGAAGCTTTCAATTCAGTGAAGTGAGCTACGTGAGAATGTAAGAATAAGGTTTAAGGGTCTTAATAAAAAGTTTGTCACTTTGGGAAAAACCCACTCCTTACTAATTCAGTTTATGATTACATTTTTTTCCCTTTAAATATAAAGGTGTCCGAATATCTTCCTAATATAGTATGTTACATTATAGCTGTGTTTTCCCTCATTTTATTATCTCCGTGACACTTAGAGCTCTCTGCAATTTCCTTGTTCGTTGTCACCTTCTCCCAACGGACTAGGGACTCCTGAGAGCAGGGAGCCTTCCAGTACTGGTCACCGTTATGTTAAAAGCACCTCAAGGGTGCTGGCTTCCTGATGGATGCTCAGTCCACAGCGATCGAAAGAATGCAGACCGCTGGGGTCCTCTGATCTAGAAAACCAGAGTCCTAGAGAAACAGGAGGAGGAATGAACATTTCCTCTCTCCAGGCATCTGGCAATAATCATCCTAATACGTCGTCCTCACATCTTGCATAAACATTTTTCAGTAATAATGAAAGAAAATGAGCTTTTTTTTTTTTTTAATCGCCTACTCGGGACAATTTTATATCAAGACAAAGACTAGAGATATTTGCATAGAGGAAAACATCCAGGTGATGGAAAAAGAAAATAAGACGTCTCTTGGAGGGATAGGTTTCCTAGGGGGTTCAAAGGGACACGTTCCCAACAGACCCACAGTTTGGTCAGGATGGCGTGTGCCCCGCTGCTGTGGGCTGGGAAACACCCTTGTACAAGCCAGCGAGCTCTGTAGAGAGGCGTGCCGCTTCAGCGACTGCCAGGACAGGGGGCTGCTGAGGTCACGCGTTCTTCAAGCAAAGAACAGACCACGAACACCCTACCTGATAAGCTGGGCGTTGTCATGTGATTTTCGAGGTAGAAGCTTCATCTTTCTCCAGTCCAGGAATTCGTGGAGGCTTGTGAACGGGTCCTGACTAATCGAGCATTTGTCGATGTCATTCCATACCTCGACGCCCACCAGCACTATCCGAATGTTCAGTGGTCTGTAAAACTGACCGAGACAGGCATCCTCTGGGGATCACATTCATAAGAACTTCAAACGAAGACGAGGACATATTTGCATGTTGCGAACCTCACTGACCCGGGTGAGAAGAATCCCTCTCTGCTCCCTTGTTCCTGTGGCGTTAGAATTTAAGAAATATTTGCAGTGTCTGATACAAAGTGATGTGTTAACTGGGTTTCCAATGTGGTTGGCCAGTTAGATGCCAAAGTTAATAGGCTTTTTGACGTCTGCCCTTATTGGTATGGAAGCACACGTTCCACACAGTTCACTGGTGATTTAAAATGTGCATATAGATGTGTTACTATTGCTAACATAGTCACATTATGCCTAGAGACAGCCAGTTAATAACTATGGCAAGAAAAACAATGAGGGAATTAGGCTTTTTCAGACACTGCCAAGGACAATAATTTGTTCCTTTTAAGCAAAACGTTCTACCTACGAGTTGCTGAAAATGAATCTGTATTAATTTTTCAGCAAAGACTCAGACTTGGCTGACACGATCACATTCTGTCACTTGTAACCAACCTAGAAGGTTCTAATCAAATGAGCAAATCAATATCTTTCGGAATGATAAAGGGATAAGCAGAACCCTTCTTCCGGAACTTTGTTGACCATTCTCCTCACAGCCAGAAGTTAGCTCACCAGAGGTGTCACAGGAAAGATCTTCTAAAGGAAGTTCCTCTTTTACAGCCTTGTGATAGAAAGTCTCGGGTACCCTGCCCAAAGCAAGTATTGTCATTGCTATTCTGTCTCCCGTCTGTACACATCCCTGACTTCAACCCACAGCCCTCCCTCCACAAGCAGATCATCCTGGGTCAGAGGCAGGACGAGCAATTCTTCTAATGGCTAAGGGATAGTTTTATCCAGGGCGAGATGAGTGGTCAGGGCAGAGGGAAGAACTCCGTGTTGCCCCCAACTACTTTCCTGCCCCCTAAGTGCGTTATGCTAAGGAGGTGGCTCTGTGCCCAGGACCCGGGGGTTGAGGACACGGGATCACCTGGCTGGCTGTAAAATCTTCCAACGCCCATGAGGGGTGAGGTGGTACACAATGGGAAGGTCCTCATTTTCTGAGACGCCCGGTAACCAGGCAGAAACAGGTGACTGATGACAGCAGCCAAAGTTAAGCTCCAGGTGTGAGCTCGTCCCATTTTTCCTCTACCAGGATCCGGGCCAACAAGTAACACAAGTCACAGAAGCTCCGCATTTGATGGTTAAGCCCCATTCCAATGTGGTGAGCCAGAGGGCAATCAGCTCCCCAAGTGTGAGCCTCTGACCCTGGTGCTGAACCCGCGGAGGGCAGGCTCGCCGTTTCCCCTGCTCGTCTCCCCGCGGTCATCTGGTGAGCGCAAGGGTATGACTGGGACACAAGCTACATCACAGAACGTCAACTGGGTTTCAAGCAGATGACAATTATGGGCATTACATTAATAAGTTCATGAGACAATGCTTCGACCCAAATGCTGCCCAACAGCTTGTTTTTAATCAAGAATTGCTTGGTCTGTGATATGTGGAATTTAAGAAACAAAACAGATGAACATATGGGAGGGAAGAAAAAAAGAGAGAGGGAAAGAAACCATAAGAGACTCTGAACGACAGAGAACACACTGAAGGTGGATGGAGGGAGGTGGGTGGGGGATGGGCTAGGTGGGGGATGGGCAGGAAGGAGGCCACTTGTGATGAGCCCTAGGTGTTGTATGTTATTGATGAACCACTGAAGTCTACTCCTGAAACCAATACTGCAATTAACCAATAGTTCATTGAAGGAACTAATTAGAACTTAAATTAATTAGAGAGAGAGAGGGAAAAAAAAAAGTATTGCTTGGTCTTGTCTGTGGTATCCACTCGTAAGCTCCCAGCCCAGGCTTCCTGGGCTGAACGAAGTTCCCGGACTCCTCTGGAATCCTGACGGCATGCGTCTTGGCTGCTGCCTTTTGACAGAGGGACCACACTTCCCACTGTGTCAGGCACAAAGGTAACAGTGATCAGGAGGCAGATGGGTAAGAAGTCCAGTGCCGATGCTCACACTGCCTTGCTAAGCGACAACCTCAGAGCCAATGCCCTATGTGGGCTTCAGGGTTGTCACCTGTGAAGGGGACACTGTGTTTGCCTCCAATGAGGGCTGTATGGAAGGGTCACTAAGGTCTGTATGGGACTACGTGTCATTGTTTCTCAGAGCTGACGTTGGTGCTGGCCAACCAAGGAGCTTTTCGTTCCATGACGGGTTACCATTTCTGCTGGCTCTCTCGGGTCACATCCTTACAACAGACTTCACACGTCAGCATATCACACACGGTCCTTCCTCTCCAAATCGGCGTCACTGAGCAAGTGTCATGCGTGCTACTCCTCCTGAGTCATCATACACAATCCTGCCTGCTGGGAGCGTTCTTCCCAGGCTGCTGACGGCTGATACCCATAACCACAGAGGACACTCAGCGAGCACTTACTACGTCCTCGGCGCAGCACTCAAGACTTCCCATGCTGCAGCTCTCTTAGTGTTCACGACAGCTCCATGAACCAAGAGTTAGCATTAACCCCGTTTTACACTCAGAGACACCGAGACCTGGAGGGATCAGGCAACCGCTCAAGGCACGACTGGCGTGGCCGGGATGTGGACACGAGCAGAGTGGGCCTGGCGCCCAGATTTAAACCGCTAGGTAGCACGGCCACTTCTGTGCGAGTGCTCAGGCTCCCTTCCAAGATGACCCACTGTGACTGCAGGCCTGGGGAGACGCTCGACGGGGGCCTGGCGGCTGTCGGCCTGGCCCACGCAGCCCAGGATGGGGGTGGACAGCATCCGAGAGCGGTGGCATCGATTCGCCCACGAACGCAGCGGCGACAAGGATTGGCTCGGCTCCTGCTGAGTGTCGGGCTCAGCAGGGGCACCAAGAACAAGGACGAGGGTCCCCTTGCCCTTGCTCAGAGGTCAGCAAGAGGCTCAAGGCTGGGGACTCCTGGCCATTAGGACAGTTCACTCCAACAGACTGAACCCCCAAGAGAGGGCAGAAACCAGGGATTCAGAGGGGGCTGTGCTTGAGGGCTCAAGGGAGGCTTTCTGGAAGAAACGGATCTGAAAAAAACGGGTGGAATTAAAGGGAAGCCCCTGTGGGGTCCGACACGAGAACTCACATCCTTCAGGCAACCGGCTCGGGAGAGGGAACAAAGACTCCCGTGAGAGGGGAGGTACCTGCAAAAATGAAACGCACGGAAGACCAGCCCTTCCAGAAGTAGGTCACAGAGGGTCAGCGCTAACGGACCTGCGGTTGGTGCTAACTTCTTGAGAAGACGGGGGACAGACTGGAGGTGAGAGGTTAAAGAGGAGAAGCTTGGGCGATCACACGCATCAGGGCTCTGCCCTGCCCTGCCCTGCGGGATCAGGACCTGGGGAACATCCCTCGGCTGCAGCGCCCAGGCCTCGCTCTCGCCTCTGAGCATCAGACCCGCCTCCTGTGTTTTACTTACGGGGGTGGGGGGTGGGGGGAGTGGCCTGGAGGTTTCAGAAGGTCACCTTTGCACTAAATCACTGCCTGGTCTTTCGGCCTGGGCTGTCGTTCTCCCCCTTCCCTTCAGGCCAACGCAGCCGGCCGGGCAGCTGTTAACGTGAAGTTGCCCCTGGAGCGGTCGTCGTTTTGGGGCCGAGATGCTGTCACTTGCAGCGATGCAAAACTGAACCTTGGAACACTGGCCAGAGCCCAGGGCTCCTCAGTGAGCAGGTTCGGAGGCACAGAGCATCTGGAGGAGCCCGCGGACCCCCAGCAGGGGCCTCGGGGTCTGCTGGGGGCGGCCCGCCTCCGGGTGCTCAGCAATTGAACTCTCTCTCGGCCAGAAACACAAGAACAGCCAGGCTGGCAAATTCCATGCAGTCCGTCAGGTCTTTTCCGAGGTATGTTGTTCTCTAATTACCGGTGCAAGTTATTAACAGCCCCCCAGTTGCCAAGGTGCCCGGGCAGCGATGCCTTTGGAAGCTTCCAGGCAACTCCGACGTGCAGGCGGGTGTGAGAAGCCGTTTTAGACCGAGAGCCAGCACCAGACAGCTTGATGGCTCTGTTCCGCGGGGTGCGTGGAGAAGGGCAGGTGCTCAGACAGCTTCGCCCTCTGCTTGTGGACAGGTAGTGTAGGGAGTGTTGCTGAGTACACACTCCCGGGATTAGACCAGGCTTCTGGGGTTTCCTCTAGGTCTGAACCACCTTTGCCAAGGTTGGTTGCCAAAGCTCCCAACCTCTTTGAATGGGGGGGGGGGGGAGGGGAGATATTCCAACAGCTGATTGAACTGAAAGCCAATGGCCGTGTCTCCGGACCTTGGAGCCCGCGTGTCCCTTATAAACGACAGCCTGCCCTCGGCGGGGGGGGGGGGGGGGGGGGCCCTGGGGAGCAACTCGGGGAGACCTGGGAGGAGGCGCACTTAGGAGTTCCCCAGAGGGTCGGATGCATCCTACAGGTTTTCCGGCTCTGATGGAGAAGGGTTCCCCTCACGCTGGGTCTCTGGCCAGAAGAGAGTCTGGAGGGAGATGTAGCCCCAGGCCACCGCGGTCCAGACAGTGAGCATCTCCTGCAGCCGTTCCAGGCCCGGGAATTCTGTGCTCAGAGGAAGGGGAAGTCCGAGTTCCAGCCCAGGACCAGAGGCAGAACCGATCTCACTGCCAAGTCAGACGAGGTGTGCTTCATTCCCTGCAGCTAGTTTCTAAACATTTACGTGATTTGAGTGATTTAATTACCCCAAGAAGAACTTACCTTGTCAACGTGATTAGCGATCTCTATTAATCGCTGCTTAACTTTTTCCAGATCTTTTCCTTGCCTCTGAAACTTAATAATTTTAAATGTCAGCATTAATAACGGCAAGAATATCCATCGAATCTCATCTTCCCAGCTCCTGGAAATGTGAAGTCTGGGGCTTCACACACCACCCGGGGCCCTCCCCAGTTTACGGTGAAATGAGTTCCCATCCTGATGAGTAAATTTCCCTGTCTGGGGACTTTCTGAAACTCCCTGAAATTTGCCCAAGCCAAGCGCTCAGGAGACAGCCACTTCTGCGATTTTCCCAGCCTCACAAATGGTGGAGGCTGTGACATGTGTTGGCGGAGAGAACAGACAGCGAGAAGGCAGTCCAAAGCCATTTTTCATATCATCAACTTGATTTTAACATCCTCAGAAATTTCCTTTATATTTGTTTTTAAAAATGAAACAGTAAAAGGAATAGAAGCTCATGGCCACCAGTCAAACAAGGCAGAGGAGGAGGGAGAAAAGTTAATGAGGTCCCCTCCTCCCCTCAAATCTGACCTTCCTGAACGGGAACAGTTTTCTGAGAAACGGTCAAGCCTGTTTCATTCGTAGGTGTCGAGTGAGTTCACGAGAAAAAGTCACCTCATCCAGACCATGTGGCAGAGGTGAGGAAGGAATTCAGAGAAGATCATCTCAAAACAGCTCACCGGAAACCAATGAGAGGAAGAAAGCTAACGTAGCACCGAAGCACACGTCAGTTTTTCTGCCGTGTCCCTGCAGCCTGCATTCGTTAATTCATTTTGGTTTGGGATGCGTCGGACATTTTTAAGCCCAACTTTCCCCCCAAATGCTGTAGAATACCTTCTCAAGCCATCTGCCATTTCCCCCAAATACTTCTGTTTGGGGACCTTAGCCACAGGGCAGTCCTGCCACTATTTTGGATTATCAGGTGCATTTTTAATGTTTCATACGTTATAATACTAGGAAACCGCTTCGACGGGTTGTTTCCAATGCTTTGAAGGGCTCATAGAAAATGAGGTTAATCAGGGCGAGGGATAACTTGCTCAATATTTTCTTCTCCCTATTTCTGTTTTTAACCAACTGTACCGAGAAGTTTTACAAAGCTCTTACCTCTCGGTTGTCCGCGACAATAACCAGCTCTACGTACTTGGTCATCTTGAGGGTCTCTCTTTTATGCTGCCAAAAGTAAACACGGACTTTAATTTCCCATAACACCTCTCCGCGGCTTCCAGAACACTGCCCGTATCTCTGGACCCACACCCTTTAACTGAGGCGAGAGAATCCTCACCACTGCCACCGGCCCTACCCCTGCCCCTCTGAAGTTCACCTCCAACCCCGACAACTTCTGGAAAACCTTTTCCACATGGGTGACCGGCTTCCATTTCCATCCGGGAAATCCTTCAAGAGGAATCCCGCCTGCCCTCTGACTCATTGATGGCGGCGGGACGAGAACGAGTCAAGAACATTATTACACGAAACATGCACGTAGACGAGTCAGACCAAAGCAACGCTCCGGAACCCCAGCCAGCCGATGGCCATTCATTCTGAGCCACCTGCGGCACTATTTGAAGATCACTACAGAAGACGATGCCATCCAGTGTCTCATGTGTGTCGCCTTCCCCTCTATGGCCTACTTTTGGGGGCAACACTGAATAGCCCGTTTCAGGCAGCTTACTCCTCGGGGCCGATCATGCGAAAATCCAGTTAGAAGCAAAGGATGAGTGGTCCGGACAATGGGGAACGGCCAGGCTGGAACAGAGTCGGGCAAGAAGGAGGTGCTGAGGGTAAAACCAGAAAGGATCAAGAGTAGCAAGAAACAGTGTCAAGAAAGGAAGAACGGAAAGACTGAACTCCAGGCCCTGGAGAAGGGGGTTTGGGGAGGGTGAAGGAGCCGAGAGGAATAGAGAGACTGTGCACCAAGGGGCAGGCACGGAGGAGAGGGCGATGGCAGACGTATGACTAGTGGAGGCAGCCTCTGAAGTGGGTCAAGCTTCCTCAAAAAAACATTTGCACTCTTCCATGAATTACTGGGAGAATCCCAAAGGCACTTTTAGGAGGAATAGAGCGATTCCTGGAGGGTGGTCTCAAAAGCACACATGAAAAACGAAAAAAAACACAAAGCCTTCTGCTTCTGCAATGAAAGGCAGTTGGGGGAAAGGGGGGTCGAGCTGGGTTTGGTCCCCGCGACGGACGGGCTGGTGTCTGCGTTAACGATCTTGCTGCCCGGTTAAAGCTCTCGTGCTCCGGTCATGCTTTCAGACAACGGCACAAATGACCAAGGCACGCTTTGAATCAGCTTTCCAGTCACATAAGCCCGAGGGAAACATCTTTTATAAAACAAATCCCCATCAGTCCGGGATCTTCCAAACAGGATTTTTACAAGAAAAATGTTTGTATCATAGCAGTGTTTCTGCTCGCCGCCCAGCTGTGCTGATTCATGAATTTAGGTATCCCTCAAGAAATCTGGAAACCTTCTGGAAGAGGGAAAAGGTATCATTTCTCATATTTTTACCACGTTATGAGAAAAGAAGTCAAGCTTCATGACCATGTGTTACAGGCAGGCTTTATGGTGATAGCTGTGGACTCAGACGGGAGAAAAGATTAGCCCTGGCCGTACCCGCTCGTGTACCCCAACTGCGACACCTTTGGAAGGGGTGAAGATCTGGCCCTTTTCCCTTATCGCGGTGTGAAAGACGCAGAAGTCTCCTTTTCTCCCACGACTCTGCGATTAATCATGAACAGATTCAGCGAATCCTCCGGGAGAAAATACAGCTCTATCACAGAAAAAAATGAATTAATCTCGTGTTGAAAAACTCGCAGGAAGGGCCTTGGTTGTTCACTTACACCTTTCAGACCACGAAGGGGTGAAATGAATGACCAGGGGATTTTTCCAAGTGGCCTTGGATCATCATTTAGAAAATACACAATTCCAGATAATGAAAACAAACACATGAACGCAATTTTCCTGTCTCTGCAGTTTTCAGAGGAGTCCAGATTTTCTCATGAATTCAGAGAATTGCAAGCTCAGAGAGAAGCCTAACCACATAATAATAAAAAGCCATGGGGGAGGGGCCGCCTCATGGCCGCGAACATTCATTCCTCCGTCAGCGGCACACAGAGAGGCTTAAATTACCTCCGCATGATTTCGACCTATCTGGGCCGTCCAGTTAAAAAAAAAAAAATTGTATGTAAAATTTTTGATATGCAGAGCAACATTTGAAACTGGTTGCTTGATTGAATTTTCACTGTCGGGGTTATAAACAAAAGCCCTTCCCCAAACAGACAGGAACATAATAAGCCCCTGAACGTGGCCCAACAGTCTCGGTTCCAAGGTGGAGACCGAGGCGTTCTCGGAGTCTTGCTCAAGAGGGAACCAGTTCCTGGGCCTCTTGAAGTTGTCACAGCCAAGTTCCCGGAGACAGAATATCCCCCAACATGCTACAGCAAGAACTTTGGCCCTGGGGACTTAACCCAACCCAAGTCAGAAAAACAAGCTGAGATTAGGGTTTCGATAAACTCTCAGCGAACCTCCTTCCCCATAGGGGCCAGACTATTTGTGTATCATTACTCGCCCCACAAGTATTTACTGCAGCTCTGTGTTTGGCGTGATGTTAGGTGCTGGGGATACGGGGATGGACAAACAACCTAAGTTAAAGTGCTCACGAGGCTCACCTCCCAGGAGGGGCCGGGGGATGGGGTGACAATAAAAAGTTAGCAAAAATACAGCTGAGTCTGTGGAAGGTGCTGTTGCCATGAGGTTAAAGATGGGGGCGTGCGACTAAGGCGGCTGCGACCTAAGGAAGAGAAGTAGGTATGTGTCGAGGAACAGTGTTCAGACAGATGGAACAGCAACAGCAGAAGTCCTGAGGCTGGGAGACCAGGCGGTGTTAGAGCAACAGGCAGGACGGCTCCATAGTCTAGAGCGGAGGGAGGGTTGCGGATGAGACGTGCATGGGGCAGGGGCCACGGCAAGGAGGCTGAAGGTGACCTGAGAGCAACAGGGAGTCCCTGCATGTGAGCTTCTAAAAATATCACTCTGGCTGCTGGGAGAACAGATTATTGGAAGACGATGGTGGAAGCCAGGAGTGCAGGTGATGGCTGGCGACCACTGCGACAGCAACCATGGAGACCAGCGAACGGCCTCCAGCTGACTGGGCTATAACCACCACCAAGAGACAGTAACAATGGAGCCTGGGCCAGTGTCTCCAAGGGTGGTGGCAAGATCGGCAAATTAAACAGATCAAAAGTTTGGTGTATCTGCCTCTGAGTAGAGAAGGGTCATTGTTGGCTCGCGTGAGGCTCTTGCCTTGACTCCAAGGTCACTTTGTGAGTATTTAGAAGCTGAGCCCTGGTTCCCGCTGTGTGAGGTCTCCTCCTGCATCCTGGCAGTGACTTGCGTGGGGGTGAAGCACACGGGCAGCGTGGGGGGACAGCCTCCGGGGCCCGGCCAGGACGCGGGCTGCGGAAATGACCAGCCGAAGAGGCGAGAAGCCAGAAGAACGGGCTCAGTCCGGTGAACTGAATGTTGACGGGACAAGTGGAGTTGAGTCCAAAACGCCAGTGGCACCAGCGAGATCTGTTATGTATTTATCCAGGGTCTTCATCGATTTGGGTCTTAACAGGAATCCACACCTGGAGATTCTGGGGGTTCGGCTCACACTGATGGATGCTCAGGACTCAGGGCCAAAGAAGCAGCTGTGGAACTGCCTCCGTTACCTACCAGCAAGATCTACGAACGAACGACCAAGGGAGAGATGGATAGGCAGACGGTTATGCCAGAGAGGAATTACGTTACGCCTGCTGCAATCAATGAGGTCACGTGGTTCTGGCCACTTCCGGATACTCCACTATCCTTAGGCTCTGCGGAGGACGGGTAGGATTATTGCCACTCCTGTCACCACCGCAACTGTGTCTTCTACCAAACCAATAGGAGAGGCTGTCTAGAAATCAAAAGCGGTAGCCCTGGCCCGTTTCCGAATGGCTACTTTTTTCTTTTTCTTTTTTTAATGTTTATTTATTTTTGAGAGAGAGAAAGAGCGTAAGCAGGGGAGGGGCAGAGAGAGAGGGAGACACAGAGTCCGAAGCAGGCTCCAGGCCCTGAGCTGTCAGCACAGAGCCCAACGCGGGGCTCGAACCCACCAACCCTGAGGTCGTGACCTGAGCCGAAGTCGGACGCTCAACTGACCGAGCCACCCGGGGTGCCCCCGAGTGGCTACGTTTGAGGAAACACGGCAGGGTCTCCCCGACCAGCTCAGCAGCCTGAGCAAACACTGTCTGCCAGAGGAACTATCGTCTTTTGCATCTGACTCATAATTACCCACACTAACGGAGGGGAACCGCAGCACAGATAATCCCCAAAGAGAGGATAATTCAAACACAATTTACATGGGCCTTTAGGCCGTATTATGTGATTTTCCTCCTGTAGCAGATTTACCAAGCCTTCGCCTATAGCTTGCTCAGGCCGGTGTTCAAATGAGATTGCGTTCTCGAACGAATGGTTGATGGGCAGGGAAGGAGGGCGGTGAGTCTACAGGACAGCCGAGCGGCAGGGGCTCCGCGGGTTGCGGGGGCGCGATCTGACTGCGAAGCTGGAGACGACAGGCGCCCTGCCAGGAGCAACCTGGGTCCTCACCAACACCGAATGTAGAGCCTTGTAAAAATGACAAACAATACCTCAGGCTCACAGTATAGCCAGTGCAAACCCTGAGCGCTGATTTATTCCTGCTGCTCCGGGCAGGAAAACGCACGTATCTGCAGAAAAATCTCAGCCTGCAAACCAATCTTTGCAACAGTCACCAGAAAATGCTGGGCGAAGCCGAGGGCGGTCACCGTAGTGCATACACAACAGGAGCAAGCCGCAGTGACATTGATTTTGTGGAGCATAAAAGAAGGCGGCTGTAAGTGAGGCAGGTGAGCGGCACGTGACTCGAATGTGCCCCTTTCGTATTTTCCCGAGAGGCCGTCCCAGACCATCTCGCCCGCCGTTCCAGTTCCCAAGGATTCCCCTTCTTTGAAAATGACGTTTTTGTCTCATTTTCATCATGTAGATGGACTTGAAGTCACAGACATTTTCTCTTCCGTGAAAACAATCGCAGCGACTTCTAGAGCAAAACGTTGAGGACGGAGCCTTCGCTTTTCAATTTAAAGGCTCACTTACACCCCAATACGCATTGTTAACAAAACGGCGCTGCTGGTCTGGTTTTCTGCCTTCCTCCTGAAGCCAGAAGGACTGGAGATTACGGTGCCAATCGCAGGTCGAGAGAGCCCTGAGCTTAAAGGGTGAAAATGTGGCTGGCGGGTGGAGACCCAGGTCGTACTTCCGCACGAAATGGCAAACGTACTTGAGTGTCATTGACGCCGTCAGGTTGTAAATCTCGCAGCACGGGTGCCGGGGTCTCAGAGCAAAGCACCTCCAAAGCCAAATGCAAATGTTCGACTCGTTTATGACTGGAAGAGCTACCGATGCATCACCTCCTCTCTGAGGTCCAGAATGGAAGGCAAGAGTGTCGCAAGAGTGAAAGAAACGTGCCCTGGGGACCACAGAGGCCAGACTTTGTGACTCCAGCTCTTAAATCTGTCACTCTACCGTGCGGGGGGGCGGGGGGGGATGTTCGGTCTCCACCACTGAGTCTCAGTGTCAAGGTGGGCCACAGTCCCAGACGGGGGTTCTTACCCTTCTGCGTGATGCGCAAGAGAAGGAAGAAGAGTGGCGAGCACCTGTCATAGAGAATCTTGTGAGCAGGGGCTCCCGGGAGGCTCAGTCGGTTAAGCGTCCGACTTCAGCCTAGGTCATGATCTCGCCGTTCCCGAGTTCGAGCCCCGTGTCGGGCTCTGTGCGGACAGCTCAGAGCCTGGAGCCTGCTTTGGATTCTGGGTCTCCCTCTCTCTCTCTCCCCCTCCCCTGCTCATGCTCTGTCTCTCTCTGTCTCAAAAATAAATAAAAACATTAAAAAAACATTTAAAAATAAACATTAAAAGAAAGAAAATCTTGTAAGCATATTAAAATTTTTTTTTAATGTTTGTTTATTTTTGAGAGAGAGACAGAGAGAGAGAGAAAGAGGTGCAGAGAGAGAGGGAGACACAGAATCCGAAGCAGGCTCTGGGCTCCACACTGTTAGCACGGAGCCCAACTTGAGGCTCGAACCCACGAACTGTGAGATCATGATCTGAGCCAAAGTCAGATGCTTCACCAACTGAGCCACCACAGCGCCCCTAAAATCTCGTAAGCATATTAAGAAATCGAGGATGTTAGGGTCACACAGGCAGAAGACCAGGATGGAGAGAATCAACGACATCAAAATGAAGGCGAGGGGAAGGAACACTCTCTAGTCACAGCTGCGAGGGATATTTTACGAAGAAGAAATCATTTAGGATAATGTTTACTGGTGGAACTCAGACAAATGACTAGGAATGAACGAAGGGGAATGATATGTATGGAATGTTGAATGCTAAGCAGTGTAACATTCAAAGTCAGGAAAGACAAAATGTGCTGTCTGTTAAGTGGGACCCTGAAGAACATGTCCCTGGGCCATCTAATTATCACACATTTGACATCATATTTATGAATTCCTGATTTCTTGTCAAAAGGGGGACAGGAAAGCCGGAGATGAAAAATCAGGAAGTTGTTGACAACTTCCTATCTGGTTGTGCTCATTGAAAGGCAGGGCCCCCAGCCAAATGTGGCTACCCTCCTCCTTTTTTAAGAGAGTTCGCGGGGTGCCTGGGTGGCTCACTCAGTTAAGCATCTGACTTCAGCTCAGGTCATGATCTCGTGGTTCACGAGTTTGAGCCCCACGTCGGGCTCTGTGCTGCTGGCTCAGAGCCTGGAGCCTGGTTCGGATGCTGTGTCTCGCTCTCTCTCTCTGCCCCTTCCCTACTCACACTCTGTCTCTCTCAAAAAATAAACATTAAAAAAAATGACACCCCAGTAAAAAATGAATAAATTTGTGCATGTTTAAAAAAAAAAAAGAGTGTCCGCTCTGGCCTGTGGGGCCCACATAATGCTGGACGTAAAAGGGTCAGGCAGTCATTTGGGGTGGAGGTTTCGTGGTATTGCACCACGGGCTGTTGAGGCCTCTGTGTTTCTGTCCACTTAGTGGGGAGGGAGGTTAGCGGCCCAGACTCCATCAGGCAACGACTCTTTCCACTTCTGTAGCAGGAGGAGAGACCTTTGATGAGCAGGCCCAGGAGCTGGTGGCCAGAAAACACAGAGAGCTCGGACGGTCTTGGGAAGGAAGGCCAGGCATTGGCATCATGGACCGAGCTAAGCAAGGCTCCTCAGCAGCCCTGCGTGGCCAGGACTCTGGTCACCTCTGCACGGGCACGCAGGCAAAGACCGGGAATGGAACGCAAATCACAGTGAAGACCCTAATTGCAAACAGACTGGTGGATGAAGAAACCTCCAATTGTCTTTCTCCTGTAGCAGCAGAACTGCTGGCCAAGGGCAGGTGAGGGCCCGTTCTCGCCTTGTTTATGGGGGGCGGGTGCAACGGTGGGGGTGCGACCATGGGTCCGGGCCCCCGTAGGTTCAGACACGTAACGAAGGGTGATTTTGTCGGCCTCTGAGCCCGACTTTATCATCGGTTAATGACGCCGAGACTGACATTTGCAAAACCACGATGGAGGTTTCAGCATCTGGGTTCGCTCTGCACAGGTGATGGCAACCGCTCCAGATAAAGCGGGTAACTCCATCCCGCAGACACAACACCCAGACAGCAAAATTCCTCCAGATGCCCTTGCCCTGGGTGCCCCCAGCTGGAGTCCCCACGCCCCCAGGAGCACGGCCTTGGTTTCCCCTACCCTTCTTGCCCACGTCTGGGAGGGCGGCGGGAGCCTGGTCTCTGCAGCCGGGGCAGACGTGCCGTGATGTGATCCGCAGGACCCCCAGGTGCCTCTCAGGTTCTCCACCGGGAAGAACTTGTATTCATTGGTTTCATTTTTCATTGGTTCCAAGAGATACGTGTTATTTTCAAATGTAATAAGTCCCCTGTTGAAAAAGAAAGAAGGAAAAAAGTATATAATTTTTAAAGGTAGCTTCTTGTTTATGGCCAAGGCCCTGTTCTTAACAAGGGAAGGAATGGCAGGAGAAAGGCCAATTTATTTATATCCTCGGGTTTTAAGGCCATTTCTGTGCAACATGTTTGTATGGATTTTCTTCTTGCAAATGTTTTGAAAACAATCTGGGAAATTTTTTTGTTTCAAATATTTTATGGTAAAGAATAGACTGCATTTAGCCTCTCTCTATTTATTTTTTTTTAATTTCAATTTACAATTTTTTTTTTTACTGGCAAAAAGAGTTGAGAGAAACGATGTTTCCTCTGCCTCGGAAAATAACTCTATCTGAATTAGCAGGTGTGATTCAGGAGGGAAATCTTTTTCTTTAAAGGCAAATTCCTGCATGTGAATTATTCAGTCTGGTCTACTACGTTTCCTAAATATTTGAAAGGATTCTGATGTAAGGTTGAGCACCCACTTCTACTTATTTGTGGGAGACGTGTCAACAAAGGAAGCAGTGTAAGGGCACAAAGCATTAGGACTGCTTCCTGAAGGCTGAGGTCTGTGACTTGGCTAAAGGTGGATCTCTCTTTATAGGACAGAGGACTGCTGGGAAACATCCTGGGCCTGAGGTTGACAAGGCGGCCTTAGGGGTCTGGCAGTCTGGGTGTAAGGTCTAGCTCTGCTACTTACTAATAGCGTGAACTTGACCTCTTTGACCTTGGTTTCCTTAACTGGCAAATGGGATAGTAATACCTATTTCTCTGGGCTGCTATGTCATCTAATGGAAACTTTTAGTCCTGTGGACGCCATAGATCAGTGCTTAAATGGTAGCTGTCCTCTTTGTTATTAACAAGGGCAGGTCCGAGGATTAGGCTTCTTTCTATTAACGTGTTATTCCAAAGACTGACAATTTCTGGAAGGTCCTGTGCTTTGATAACACATTTGCCCACATACTGGCCATCTGTGACTCCCTGATAGGAAATATAGCATTAATACGATAAATACACTTCTGCGAATGACAGTAACTCCTTAATTACTGAAGTAACTTCAATACTTCAATACAAAGGAACTTTGAAGTAACTTTTCGATCTGGGAATAAAGGTATAAATTCTTTTAAAAAACAGACAACTTTTTACACATTCTCTGCCTTGCAGAGAGAGAAGGTGGCATCATGCCAGGGACCACGATGCGCGTCTGCCCTTCTGGAGCACGACAGAGCCGAGGCAATGTTCCGCTTTCCAGAAATGAGCAGTGCTAGCCTAAGGCGGTCAGCTTCCTTCAGGTGTTAGGGGAACACTGCCCTACATGATGGTTTCTGTTTCTCTCTTTTCCAGCGTGGGACGATAAAGTAATTTAAAAGGCTCTTCTTGGCGTTGAAAGAAGGATTTTCTTTGGAGAAATGGCAATTTGAGTAATAGTAAATTGGCAGCTTTAAGACTCTTCCCACGCAATAATGGAAGCTTCTAGAGACTTCCATTATTTAGCAAGGTAACCACAACCTCTCCGCTAGAGAAATGCCTAACACGTCATGTGAGATTTATCGCATTGTAAACAGACACGTCTGACAGAGTGAGCCTTAACCTTTTTGGAGACCTGAACCTTTTTATACCCTTCTCACAAAAATTCACACAGGCACATGTCTACGATATTTTGCAGGTCACGTCAGAAGATTCAGGACTATGGATGAGGTCCACAGGCTCAGGTTTCAGGCAGTAGTTCTAACACACGGTTCACACTGCCTCAACTCAAGGATCCAAGGACGCCTCAGTGCTGAAGAAAGAGTTGAAAAAGCGCATTGCTCCATCCCTCTTCTCCAGAAAACCTGAGCCTGTTTCCACAAGAGGGACCTTAGAACATGTTCCTATGTCATTCATTACTGCTTATTTCGGCTCTTCGTTCGTGCTGTGCTTCTCGTTTCAAAATTTTAGCACGTGCGCTGTGAAAGCAAGTGCCATCTTATGCTTATGGATGGCCCATTTAGGGGTGAACAGTCACTCTTCGAGTTGAATAGAATGACAGTATTTCAGTACTCACATAGGATGGAAGGAAGAGGTCTGAATGAGTCACATACTTATGTTGAACACAACCGGTGAACAAATACACTCTACTCAGTTCATTATTATTCAACTGGTTTACTCTACCAGTCCAATGGAATGAAGTTATGGGCAGTGGGAGAGAGCAAGTTCATGTCTGGATGCTTGTGCCCCAATTAATGTCTTCATGTGTCCCCAGTAGACCATACAGATAAGACTTTGGCCATCCTCTCTGTTGGGGCGGCTTGTATCTCTCCTCTTAAAAAGTTCTTCGTGAAACAAAACTTAGGTTTTGAAGTTTGGAACGGGTAATGGGGGATTTTTGTTTGTTAAAGCTGACTTTAAAGAACCTAAATTAAGACAGAGTACTTAAAAAAAAAATAGGCCAAGGGAATGCGGAAAACAAACACACTTGAAGGGAAAGCATAGATTTGCTAAAATACTGACTTTCTTGCCCCAAAACAAAGATGATCCCAACATTTCACTTCATACACCAACGTCTTCTATTTTGCGTTAGATTTAAATGAGCTGAACCCTCACAGTAAAACATGTCACCAAGTTCTAATCACGAGAAACAAATTACTGAAAAAGTTTTTCTACTTTATGGAAAAATTTTAGAAATTGTCTACTTAGTCATAAAAATGTTCTCATATCTCCTTTTATCTTTTAAGTCATCCAAGGGCCAGATGTTGAGAAACTGGGGTGAAGGCTTTCCCTTTACTCCAAACAACTCGCAGCCTGTAATGCAGCTTAATTAAATAATTGCTTTGGGCTGTCTTGAGTATAATTAATCATTTAGCCCTAGAGGTTGCTGGAAACAACAGTGGACACAAAACTCAAGGATTCAGGGTTTCTGAGATGTAAAATTTTGATGTTCTCACAGCCCTTGCTGGCCCCGAGCTAGATAAGCGAGTGTAATTTAAGCTGAATGTCATAGATATTTAGTTGTAAACTTGGAGCTGGAAGTATCTCGGAGTATGGAATTTAAATCCAGCAGACTCTGAAATTGGGGCTTTTTTCCCCGGCCAGAGTCGGGGCAGGAAAATGAAGACCATGGGTACCTTTTCCAGGGAAAGACAGGAGGATCCTGGACCGGCCTCCATGGTGGGGAGCGAGGCTGAGTTCTTGGGCGGTGAGTTGAGTATATGAACGGAGGAAAGCGGAACAGAAAGGCATGGTTGGGGGGTGACGAGGGCCACCTGATGGCACTCTGTCTGGGCTGTGCTCATTGCCTTGATCACCCAATGGATCTGCACCCGGCTGTATCTCTGGCCGTGATCTTGACTGTCAAGGACACGCAGGTGGCTGGAGGCAGAGCTGGGACCCGTGGGCCCAAGCCCTGCGCCTCTCAACCCTCACGCCTTCTTGCTTCCCTCCAGCGCTGTTGTGAGAGGGAGGTGGGGCCTCTCGTGAGAAGCACGAGAAGGAAAAAGAGCCAGAGAAATGGAGTGGCTGCTTTGAATATAGGCAGCCTTCCTTAAAAGTTTAAAATCGTGGTGTTTTTCCTTCAACGGCAACAAAGAGGAATCTATTAAAATTTTAAATTGACTTTGTTAGCTCTCAAAGTGAAAACTCAGGAGGCCTATATTTCCTCCAGATAAGTTTTTGTTTTCCTCAAAATTCAGTTTTTAATCTCCAAAGCAGTGGCGCATCAGGCAATAACACAGCCTCCTGCTGTGGTTCTTAGTATGATCTTTCTTACGACTCCCGGGCAATTCGGAGAGTGGCGCATGGATTTTGACTACCTGTAATAAGGCAACGATTAGAATATGTGAATTTTCCGGACCCGGTTCCATGTTCAACTGCTAATTGAATTTTCGTGGGAAAAAAAAGACTTCTGGTCTCAATATCAGGCTGTCAGTCATAAGTTAGAACCGCGGTTGGCATGAAATCTAATTTCAGTCCTTTCCTGGGGGAGCCCATGGGTAAAAGTAATATCCCACCTCACGCACGCTGGATACAGCGATCGCAGCGATGTTACTGAACACGCAAGCCCCGTTGGGCTTATTTCCAACGAGTAATTTCCATGAGAACGACTCATGTACAATCAAAACAAATAGGCAGTGTCCCCTGCTGCATGCAAAGCCCGGGCTAGCTAAGGTAGAACACACAAGGATATCTCACCCGTGGTTCCCGTTTCAAATGTAATTCACGTCCGGGTTTGGGAGGCATGACAGAAGAGGTAAAACGTTAAACTATTATAAAAGATTTTAATAACAGTTGTGACTGGCACATCAGTAATAATAATAGCAGCTTACGATTTGTGAAGAGACCACCCCGTGAGTCAGGCTCCTTTTTAAAAACAACAGCTTTATCGAGAAATGATTCACATACCATTAAGGTCACTCTTTTAAAGCATGCGACTCGATGACTTTTAGTACGTTCAGTGAGTTGTGCAAACATCACCACTGATTCTAGAATGTTTTCGTCACCCCCCAAAAAACTATGAACCCATCAACAGTCACTCTTATGCTCTCCCGCCCCATGAGCCAGGCTTTTGAATCCCTCTGTTTTCTCTAATATTTAGAGCAATCTTTTTAGAGCAGGTATCATGAACCCCTTTCACTAAGAGGAAGCCAATGATAAGAGTCCAAGGTCACTGTAGTGGGTTGAATAGTGTTGCCCAAAAAGATATGTCTAAGTTCCAACAAAGATACCTAGGAATGGAACCCTTGGAAAAAGGGTCTTTTCGGGTGTGATTTTTGCTCACGATCTCAAGGTGAGCTCATCCTGGAGTCACGGTGGGCCCTAAATTCAATGACATGTGCCCTTAGAGAAAAAGGAGAAGACAGGGACATGGCGGGGAGGCTACATCAAGGTGGAGGCAGAAACCAGAGTGACACAAGCCAGGACACGCCAAGGGTTGCCAGGAGCCGCCAGGAGCCAGGAGGGACCCACGGTGGATCCTCCCTCCAGCACTGCTGACTCCTTGACTCCAGACGTCCGGCCTCAAGGACTGTGACAGAAGAAATCTCTGTCGCTCTAAGCCCCCAAGTTCGGGGTCGCTCGTCATGGCAGCCAGGCAACTCACCCAGTCACACGGCTGGTCAGTGGCACAGCCGGGAAGCCCCGGGTGGACGTGGCTCCCAAGCCCATCCCTCGTCCTTGGCCACACGGGGTGACCGGCCTTCTCGCCTCAGTCACCAAGGACTCGCGCCGGGGAGGCCACAGCGGAGCTCGAGGGCAAAGGCCGCCCACGGGATGGGTGGCAGCCCGGTGCTGACAGAGGGAGGGGTCACAAATGGCCTGTGTGAAACACGGGGCCTTGAGGGGAGTCTGGGAGGATGGGGAGGGCTTGGAGGGCAGGTGAGTGGCCTCGAAGGAGCAAGAGTCGAGGAGAGAGAAAGGTCAGAGAGCGCAGGCGAACACTGAGGACACGGGAGGGCGGGTGCAGACGCACGGTGGGGGCCGCGGAAGGAAGGCGGGACACGCGATGCAGGCTTTGCCCTCTGCCTCCCTCCTTCTCCCTGGCTTTGGCCTTGGCCGCACCACGGCCTCGTCACGTACCGGTCCGCACCCTCCGTGCGCACCACAGCGTGCCTCTGATACAGCTTCGGCCTCCTGGCCGCCAGGACTCTGTTCTTGCTGCGTGTCCCCTCTTTCCTCTGCCTGCCCCGCCCCCACCCCACGACGCTCTCTCAGATTCTGCAGTGTAACCGTTGGCGGCCACCCCTCTGACCTGCTGGGATGCCAGCTGCTTTAAGGCCCGGGCCATGTCCCGTTCCTCAGCGTCCCCACCTGAAGTCCTGTCACCATTCCCGTGGCTGCCCTTGGCTGCAGTGACCTTCTGGGCTGACACTTACCCCTCACGGCCCAGCCCAGCCAGACCTTCAGGATCGCCCGGCATTTCGGTCCCTTCCGTGGTTTCCCCTGCGGGTTTTTTTTTTTTTTTTAATTTTTTTTTTCAACGTTTATTTATTTTTGGGACAGAGAGAGACAGAGCATGAACGGGGGAGGGGCAGAGAGAGAGAGGGAGACACAGAATCGGAAACAGGCTCCAGGCTCTGAGCCATCAGCCCAGAGCCTGACGCGGGGCTCGAACTCATGGACCACGAGATCGTGACCCGGCTGAAGTCGGACGCTCAACCGACTGCGCCACCCAGGCGCCCCTCCCCTGCGGTTTTGTGGACACCCTCACCTCACAGCCCTCGCTGCGTGGCACGCAAATGCCATCTGGCTGCTTTCCACGCCCAGGGAGTATCTTCCTCGTTTGTTTTGGTTTCCCTGGCCCAGTGCGGGGACTGGCATGACCAGTGGGTGACCAGTACGTGAGCCGGTGAGCAGCGGGCGTGTGCGGGAACCCTGGCACAAGCGCGGGAGGGGCGAGTGGGCCGCGGGGGAGCCGCGTGGCTTTGCGTGCAGCGGGGTGGCAGGACTCGCGTCAGGCTCAAGCCACATTTTTGAAACACGACCTTCTGGAATGTGCAAGATGGCTGTGAAGGAAAGGGCGGAGGCAGGAAGCACGGGTGGGAGGCACCGAAACATTTTTGGAGCAAGGGTTGATCCAGGGTGGGGACGGGGAAATGGGAACAGGAGACACTTTATGCGGAAGCGTGAGGGGGCCGTGAGCACGACGCAGGCGGGGGGGGGGGGGGTCATCAAAGGTCGCCGGGGGCCAAGTTGAGGTGCCAGAGGCGGGCTGGACCTTTCATGGAAAAGAGGCAGGAGGGGAGCCCATCCGGGGACTGAGGAGTTTGGATTTGGAGGTTTTGGAGTTTCGAGGCAGAGTGGAGCAGGGGAGAGCCCACACTTGACCTTGGGTGACCTTCGGGAGGGACACCGGCGCCGCCCTGCAGAGGGATTGGAGGAGCTGTGACCCCAGCACTGGCTGCCACAGATGATCCTGCAGGACTGAGGACTCAATGTCCCCAGGGGAGGAGGAGGCAGGGACACGGAGAGCCCTGGCCTGCGACGGTAGGCGTGGCCATGGGGCGGAGGGCAGACCGCAGAGGCCAACCCCTAGAAGAAGAATGAGCAGAGGGTCCCAGGGCAGGGCTCAGGGCCGGGTTGGCTTCACCTCCACTCCCTGCCAATTTCTCCATTAACATGGCCCACTGCGCTCCAGAGATTTTTAAAACAATTTTGGACAGGCTAGGACTAAGTGTCACCGACCACTTGATGGCTTGCAGAGAGCACGTTTATGCCACCAAAGGTGACTGGACACCTACAACAGGGCAGGTTCTATGTTGAGCCCAGGGCCCTGCCTGCCTGGAACTCACGGTCCAGCAGACCGGAAAGTAAAGGCAAGATCATCTCCGCGCACCTGACTTCCTGGCCCGTTAGACCATTTCGCCGCAGGCCATTTAGGTTGAGCCGTGAGGTCTGTAAAAAGCCACATCTGCCCAGGTGAGTGACCGGAGTCAAGCGACGAGGCGCCGGGAAGGGCGGTGAGCACACGGCACCGGACGGGGTAGAGGCCGTGGCTCATTCCCAGGCTGCCTCGCTCCCTCCGTCTGCGTTTCCTCCTCAGATTCCTTTCCCTTCTCACCTCCTCAGCTGAGATTTCCGCTTCCTTTCTTCAAATGGGTCAATTCAACTTGTTTGTTGAGTTGCAAATAATAAAATAAGGATTCCTCCATTAAAGCAGAGGGTTTGTTTGTTTTCGTTTTTGTTTTTTACAGTGTCTGTCTTTGCCTTAAATTGCAAATGCTTACTTTCGTTAGAATGGTTATTTCTGATTCCGTGGATCACGATACGGTCAGTGCTGCCCTTTGAGAACTAAGTTGACTTACTATCTTTCGATAGCATGTGGCAAGAAGTATTTCTGCATTTCGTGCTATATTTGATTTCATTATATAAAATCTAGTGTGACGATTTTATATCACACGGTTTAAAGGAACACAACGATGTGTGCGTTTATTGGGGGTAACACATAGACTTGCGTCTGAATATTTCTATGGAATTGGATTTTTGAAAGCATTTT
Source organism: Felis catus (assembly GCF_018350175.1). Taxonomy (NCBI): domain Eukaryota; kingdom Metazoa; phylum Chordata; class Mammalia; order Carnivora; family Felidae; genus Felis; species Felis catus. Next base: position 81,542,763 of record NC_058378.1, read on the forward strand.
GTACGGTCTCCCCCACTGACGGCCAGTGCTAAGAGCTTCAGGTGCTACAAGCAACATACCAGAAATGTTCCCCATCCTGAAGGTCCTTACAAGGTATGCAAACGTATAGTGAGATATACCAGTCAACTATCAACGGAGCGAGGAAGGATGGGCGCTTTAACACACAGATGTGAGCAGATATTTATAAAGTGTCGGCTCACCCCTGCTCCGCTCTCCCTCAAAAGTCCAAAATGTCCAAATCCAAACTCCTGGGTCCCCGGATGGGCTCTGGGGTCGGGGCGGGGCTTCGTGAAGGAGGCATCATTTGACTTGGTGAACCTTCCAGAGCCAAATGGGAGGTGGGGAGAGAAGCACGTCCCACGCAGAGGGGCAACCAGGGATAAAGACGGCAAGAACTGTGAGGCATGCTCTGGAAACAGCTAGAAACTAGTGTGGCTGGGAAGGGGGAGCTTCCTCACGGTAGAGGACGACGGGGCTGAAAAGAAGATAGGCTCCAAACTGTGCAAAAGGCTTAGCAGGACTAATATGGAACGAGGGGTTAGCCAGACTTGGGACTGAGGTGGTTTTGCTGGATGCAGCCGAGCGACCCCGGGACCCCACTTCTGCATCTGTCACCTGAGGACTGTGACACCCACTGGCTCTGGTGAGCGTCGCACGAAGAATGCAGAGCCCTGCATAAATGCAGGAGATGCCTCCCTCCCTCTCTCCCTCTCCCTCTCTCTCAACAGAAGCTGGGAGGAGGAAAGCGGGGACAGTGTCGTTTGCTGTGGGATCGGCAGCTCCCAGCCGGGGCGTCAGGACGGGGCCCCGGATGACGGAGCCTCTCAGCTGCTCCGCACCGTGGTGGTGATAACTCTGGCCTCCCCGTCGTGAAAGCAGAAACTGTAATGATGGACGCAGTCTGGCGTCCCCCGAATGTCACCACCACCCCACGGGATATGTGTGCATGCACGTGTGTTAGCATGTGCGTGTGAGCACGCAAGTGTGAGTGTGCAAGGGCACGGGTATGACGGTGTAAGTGTGCGTGCGTGTGCACGTTGCGCCCCAGGATCCTAACCCCCGTGTCGAAGTACAGTTATTCTCATAACCAATGCTCGTCTGCAACTCTAGATGGCAGTTTCCTCATCTATCAACTGAACGGTGGGCTTGAGTTAGGTTTAAGCCGAATTTCAACCACCACGCCTGCAGGCGATGGCAAAACTCTTGGCCGATCCCCGAAGCGTGAGCCCCCAAGACTTGTCGTGCCAGACGCGAGTCGGAACCGAGCGGGCGGAGCGAGGGAACCGGAAATGGTGCCAGACGGTCCCTTCCCTCAAGGAGCTCCCGCTGCAGGCAGAGAGCAGGACGGGGATGGGAAGGTGGCATTTAGGAATCAAATCAGGACACGGGGGAGTGTGCCGGGGCCGGGTGTGCGTCCTGGCAGCTTAGGGCCTCTTGGGCGGGAGCAGGGTTCTGTCCCCGGCAACGCGACAGCTGGGTCCCCACGCTCTGCAGCCTGGAGGAGTCTCTGATGCTCACGGCCCCCCCCCCCCCCCACGCCGAGGCAGGTGAGGTGAGGGGTGGGGGGCGAGGCACCGAGCAGGGAGAGCAAATGACAGATCAGAACGTCAAAGGAGAATCCCCCATCTTTGCCCTGAAACTGCACCGACGAGGACGGGGCATTTCGGGGCCACGTGCGATGTAGTAGAAAATTAACTTATACTTGAACTTTGCACTTGGCTTGGAGTCCTTTCGAAGCAGGGACAGACCCCGCGGCCGCACTCACTTTTATGGCCTGTTTTCCACGTTGCGTTGCACTGCATCCCCCTCGATTAAAGAGCTCTTTCCTTTTTTATCCTGCTTTCTACCCGGATCTTTATGCTTCTCTCTCCTTATCGTCCTCCCCACTCAAGCTTCAAATGAAGAAGGCTGACTTGGTGGTTTGTCCCCACTCTTCTCTCCTCCGGGATTGAGTTCTCTCTGGCCGGCCCAGGTTTGATCGAGCCCTTTGGAAGCAGAGCAGGGTGTTCCTTCTCCGCAAAAGCAATCTGCTGGCCTCCAAGTCATGTGTCCCCTAGGACATTTGAGTTTCCCTCCACAGTCCTCGATCTGAATGTGTTTTGGGGTCATACCACACTGAATTTAATTTTGAATCCCTATTTTCTTTCTCAGAATCCACCGGCTGGGGCCGTGCTAGCTGCCTTTCTCCTTTAGCGCCCGTCTCCATTGGTTCTTCCTCCAGTGAGAGCAGTTGATGGAACACAGCCTTTTCTCTGGTCTGATTCTCCACTTACGGGATCTCAAGGTTGACTACATAACTCCGGAATTTCTCTGTCGATGCACGGTCTGCTGCTTTTGTAACAATGGCACAACGATCTGGGAAGTCAAAATTCCCAGGAGCGCCATCTCCACTCAGGGGCCCCCACCGCCGCTCCCACCCCTCTTGGCGGTCGACCCCAGATGGCCCAGTACCTGCCCTTCTGACTTTTCCTGAAACCCCAGCCACAAGTATTTGACAGGGTTCCTCTTGGTCGGATGAAGGTCTGTGCCAAGCGCCCGGGAGGGAACACTGTCCAAGTGCCGGAGACGAGGAGGGGTGCAGGCTGGGAATTGGACACCGCACAATCTGGGTAGAGAGGCTGACCTCTCTGTGTGGGAGGACAGTGACCTGCCCCTTTGGGGGGCAGCCCTGGGAAGAAGGATGGGAGTTGTGACCGAGGGCCGTGGCCAAGCACAGAGGGCAGATTTATCCCATTTGAATATCACTCTGGGAAATACTCTCCAATTTTTCCTTTTCGTTTAAGAAAATTAGTTAATGTCACTGGTTAGGAAATCGTTTTTAGCATAAAAAGGAGCTCTCAGGAATACCTCGGAGATACCCCTGTTTTCTTTACCCATCAAGAGTTTGAGGGACGCCTGGGTGGCTCAATCGGTTGAGCATCCCACTTCGGCTCGGGTCATGACCCCACAGTTCATGGGTTCGAGCCCCGCGTCGGGCTCTGTGCTGATGGCTCGGAGCCTGGAGCCTGCTTCGGGTTCTGTGTCTCCCTCGCTCGCCACCCCTCCCCCACTCACGCTCTGTCTCTGTCTCTCAAAAATAAACAAACGTTGGGAAAAAAAAAAAGATATCCTTAAAAAAAAAAAGTTTGAGAAGCCTATGAAAAATCCCCTGAAAATTATTATCAGACCGATCCAGATACGTCTGGACTTTGACGGGCTGAAACTTCTTCAGCAATGTGTGGAGGGGGCTCATTCATTTCCAAGGATCCTGGCCCTCATTCGTCCTTTCTCTGGCAAAAGCTCATTGGTTTCCCTTGATGCACGCACTCTCCCCACTTTCCATTCCCAGGGTTGGGGATGGCTCACCCCCAGGTTGGCTCAGGGAGTTAAACCAGAGCGTCATACCTACCACTGGCCACTGTGACTGCTTCAGGGATGGGCCTGGGACCCAGTTAGGGCCAATCAGCTGTGTTTCGGGGAACTCTGCTGAACTCAAAAGACAGCCCTCACTCTCTTACCTGCCCTCTGAGGATGTAAGCCCGGAGCTGGCTGCTGCCCGCAGCCTCTCTGTGACCACAAAGATCAGCTGTGCATGAAAATAAAACCAACACAGAAGAAGGTGGAGGCCAGAGTAGAGACGGGGTGGACTCTGGTGGCATTAGTTAGACCCTGGATCCAGCCATGCCTGAAGCCACTCCTGGCCTTTTAAGTAGCATGAGACTACCTCCAACTTTTGCTTGTTTTTTGTTTTTGTTTTTTAAGCCAGTTGGAATTAGCTTTCCTTTTCTTCATTCACATTGGCCTTGAAGCCTTAAAGAAACACCTGGCCCTCAATAAATGGCCTTTAAACAAACAGATCCATCTTTTAGGCCCCAGAGAGAAGCAACGGTAAATTTTGGACTTTCCCTTTCCAAGTGTGTACTAGAGATTCTCCTTTCAAGCCTACTGGGTACCCCACAGGGCAGGGTGTCTGTGAGTCCCACGTGTGATCTTTGCCACTATGGCCTTGCGGGTGTCCAACCCCGTTCCCTCAGGAAGAGTACAGCTTTGCATAGAATGAGCCCAGAGGTACCGCGTGAGCATACCTCCTGCCTGGCCCGGTCCCAGAATCAAAGAACGTGAGACAGTCTTGAGAGTCTGAGGGTGTTTCCGCCGGCTGCTCGCTCACGGTCAGGCACAGGGCTGGCTCTCCTATAGGTCGCTGCATCTGCTTTCAAAGCCACCATTTCAGCCGGAGACTTTATCTCTATTTTCACACAAGGAAACTGGGGCTCAGAGAGGCCCGGTGACCTGTCCGCTGTTGCACAGCTGGTTCACTGCTCGGGCTGTTGTGTGCGAGGGCAGAGACATCTCGTGGCGGCCCCCGATCATCCGCCTTGAACTGGTCACCCCCCTTCGTCCCAGATGCCGTCAGGTCTGACCCCATCCTGTCCTTCACCTCTGCTCACCTCTGTCTCCCCCAGGAGCCCGAGCTCTGGCTTTTTTTTTTTGCATGAAGACTGGGCCCTGGCCCCACACAGCTCTTAAATCTCCTGACCCCCAGCCTCATTCTCTTTGCCCCTCGAACCTTCCCACTGTGCTCTTGGGCCTCACGGTCCATCCCCAAACTACCCTCCCCCCGACTCTCTCCTGAATATCCTTTCACCTCCCCGCCCCAGCTGACACCTGGCTGGCACCACTTCCCCCAACAGCCTTTCAAGACAGATTTCTCTGTTTGAAGTCCTTCCCTCGGGACCTCGGTGCCTCCAAGGTGAGCCATTGTCCTCGTTTCTGCATATCGTCACCTGCGACTGAGGTGCTTCCTCACCTCTACTGGTGCCCACCACGCCTGCTGGGCCCGCGCGTGTATGGCCACCCCTGCCTCGTCAGTGACTTCCCCACGGCTTCCTCCGTCGTCACTCAGGAGCAGGGACTTGGTCCTTTCGTGTAGCTGTGCCCCACGCCACCTCGGGGGCGCGAGACTCAGACACAGAGCACTTTCGGTGGAGAAGGCAATGGTCACAAGTGTGCAGATGCTACAGTCACCAGCCTCTCCAAACCCCTGAAGACGTTTCTGGACGTTTCTGGACGTCTCTGGACTCTCGCACGTCTGCAGGTGCCAGCTCTGTCCAGGCCCCCATCCAGGCCCCCGCTGCTCGTCAGGATTACTGGGAAGGTATCTAGCTGAGCTCTGCTCTCGCATGTACCCCTACAGCCTGTTTTCAGCGCGGTGGCCACACAGTGACCTGTGGAAACGTTAAGTCAGACCTCAGCACGAGGTTCCCGTGACACCCGTTATACAGAAGAGGGAGGCCAAGGCCCCTCCCGATCCCACCCTTCCGTTCTTCCTCTGACTTCAGCGTCCGCTGCCTCCTTTTCCTGCTCCACTCCAGCCACACCGGCCCCCGACCTCGGGCATTTTCCAGCTTCGGGGGCTTCGCGCATACTGTTCCCTCTGCCAACAATGTGCTTCCTGCAGGCGTCCGCACGGCTCACCCCTCGCATCCTTCGGCGCCGGCACGGGGGACGCACTCAAGGAACGTGTGCCGAAGAACGAGTAACAGCAGAGCAGCAAATCCAACAACAGCAAGATAGCTCTGTTCTCGTATCGGATCGGCGGGCGTTTCTGAGCTCCATAGCGTTACTCGGACGGGATGCCAAAAGCGCTTTCTAAAAGCAATCGTGCGCATGGAGTGAACCAAAGAGAGATTCAAGTCTCTGCCTCCTGACTTGCAGAGACAGAAGGATCAGGGGACAAAGCAAGCCCGAGGGTGAACTGTGTGATGTGACTATTTTTATGAAGATAGACACACACACACACACACACACACACGCACGCGCACGGCTTTGCATGCACAGGACGAGGCCACAGCTGGCATTTTACCCAAGGTGGGGGAGGGGGAGGGGGGACGGTGAGCTTGTTTGTACATATTGTCGGAGTCCAGTGATAAACAGAGTACAGCAGGTATTTCAGGGATGGGGGAAGATGTCAGGAGAGACGGCGCTCGCCTCCCACGGCCAGAGTGGAAAGCGAGGCGGCCACGTGGAGGAACAGGGTGGCAGGACTGTCACAACAGCACTCGCTCCTCCGGGGCCTGCTCACGGAGGCACAGAGCGTCCGAGGCCCCCCCGTGCAGCGCAGCAGCGTTTGCAACCGAGAAAAGCTGGAAACCACCTCCGTGCACATCGGGGAGCGTGCGAAGGGACGCGGCGAATTCAAGCGTATTTGTCAAAGGAAGGAGCCAGCCCCACGTCAGCCGGAAAGGATGGGTGTCAAAGGAGCCAAACACAAAAACAAACTGCTGAGCGAGGCAGGATGCTCTCGGGCGACCTTTGTAAATTGCGCAGGTGGCCCGGGTCAAAAAGCGTGGGTGGCGGCTCGGAAGGACGCACGTTGCGCGTTAATGGAGGGCACGTGGGGGCGGGGACGGGACGGGAGAGGGAGGTGGGGTGGAAGGGGCCGCTCGGCTCTGTGCACCTGACACGCGAGTGAGAGTAAGGGGCGGGCAGAGGGGACACCAGGGCGCGCGGCTGGCACCGGGTGCCCCACGCGGGTACAGGCACCTGCCAGCGTGCCCCTGGGCGCGCGCCGGGCCCGGATTCTTGGTCGCGCTGGAGAGCTCCTCACTGCTGCCAGTGTGGCCAGGAAGGCACAGGCCACCGCCGCCCTTTATTAGTCCAGGCGTGTTTGTTACGTGTGTCCGGGTTAATGGGAGGCACCGCTTCTGAGAACGCGCCCATTTCCCGCTAACGTTCACTGAGGCTCTGTCTTCATCTGCAGCTAACACCCTGACGAGGGCCAGTGTGGTCACCACCTCCCTCAGATTTGTGGGAGCTTGACTGACCTGTGTGTGTGTGTGTGTGTGTGTGTGTATGTGTGTGTGTGTGCAGGTTCCCACATGGGACTCCCAGAGACGTGGCGTTACAGCTGACACAGGACGCAGCCCTGGTCTCACGGAAGCTGGCACCCAGGCCGTCCTCTCTCTGTCCCCGAAGGCACCCCGGGGCCCAAGCAAAGCAGGGCTTGGGGGCTTCAAGCTGTCGGTTCACAAAGGCAGTGAATAAGCCCAGGAAAAAGGCCGAGGCAGCTGGAAGTTTGTCAGACAGGCTGGTTTTGCCGGGGAGCACACCAGAGCCAGCTGGTGGCCAATGAGTGTGGTCTGGAAGGATGAGCTGTACGGGCTCGTCCAGCCACAGAAGAGAACGGTGTCCTGACACGGGCCACAGCCTCGTAGCAGAAGCCCCCACACCCCACGCCTGTATTCAGCTCACCTTGAACTCTGTTAAACTGGTTCCTCTGCTTTGTCTCTTAGCGACAGGAGGCCTGTGCCTGTGTACCAAGCAAGCAGCCCGGACGCCAATACCTGAGGTCCTACCTCTTAACACCGGGAATTACTGAGCACACGGGCCACATAAACGCAAGACAGTCACAAAATCCTAGGGTGGAGTAACTCCGCCGGTTCAGTGGCTCTCGACTGACCAGGCCCGTAGAACCTTCTAGGAAGAGTCTGTGGTGGCAGAGAAACTGCAGCCCCCGGGGCACGCTGTGCTCTCGCGAGCTGCCAGGCGGGGCTTCTCTGCCTTTGCCATTTACTCTCGATGCTCGAGAAGAAGAGGTCGCAGTTGTGGGGCAGACCAGAGCCGCTTACCTGAGGCCAGAGCAAGTGCTGAGGCTGGCTGTGGAACCGGAGGATCCTTGCACGTGTCCGTGGTAGTAACAGTGACCCTGGAAGGAGGAGACAGGAGGCTCAGTCTCGGTGCCTTCTCGCCCGCTCACAACCGCCCCCAATCACCTTCACGCGTTGGCAGCTACAGGCGTCTCTTTGGCGTGAAATATTGAACCAGCGGTCTTAATATTTATTTATTTTCAATTCTATTTATTTTAGAGGCAGCAAGCATGGGGGAGAGGGGCTGGGGTGGGGGAGGGAGGGAGGGAGAGAGAGAGGGAGAGAGAGAGAATCCCAAGCAGGCTCCACACTCAGCACAGAGCCCGATGTGGGGCTCGATCCCACAACCCTGGGATCACGACCCGGGCTGAAATCAAGAGTCGGACGCTCGACCAGTAAGTCACCCAGGTGCCCCTTAATATTTCATGCTAAACCCAGCGTGACCGACCCAGCCAGGATCTCTGGCACGAGGGCCTGATTTACTTCAGGATGATCAGTGGGGTGTTAGCTGCGCCCCAGTCCTGCTCTTGTCTGACACCCTTCGGGAAAGCCCTGACGCGGGGTGCCTCACGAAATCCGGCGGCAGAACAAATCTCACAGGCCCCGCCATTTTTACCCCCCTGTAAATTGTCTTTCGTGACCAGATGGGGAACCGCACGGGGTATTTAAGCACACTTCGAAATGTGATAAAATGAGGCCGGAGCCTAGGGCTTGTGAAAACAGAAAAGCAGACGACAGAGGAGGTGGAGGCCCCCCCCCCCCTGCACTGCCCAGGCGAGAGCTGGGAGCCTCTCTCAGCAGGAAAGACAAAAGAGGAAGGTCTTCTCCATCCGTGACGAAAATCCCCGTGTGACATGCCTGCAGAACCCACGTCTCATAATGTCGCCGTTTGCAAAAAAGAGACCGCGGCACGGACGCTTCCTTACTGAGACGATATCCGGTCCAGAATCAACAAGGCAAAGGTCGTGTTGCAGCCTCAGCTAAGAGGCTGACGGGCAGGAAGTGCGGGGCATACTCAGCTGACCTCATTCACGGCCTCCACATGCCAGCTGTGGGGCCTGGCAGCCAAGGGCAGTGTCGTGGGTGGAGGAGGAGAGGCGGGCTCGTGGGCTCCAGGCCGTCCCTGCTGAGCCCACCTGGGCACGCGGCCCCCCTCCTCGTGGCAGGCGGCCCGCTCGCTTTCCCCAGGGCACAGCTTGGTGGCCAGCCGTCCTGCCCAACAAAACCCCAAATTCCCAAGACCACCTTGACTTTGCTAAGAAACAGGACCGCAGGGGTTTGAGTGGCCAATGACATCCAATAACGCTTCTTCAAAGGGGTCAAGTTTATCTGTCACTGAGGAGAGGACAAAATTCTGAGACTATCTGAAAGGCAATTCAAGACGGGAGATGACAAGGCCAGCCACTTGCTGTCTTGACGTTTGTTATCGATTCTAGAAGTTCTCCAAAATTTCAGGAGGTTCATACTTGGCCTACTATTATTAACTTACGATATCTTTTGTTGTAGGAAACAGAAGTCTCCAATTCTTACAACGTCAAATTTTCCATCTTTCTCTTTATGAAGTTTGCCTATTGCTTAAGGAGACTTTCCTCAAGGTCACGCAGACGTCCTTCTTTATCATCTATTCCCGTAGTCTTATACTTGGCTCTTTAATCTATCTGGAATTTAGTTTTTGAGGGGTGTGAGGTGAGAATCTAACTTTCCCCCCTAAACTAAGACCCAGTGCTCCTCTCCCACCGTTGGCCCTTTTCTTAGGTTCTGAGCTGCTACCTGCTATATATGGGATGCCCACACATGTACAGAGCCCTGCTTTTGTGTGCCATGAGCTGCTCCACTTGTGACACACCTCCACTTGTCCCTTCCTGTGCCAATACCACGCTGTTTTAGTTCCTATTGTTCCATCGGACATTTCGATGTCAGGGAGAACGAGTTCTCTGTTTTTGAGTAAGATTAAATTCACATACCATAGAATTCACCTTTTAAAAGCATACGGTTAGTGTGTTAGCACATTTACAACGGGCAGTCACTTCCCTGGGGCCTCCCTTCCTGTCTTAGCTGCTGGCAACCACTAATCGACTTCCTGTCTCTACGGATTTGCTCACTCATTCGTTTTGTGGAAGTGGATTCATACGACACGTGGCCCTTTGTGCCTGGCCTTCTTTCGCTCAGCATGGTGTTTTCAAGGCTCCCTTAGCTGGAGAAAGAAATGGGTCATTTCTTTTTATGGCTGAATAATATCACATGATATGGAAATGCTGGATTTTGCTTATCCATTCATCGGTCAATGGGTATTTGGGTTGTTTCCACTTTTAAGCGAGTGTGAACAGTGCTGCCATGAACATTTGTACACAACGTTCTGGGTGGACACACGCTTTTGGTTCTCTTGGGTACATGCTATGATCTATGATTTGCAGATATTTTCTCCCATTTTGTGGGCTGCCTTTTCATTTTCTTGAGCAGGTCTTTTTGATTTTTTTGATGAGGTCCGTTCTTCCCTTTGGTTGTTTACGTGTTCGTTGTCATACCTAAGAAACCATGGTCTGACTTAGGGTGCTGAAGGTTCCCACTTAGGTTTTCTTTTAGGAGTTCTACAACTTGAGTTCTTACATTCACACCTTTGATCCGCTTTGTTTTTTAAAGCTTATTTATTTACTTTGAGAGACAGCAAGGTGGGGAGGGGCAGAGAGAGAGAGAGGGCGGGAGAGAATCCTGAGCAAGCTCTGCACTGTCAGCAGCATAGAGACTGACGTGGGGATTGAATTTGCAAACTGTCAGATCATGACCTGAGCCAGAGTCGAGGGTCAGAGGCTTAACCAACCGAGGTTGGTTAAGCCCCTCCAAGGCTCGTTTTTTTTTTTTTTTTTTTTTTGTATATGGCTTGAAGTAGGAGCCCAATTTCCTTCTTCTGCATGTGGAGATCCAGGTGTTCCGGAACCATTTATTCAAGGGCTGTCTCGACAACCTTGTTGAGGGCAGGTTTCCTTTGGTTCTGTTCTTCGCTTCGAATGTTTCTAGGATATTATTGCCTATTTTCTCTTCCAAGTGAATTTCAGAATCAAATTTTAAGCTCTGTAGTAATCCGTTGAGATTATATTGTTAGTATATTAATAATGTGGTTAAGAATCCATCGAGATCCATGTTTCCTGTTCATGTACATGGTATGTTTCCATTAATAAGGCTGTTTTAATGTCCTTCAATCTAGTCCTAGATTTTCTTGCATATTGCTGTTGGAAAGTTTTCATTAGGCTTATTCCAAGGTAGTGGGTAGATACCACAAATGGGATTTTTTCTATTATGTCTTATACATCTTTCTATAACGTCTTTACATTATTTTTATGTCAAGAAAATTTATTTTTAATAAATTTTTAATTTATTTTCCTTTAAAAATAAAGCAATTATTTTTATAGAAAGGAAAACTTCAGTTTTTTTTTTAAGTTGTCTTGTGTCAGATCATCTTACGAGCTTAGCTTACAGTTTGTATGAACCTGTAGCATATCTTGGATTTTTTAATGTTGTTGATGATATTGACTGCAAACAATGAAGGTTCTGTGGCTCTTTTTGGCCCCCAGACAATGTCGAGGGGTGGGGTGGCGAGGTGCCCAGGGGTGAAGGCAGGTGAGGGAGCTTCTCACGGAGGGAAAGCACGTGCAAAGACAGGAGGCCATGGAGGAGGGGTTGGCAATTCAGGGACAAGGGTTAGTTCTCCCTGGCTGGAAGATTCCAGGGCAGGAGCACAGCACTCAAGGCTATGGCGAGGCTGACCTCTCCAGTGTGCCCGTGGCTTGGGAAGGAATGCCCAGGGCTGGTGGTGGGGGGACACCTGCCCAGCCTGCCACATCAGGTACCCACCCAGACCTGCTGCCAGCTTGCCTCTTTATTTCCACATGAAATAACTTTTGAAAGGCTCCACGGTCCCGTCTCTCTAGATACCTGGACCTGTTACATGCGGAAGGCATGAGATCAATTCTGTAAACATGAGGGGGCTGTGTACCTGGATTATAATGCCCCAGGGCACCAGAGGGATCCCAGGGAAGGGATTTCAGTCCTGGGTGCCCAGCGTGCATGTCTGAGTGGAGAAGACTCGGAAGACAAAAGGGCAGTAGGTGACGTCCAGTTTAGGTGCCCGGGGCCCCCAGAATCTTCGTTTTTGTCTGTTACCCATCATCCATTACAGAACTTACTTCGCTTTGGAGAATCGTGAAATGTTGCGTTGGCAGCTGAGTCTTGGTTAAATAGTGAAAAACCCAATAGGGACAATAATCTTAATTACTGACCTCGGAAATTTCAAACTCATTTGTTCTCAGTCTCCATTTATTTTGTAATAGAGTATTTATCAAACGTACTTTCAAATTAAACACCCAGAAACACAAGCTCATTAAAGCATGAGCTGAGAACAAATTAGTATAAAATTAATTTCCAGTTCGCCAACGAGGTTGGAGTACCACTGACAGAAGAGGTAGGGGTGGATCCTCGCTCTCAGAAACTGATCCCCAAACAATCCCGTCTCTCAGTCACTACCAGAGTTAAGAGCTTATTTCTTGGCGCTAAAACTGCTTTCGATTTACCTTGGGACAGTGATCAAGCCTGCTGTTCACCGCTGACTAATCTTCCTCGATTACCAGGCATAATTACTAGCACCCCAAGTTCCAGATTCTCCAGGACAATTATAATATCATGAAGTCTTAATTGTCTTCAGCAGGATTCATTACGTGCTCCGACAAATGGGGTATCGTTTTTATCACGCAGTCAGTCATGTGGATAGACTCACAGCTAAGAGAGACGTGCCCACCATACCACGTGCCACGTAATTGGCTGGGAATGTGATTACAAAGAGTAGGAGAGAGGTGGCCTCCTGCTCTCTGGGGGGTTTTGCCCTCGGTGGCCGAGGTTGGGGGGGGAGCTGGGCCTGCTCAGGTATCTCCAGGGGACTGTTTGCCCCCATATCCATATCCAAGGGCCATGTTGCCTCCCATCGACTGATGCTAAGAGACAGGAATCCCCCAGGCCTCGTGGACTCGCCAACACTTGGCCGATTGGATGTGAGTGTGGCCACACCAGGGAGAGACCCAGCAGGCGTCCATCATGCCCAGGGAGGTCCTGGGTTCCTCCTGCAGCTACAGGACCCCAACACTTCCCCTTGCAAACATCCCCAAAGCAACCCCTTTCAACAGCCTCAAGAGTGTCAGCGACCGTCTCCTTTTATCACACTCTTGTCTGTAAAGGCGTCGCCGAACAAGACATTGTCCCATTAGCACGTCGTCTCTGCCTGTTCTGCTGATCCAATGCATTCTCTTTCTACCAACAAAACATAACATAGAAAACAGTCCCAAACATGCATAACCACAAAATTACATCTTTTCCTTTACAAAACCTCTAACTATGTATTTTATATACTTATTACTTAACCTAATGCGTTTCCCCACTCCAGTAAAATAAATTTTCCTTCTGTTTAATCCTATCAATCAAACGTAATGGTGGGTAAGAGGAAGATCGAGTAAGAACCCTTGAGCTCGAAAATAGTAGCCCTCAACTCTCTGCCATATGGGAAGTGAAATACAAATTCTGTTATCCAACTCTCAGTGGACCAGAAAGAAAGGAATTTTATCGGCTAAATTGCTAACAACAATGGCCTGACCTTGTGATTAAAAAGGACTGTGAGCAGACAGTCTGTTAGGGAATATGCTGAGTGAAAATTATTTTCAATGCCTCTTTTCCTTGGGAATTTTATAGCATCCCCCCACCCCCACCCTGCACCATATGCAATGGGCCAAACTATCTTGATTTAGTGTTTGAATCACACAACGTTCTAGTCGTAAGGGAGCTTCAGGCCGTCTAAGGCCAGTCTTCCTCTCTTAGGCAGCCCCTTTCCTGAGCAGATGTGGAAACTGAGGCCCTGACTGGTTAAGTGACTGCCTCAGGCCACAGAGTCGGTCGGTGGCACAACAGGAACTGGAATATAGGCCTCTTAATTCCAGGCCAGACGGCTTCCCCCCCGTGTCCTGTTGCCATGAACATGTGCCCTCGTGAGTCTCTTTTGGAAAGAAAAACTACCACCTAAAGCCCAAATGTAGACGCACGGCCTTCTCAAGGTCAGCAGAGGCCACTGCAAAAGGCGTTCAGGGAATCCTAGGAAAGTGAAGTCATTTCCAAACCCGCAGACAGTCCTGCAGACAGAAGGGGTACGAGGGTGAGTGTGTGTGTGTGTGTGTGTGTGCGTGTCCGAGTGGAAGCACGTGCACACGTGTGTATGTGTGTGGGCATACGTGTGTGCGCACGTGTGTGTGTCTGCGTGAGTCGTTGGCTCGCATTTCCACATGGCCGTGGTCTGGGCTTTGCTCTCTCGTGTGGAACATCAGGCCCCCACATACCACACGTTAGCTTGAGACTAAAACAAGGTGACAGTGCATTCAAGCAAAGGAGAAAGTGATTTTGCAGCCCCGCGTGTTTCTCTGGCTGGGCTACGTTACGCTTAGCCTTGAGAGCGTGCAGGACGGGATCGCAGAGAAATAAGTCACCACACCCACACTCCCAGGGCTACTTCGGCTCTCAGCTCTAACAAGAACCACGTCTGGTTAAACGACTATAAAGGACGGACCTCAGGGGCCATTCACATTATTTTGCTGCGCTGGAATTCTGCATCAGAGAACAGCACATGCTTAAGAAATCATGTTCACGTTCCTCGGGACCTCCCAGCCAACTGGGCCTGGAAACAGCATGTCTGCAACAGAGAGAGCACGAGATGGCTCTTGAGTTGCAAGTCTGGGGATTTGAGACTTAAGAGGCTCAGTGTTTCATCTGCAAAATGGGAGTGACCCTTAACTGCCCAGGGTTTGGGGGGATCAAATACACATTACACAGGGAAGCAGTTTGAAATGGAAGGCACCGTGATAGATCTCGACTATGAAAATACGTATTTGAAACCCATTAGGCCATTAACTCGATTTTCCACTGTGCTAAGCCCGAGCTCTGCGTATTTTTGCTGAATGAACGTATGTGAGGACAACGGGCACACCGGACAGAAGGGGGCTGATTTTCCGCACGGGTTTCTAACTCTCAGCTCCAAATCCGCGTGCATGTTGTGTGGGACTTTACCGGACACATGAAAACGAGCAGAAGGGGCCTGGTGAGAGCCAGGGTGGGGAGACGGAGGGGCCGGTGGCCACTTTTCAGGGACACACGCACCTTAAGATCTGTGCTCAGCACAGCACCGCACATCCCCCGCCCTTCCTGCCTGCAGCCCCCAGTTCACTTTCTCATCCCGCTATCACGATATAGAGGGACTTCCAAAGGGACATATGGTCCAGGGTGGTTACGAATTGTTGTGGATCGATCGAAACAGAGCAGTGGCTGCAGCTGGCTCGCTTTTCCAAAGGACTGTGTGCCAGGGTCAGTGTCTGTTTCATGTTCAGATTCACGGCTGGTTAAGCGCTACAGCTGGGATTTGAACCTGGGCAGTCTGCCTCCCTGGCTTGTGGTCCTAACCTTGCATATACCACCTCCAGACAGAAGGCCTCGCTCAGAGCCTTCCCCTTCGGACAGCTTTAGCAAAGGAAAGTCACCCAAACCTGGGATTCCTCTGGGAACTCATTCCAGATTCCACATGGATTTGGCTCTTCCGTTGTTTGGCTCCTGAAGTATCCTTGCCATGAGCCCATCATGTCATCTGCGGTCAGACTCTGTGCTCCCTGAGGGCAGGGATTGTGTCCTCCTCCCTTCTATAAACTGCCACGAAGCACTGGACCTTCACTGATCTCGGTTTAGTCCGGGCTTTGAAGCGATGCACTTGGCCAACGCCCAGAGGGCTGTTTGGACCCGTCCTTCTCCCACATTCCAGGACTATGGGCCAGCAGGACATCCTCTGCTCTCCCCCAGAAGCCTTTGCTGGGTGTCTCCTTGCAAATGAATGCTAGTCCATTCCCTAATTCACTTGCTACAGCTTTACAGACTGATTCCATTGCAACAGACGTCAGAGCAGGAACGCATACAGAGACCCTCCAACGTTCCAAGTGAATCAGAGGCAGTTGTATCACAGAGGCTGGGAGCTCAGATGCTAGAGTCAGACCACGCGGGCTTGAATCCTTATTAGCCGTGGGCTTGGTCTAGTTACCGAACCCCTGTAGGTCTCAGATTCCTCATCTGGGTATAAAAATAGCCAAAATTGATTTATTGTGAGGATCAAACCACAAAACACATGAAAAGCACTTTATACCATGCCTTGTGTGTTGCTGATGCTTCCTCAACGTTAGCTGGCATATCGGACACCCAACACACATTTGTTGTTGAGCAAGCATGTGAATGAATGAATGAATGAATGAACTCACACATGCAGAAGAGGAAGGTATGTCACCATTGATGAATGTGAATACTGGTCTAAGAAGTTTGGCCTTGATTGAAGGAGGATTGGGGAAGCTATTGGCGATTTAGGGTCAAAGTAAGTGCAACAGGGAATGGCATACAGAGCAAGATATCCTAGAAGGACTGGTGAGGCAGGAAGAGGGGCCGGATTGAACCCAGGTGAGACTGGGAGTGAGGGGAAAATGTCGGGTGGCTCTGGCGTCTTCTGGCTGGGCAGAAGGCAGGACCTACATTGGAAGAGCAGGAATGTCCGTGGACAGGGAAAGGGTGGTATATGCAGTGGGGCAGGGTCACCATGGGATGTGGGCAGCACCTCCATCGGTGGGAAAACAGAGCAGCCCTCTGGGAGACAGGCAAGTCGGGAAGAGTGGATGGACGGGATGAGTATAGAGTTCAGTGAAAGCAGGGAAATTAAATCCATTTCAAAGTGTTTCTTGAGAGCCCGATAACGAGCCTTGCTCACACCTGCTACACTTACAGGATGTGAATGACCTGGGACTTCCCTCCTACATCCAGAATCATCTCTTCATACATGTCTGCTGGCCTCTGTCATGGAATGAGGTTGACTCCTGGCATGCTCAGTCCAAGCCAGAGATTCTACTCCTCTTTGAGAGGAAACATTTGCCATGGAAGTGGATGGGACGTCACCCAAATGATCCTTCTGACCAAAATATTGGATTCCACACCTATCTGATGCCCAGCCTCAGTTAACACTGACTGCTCTCCCGTTGGCATCTGCCAAGCAAATGTTTTCATAAGTTTTTCCAATGAGAAACACATACAACAAATGGAATCTTTCTGGGTATGGCTCACGAGTATAAGGTCAGACATTTTCCCTTCTCCGTCTCCACGGTCCCGGCCCCAGCAGCCATCTCCTCTCCTCTGGGCTTTAGGCTTTTCCACAAGAACAGCTGCCTGATCTTCCTGGATCCCTGCTCCTGCTTTTTCTGAGGACCTCTTCATGTTGCGGCCAGGGGGTCTCTCAAAGCCTGCACTGGTCATGACACCCCCAGGGTTGAGATCTCTTATGGCTTCCCAATGTTCCTCCATGACAAACAAATATATCACCGTGGCCTCCAAGGCCTCCACAGTCTGGCCCCTGTCGCTTTCTAAACACTTCCCCGCCTGTAAGTAAAGCTCAGCATCACACTGGAATATCCTTCCCTCTCCGGTCCCCCCCTGGTTCGTCCTTCCTCAACCTTCAGATCTCAGTTCACACACTCCTTCCTCCATGAAGACTTCCATGATCGCTTAAGACCAGATGGAGACCCTCAGCCTTCCCTTCAGCACACTTAGGGAAGATGTCGATTAGGTTTGATATGCTTAGAAAAATATCAGTCTCCTCCCTCCAGCCCCACGTGGGTCCCCTTGTCTATTCTGAACCCTTGCTGTACCCTCGGTGGTGGTCATAGTGCCTGGCCCAGCGGGGGTGCTCGGTTAGCACACGTGCAGCAGCTGGGTGCATTTCTACGGAACATTCAGGAGGCTTCTGGAGGGCTATTCTGGCCTTTCCCAGAGTCTTCTGGGACGCAAGGGCACAAATGTCGTGTGCACAGTCCCTCACAGCCCTTATGAAAAGTAACAATATAAAACATAATCTTCCCTCAGATGTGGTCAACAAAGGATAAAGCCACAAATATTTCATCCTGTCAGGGCAATAGAGAGATAAAAGACAAGCGATTAATTCCAAAATTAAAATCAGCCACTACTCTGCCTGTCAACCAGCTTACACTGATGGTTGAGAGATGAAATCTAAAAAAAAAAAAAAAAAAAAAAAAAGACAGTACCATGGCCAAGAGAGGTTCTTATTTTATGTATAATCTTAAATTTAGGAAAATTCATTGTGTGCTGACTTTAGGGGATAAGAAGATGAGTCTGCACATTTCTTTTTTTGTTTTGCAGCCTGATTAAAAAAAAAAACAAAAAACAAAAAAAACCCAAAGCTGTGTCTGTCTCCTCACCATGAAAGACAAGACAAGGTCATGGACTCTCCTAAAGGGGTTTCTGCTGGAATGACCAGCTGTCTGGGGCTGTGGGTTCTCTTTAGTGGCTAAGGCTGTTCACTCCTTACCTCTACAGTGACGTGGCTGGAGGCTCAGGATGGGATCAAAGGAATGGGAGATAGGAGATGCTCGATTATAAGACAGGCCCCTCTTTCTCTTTTCAAAAAAAATTTTTTTTTTAACATTTATTCATTTTTGAGAGACAGAGTACAAGCGGGGGTTGGGGCAGAGAGAGAGGGAGACACAGAATCCGAAGCAGGCTCCGGGCTCCGAGCTGTCAGCACAGAGCCCGACAAGGGGCTCGAACTCACAAACCACAAGATCATGACCTGAGCCGGAGTCGGACACCCAACCGACTGAGCCACCCAGAAGCCCCAAGTCCTTCTTTGTCTAACTGTAAAAGCAATACTTGCTTGTTGTTTCTGGAAGTCTGGGGTGGGGGTGGGGGTTTGCCAATTAACCTCTGGTTGTGAGATCCAAAGAATCAGATGAAGATCAAAATATACTTCCGGCTTCTTTACCTTCAACAAAAGGGGCTTCTGGTATATTCTGTCAGAGGTACTGCTTAGGTCTCGGTAGAACTGAGGCATTGTGCGATTTCCAACCTTCATCCCTACCGCTCTGTCCTTGCTAGCCAAGCCTCGGGGCCCATCCTGAGGAGGGTCTGGGTTGCACAATACTGTTGCTGAGAACACTCCATGGAGGAGTGGGCAAGCCTCAGCCACATGAGGGACTAAGGGAAGACAGCAAGACTAGTCTCATGGCCCTTCCAAGCACGGGCTCCGCTGCTCCCCAGTGAGCAGAGACCAGGGTTCTCAGGCCTGCTTGCTCCTACTGCCCTTTCCTTAAAAAGAGACTTCCAGGGGGGCTCAGTCAGTTAAGCGTCTGACTCTCGATTTCAGCTCAGGTCACGATCTCATGAATTGTGGGTTCGAGCCCCGTGTGAGGCTCTGTGCTGATAATGCAGAGCCTGCTTGGGATTCTCTCTCTGCTCCTCTCCCTAAGACCCACTCCCTCCCACTCTTTCTCTTTCTCAAAATAGTAATAAAAAAGGACACTTCCATGCAGAGGAGTGAGGGGTGGGTAGAGGGATGGGGCAGACATTTGCCCATCTATACAGTGACCTTGTAGACAAATGAGAAGAAAGAAAAATACAATCCCTCCCCCATATACACACAACAATCACAGAAAACAGAAAAATGCACTTTCCCCCTAGAGAGACGACTACTGTTAGCACTCTGGTACAACACCATCCAGCTAGTCTCTAAAATGCCTACATGCCAAGCCTCTGCTCCCACCCTCCGAGTTCCTAACCAACCCAGCAGCTGTCAGGCCCTTGTTCTTGTTGTTGTTTTTTAATGTTTATTTATTTTTAAGAGACAGAAACAGATCACAAGTGGGGGAGGGACAGAGAGAGAAGGAGATACAGAACCCAAAGCAGGCTCCAGGCTCTGAGCTGTCAGCACAGAGCCCGATGCGGGGCTTGAACTCACAAAGCGCAAGATGATGACCTGAGCCGAGGTCGGACACTTAACCGACTGAGCCACCCAGGTGCCCCTGTCAGGCCCTTGTTTACCTAGTCCTGTATCTCTCCTTCTCTCATGGCATATTTGTCTTCTCAAATGAGAAGAAAGGGCAAAAAACTGCCTAAGAATAGGAAAATTGGGAAGAGATTGAAACTAAAACCACGAAACTGGTAAAATGATGTTGGAAGCACATCTCACACACTCTGGGTGTGTCCGTGTTAGCTGAGTACCGCTCGCCCTCATACGTGACGGATGCGTGGAGAACTCAAGCCTACTGCCACGGTATTTCTAAGCTCTCTTCTTCCTGCGTCTATCTGGAACAGCAATGACACTGTGGGGATTGCCTCAGAGATAACTACGAAAGCATATCTTAAATGAGAGCATCCTAGGAGAAAAACGAGAGAGAAAAAAAGAGAAAGTCAAGTGTGAAGTTATGGCACTAATTATTACTTATATCTGAGGTCAATCCTTAGGTCTTCTTCATTTTTGACATCCAGCTTTCTCCTGGACTCCAGATTCATGAACACCTTTACTTGGCTGTCCCACGACCAACTCAACAGGGACAAACCCATCCTCATTGTCCCCTATGCCTTCCCAAGCCAACAAGTGCTCCTTAATGGTGCCAGAGAAAATACATGGTCCAGTGGAGAGCCCAAGCAGAAGGAACCAAGCCCTGTTGGTGACACCTCCCTTGTTCACTGTCACCGGATCTTGCCTCTTCAAGCTTTCTGGCCTCGAACCAGCTCCATCCATCTGTCGGCGAAACCTTCATCAACCACCTTGGGCCCCTAACAGACTTTCTTGCCTTCGGTCTGCCAGTAATTCTGCCAATCTTTCTTCCATCCTGCCATCAGAGAGCCTTTCTAAAGCACAGAACCGAACAATGCCATTCCCCTGTATGAAAACTTCCCATAGCTTCCAATTTTCAGTAAGATAGAGTCAAACCTCTTTAGTACCAAAGGGTTTCATCCAACCTTTCTCTTCTACACTCGTTCTTAGAGAGTTAGATATCATTTCTTTAGTGAAATGGTCTCCAACGAGTTAAAACTAACCATGGCCTTGCCAAGGCTCCAGTGGTATTTTGTACATACCTCCTATGGTAGCAATTATATTAAAGCATAAGTATTTTCACATCTTGTAAACACCGTACCTTTTGAGTAGAATTTATATGCCGAAGAATATGTTTTATTCAACCTATATCCTCATACCCTAACAGTTTCTGCACACAGAAGGTGGTTAATAAATATTTGCTGAGTGAATGAATACATGAATGAATGAATCGTTTTTGGAAAGTCTAGTCTATGTAAGATGATGTGTGAAGCTCTACGGGGTTAGAAAGGAGATACAAGAAACATTCCGCACCCACGAGAGCTCTTATAATCTACATAATAAATACCATGGACTATATTTGAAGAAATAATATCAAACATAATAATATTTTTCATCTAAAGATAATAATACATAAAACTGTATTATTAGATATACTGTTATTGAACTATCTTTGCATTTCTCGGATAAGTACCATTTGGTCATAAAGTATTTTCAAAAATATGTGCTGGACATGATTTGTAAATATTTTACTTAGGATTTTTGCCACTATGTTCATAATTGAAGCTAGTCTATAATATTCATGTTGTGGGTGTTCTCTGATTTTCGTAGTTACTCTCTTTTCCCTTAAATTAAAAAAAAAATTTTTTTTTTCAACGTTTATTTATTTTTGGGACAGAGAGAGACAGAGCATGAACGGGCGAGGGGCAGAGAGAGAGGGAGACACAGAATCCGAAACAGGCTCCAGGCTCCGAGCCATCAGCCCAGAGCCTGACGCGGGGCTCGAACTCACGGACCGCGAGATCGTGACCTGGCTGAAGTCGGACGCTTAACCGACTGCGCCACCCAGGCGCCCCTTAAATTTTTTTTTTTTTAATTCTTAGTAACTATTTGTTCTTTATAGGTTTGGTAAAAGTTACCTGAGAAAATATTTGGGCTTGATATTATTTTGGGGGGGTGGGAAGATTTAAAAATCATTTTTCTCTTTTAGAGGGCCAGCGGGCAGGGGAGAGAGAAAAAGGGAGACGGGGAGAAAATCCCAAGCAGTCCCTATGTTCAGCGCGGAGCCCAATGTGGGGCTTGATCCCACAACCCTGGGATCAAGACCTGAGCTGAAATCAAGAGTCAGGTGCTCAACTGACTGAGCCGCCCAGGCACCCCCAGAATTTACGTTTTTAAGAACTGGTTAGTATTGTCGATAACATTCTTGTGATCCTCAGAATCTCTGTACAGCAATAGTTACATCCATCCTTGCGTTAATACCGTTGCTTGGGAATTCTTCTTTCTTCTTGATTAGATTTGGGTTTTGTTCGTTTTATTAATATTTTCAAAGAACCACCTTTTGCCTTAAATGATTCTCTCCATCCTTTCGGCCTTCCTTCTCATTAATTTCTGCTCATCTATTAAAATCTTCATTTCTGAGAGAGGTATATTTAAATCTCCCTCTCTGGTTGTGAATTTGTCAGTTTATTGTAACTGTTTTGATTATTGCTTCACATGTTTTGAGGCTATTTTATTGGTATATGTCGTTTCACAAGTATTTTACCATCCTTTCGAATTGCTCCTTTTATCATTAAGCAGTCAGTCCCTTTATCCAGAATAATGTCTTTTTTTGGCCTTATGATCTAGGTTGCCTGATGTTAATACTACGACAGTAGCTTTCTTTGGGTTAATATCTGTCTACTATATATTTTCCATTCCTTTCAGAACCATGTTGTATTCTGAGTGTGAATCTTGTAAAAATTATGTAGCTGGATTTCATTTTAAGTTCTAAGCAGATAATCTGTTTTTACTTTAACAAACAGATTCAGTCTATTTACATATAATTAGAGTAATATGTTGACTCATTTTTAGCTAATTATTTTGTGTTTTATATTTACTCTGCTTTTCAAATCCTTTTCCTTCTTTCCTGCCCTCCACTGAGCTGATATACTATTTTTGTGACCATCTATTGTTTGGAGTTCTACATTCTGCTTTCTTATTCTTTTAGTGGTTATACTTAAATTAGCAAGATACATATTTATCAAAATCTCAAGTTGATCAGTGTCTCTATTATTCGCCAGTACAATACAAATTCTTAAACTGTTTTAAATGTTTGCTCATCTTGTCTCAAAACATCCAAATTTAGTCGTTATTGTTGTAATTATTATCTTAAATAGCTTACTTAGATTTACTCACATGCAGTGGCTTTGTCTCCTATTGCCTCTAACGGCCTATCCTTGGCTCTTGTGTTCTATTTCTTTCTTACTGCAATATTCTTTGTTAGTTTTTCCTTGGTAGGTCCTCCTGGTGAGAATCTGAGAGCAGCACATTCTCTTTCTTTGTGTGCAAATGTATTTTCCTATGATTTTTGTAATTTTCCCGCGGCTCTCTGAATTCTAATTTTGTAGTTGCTAACGAGAAGTCTGTTGTCGGTGCAATTGTCATTTTGCACAAGTGTCTCTTTCCTCTCAGGTGGTGTTACGATTTCATCTTTAGGGGTCTGCCGTTTTACTGCAAGGCATCCTGGAGTGAGTCTGCTTTTTGTTCTTCCTACTTGGGGTGCATATCTTTCTCCAGTTCCAGAACATTCTCATCACACCGTTTAAACATTACTTCTTTCCCATTTTCTTTCTTTCTTTCTGTATTTTCACTCTGGAATTTCTATCAGGCCTATTCTGTTCTCTTTAAAATATTTACAAATTCCCCTGATTTTTGTATTGTCTTGCATTCCCTGAGGTGCTGATTCTCTTGTTCCCCTTGTCCACTGACGCTCACTCACCGTGGCTTTTCTCACTGTGTGTTTTGCAATTTTGATTTGGGGCTCATTGCTAATATTTTTATTATTCTTTGTTTTTGGCATGGGCGTCTCATGTGATCGCGGCTGTAGACATATCTCTATTTCTACTATTTTGGCTTGGCCTCAGCTTGGGCCCAGGGGATCCAGGATTACTGATTTGGGACCAGTTTGGATGTTAATGTATTGACCGGGAATTGCATTTCTATGTAGGCGTCAGACATATAAACACCAGTCCACTCCATTGCAAACATACGCTTATAAGGCTAGCTGGGCTCTCAATTCTCTTTTTCTTATGAGCTATTTCTTCAATCCAGGATACCCTGAGACAGTTCTCTCTGTTGTCCCTTCTCCAGACTAGACATTCTTGTTCTTTCACACAGAGGAAGCCGCTTCCTGGGGGCCCAGCTTTTGCAAAACCTCTCAGTTGTAGACACCCACTTCTCTTGTCCCCGGTCCCAAGCACCAGTCCCTCTCTCTGGACCTGAGTAGCCCTTTGAGGTCCCATGACCCCAACTCACCAGTCTACTGCTGTGAGCCTATACCCCTTCTTTGTCTTTGCCTCTTGGGGATTTCTTGGACTCTCCTCTAAACTTGATGAGGTAGTAACACAAGTTCATACATGGTTATATTATATCCAGGACTCCTATGTGCTTTCTGCAGGCTGGAAGGTCAGTGTCGGGTCATTCTACCAAATCGCTGGGGGTCTGAAGGCATCAGTTTGTAAGAGCCACATGTACACAAGTGATAAAGAAAGGGGGAAACCTGGCAGGTCGACAACGGCTGCTTGACGACACTTCAACTGCAAATGTAAAGCCTTCCTCTAAGCTAATTCTTGTTAAAACAGATATCCACAGCTTTTTGGAAAGAAAAAAAAAAACTAGCTTTCCTAGTCCTCAGAGGGCAGCAACTCTTTTTAAGTGCCCATGTTCACGTGGGCTGAGCACACAGAAAACACAGCAAACACTTGTTAAAGGAACAAATAAAATTAGCATCTTTTCCAAGATACACATGAAACCTCGAATACCGGGAAAGCTAAAAGTGATAAACGTCATATGATGGTAACCACCATAATATAGGATCATAAGTGTTTATGGTGGATTTATCATTCATATAGATAAATGGCTTATACATTTATTTCTG
Organism: Felis catus; assembly: GCF_018350175.1. Classification (NCBI taxonomy): domain Eukaryota; kingdom Metazoa; phylum Chordata; class Mammalia; order Carnivora; family Felidae; genus Felis; species Felis catus. The sequence goes on from NC_058378.1 coordinate 81,567,238, forward strand.
GTGGACACGCCTATAATAGGTAGGTTACATTTATAATAGGCAGGATACATTTATAGGTTAAGCAGAGTCAGTTTTACTTCGAATTGTTTTTAAGGGACTTAAAGTATAACACAGCTAAATTCAGCCCAGGGACAATTGCTTTCCAAGCCATCTTGAAACGTGGCTAGGTTTTCTAGAAAGGATTTGCCCAACTGAGCATCCCCTAGTGATTGGAAGGTGGTTTCGAGGTCAGCCACATCTCCAAGGACGATCCTGGCACAAAGCTGGCCAAGGCCAAGTTCTCCTGGAGTTACAATGGAATGCCTAAAGCCCAAGTGATGCATAGGTGCCTTATGGTCCCTAAGTAAAGCCTCTGGGCATGTGGCTTCACTTAGGATAAAACAGCTACAAAGTTTAAGCACAGATGTGACGGCGTGCGTGGTGTTGTGGTGGCCTTGCCGCCGGACTTACCGTGTAATTTCGAGTGAGGGAGACATCGGTGCCATCCAGCAGATAATGGGTTTCTGTGAAGCTGTTAGCGATGAGGCCTCTGTGGAAAAAGAAAGACAAACGAGATAAAAGGATGAGTGGAGAAGCGTACGGATATGTTGCGAACAAGGCAGCCAGCAGCTGACCCGCCCTTATGTGACAGGTGACCCCGTGAGGCTCCCAAAGGACCTTCCACCTATTCGGGAAGCAGTCAGGAGGAGACCCAGACAGGCAGGACTCAGACACGTGGGCCTTGAACAACAGCTCCCACGGTACACGTGGAGCCCTCACCCATCCCGCCTCACCTCCTTCTTCTAGCACACTCCAGGCGTGTGCGCCCAGGGACCCAGGCCCCTACGTGCACGTGCATGTGGGGACACACACACAGGCACACGCTCTTCTACGGACGGCATATGCCGATTTGCAAGCTGGGAGAGTTATCTGCCTGGCAGTCACAGAGGCCCCCGCCATCTAGAAGCAGGGGCGAAGCCACCTGTTGGGACAATAATTCTGGATCCAGGATATCACCCCTGCGGGTACACCCTCAGGTGAGAGAACCAGCTATCAATATAAACATGTCAAAGAAGCGTTGGGGACAACAGCAAACTGTTCAAAGCAGTGGTGCGGGAGGGGAGGAAGATGGGTGAATGGAATGCGGTAATGGAATGCTGTGGAAGGAGAACGTCACACAGGAAGCCTGCAGATGGAACAACAGCTGGCCGGACAGAGCAAGGTGGGAGCAGAAGGGAATTCTGGGCAGACGATGGCGAGGCCAGGAGATCTGAGCTGTGAAATCTGGGGAGCCAAGCTGGCGTCAGAGGGGAAAGAGTCCTACACGGAGCCTGCGTTGTATCTGCCCGGGCAACGTGTCGTTGACTTTATTTTATTATTATTTTTTAAACTCAATTTAATGACATTTAGTTATTTATTTTGAGGGAGAGAAGGAGAGTGGGCAGGGGCATGGGGGAGGGGCAGAGGGAGAGAGAGAGTGAGAATCACCAGCAGGCTTCACGCCGAGCGAGGAGCCCGAGGGGGGCCTCATTCTCACAACTGTGAGATCACGACCTCAGCCAGATCAAGAGTCAGATGCTCGGGGCACCTGGGTGGCTGAGTTGACCGAGCGTCCGATGTTTGATTTCGGCTCAGGTCATGATTCCGGGGATGTGGGATCGAGCCCCGTGTTGGGCCCCTGCACTGAGCATGGAGCCTGCTTGAGATTCTCTCCCTCCCTCCCTCCCTCCCTCCCTCCCTCTATCTCTCTCTCCCCGTCTCCCTCTGCCCCTGTTGCCCCCCCCCCACCCCCAACTCACATACACACTCTATCTCTCTCAAATAAAAAAGAGTCAGACGCTTAACCAACTGAACCACCCAGGTGTCCCAGAGTTGCTGTAAATACTGGACTTTGCGGGGGGTGGCAATGACTGGCAGTGGCTGTCTCCCCCTCCCCAGCCTCCAGAGAATGAGCCTCACACCATCGGCTGGGGGTGGCCCCGTCTCCAGTCCAGAGATGAAGCAGGGACCCCAGCAGGCCAACCACAACTCTCCCCTATGGCACGCTGTGAGCTGGGGCTTCCGGGGAAGAAGTCTTGCCTCTCTGTTCTCAAAGCTCCAAGAACATGCTCACAGGGGTTCCCTCAGCCTGGTGCCTTGCTTTAGAGGACGCTGCCCAGACACAGCCACCACTCAGCCCTGACAAAGGGGACAAAGGGGGAGACTTTCCACATGTGCTGGGGACCCACTGTGCCTCTCCCCTTTCTCAATAGCCCCCTCTCCTTTGCTTCAGTTGGCTTGAGTTAGGATTTGCATCCAGGGTGCTGACAAATGGGTAGAGTTGAAACGGAAGTGGGAGGTTATTGATGTAACAGGCGAGGAATACTTTCCTCATAATCGATTTCTTTAGCTCCTCTCCCAGCCAAGTCCAGAACTGAAAGCAATTTCCCCATTTTACATGGACTTCAATATATTTCGGAAACGCCTGGCTTAAATCAGTTAGACCCTCACGGAGGTCTGACTTGTGCTCTCCTCACCAGCGAGGGTGGAAGAAGATTGTGCCAAAACATAAAACAGATGATCTCTCACACTCACTGATTAAGGTACCAGGATCCTCCCAGCCCGCCCCACCCCTCCCTCTGCTCAGGAATACACAGATCATGCTGGAGGGGGCCAGCCTCCGTGTTGCTTTTGGTCTCGAATCCCCATCCTCTACATGTCCCTCCTGTGAGCTTTCCCAGGATCCTCTGGGCAGGTTCACCCAGGTTCGCCCTGCCGGGATGGGCAAGGGCAAGCCAGGGAGGTGTGGGAGGCTGGCGGCCTTGACGGGGGCAGCTGCAGGGGAGGCCGAGGGGATGGGGACAGAAATGGTCAGTGCGTCTTTCCAGACGGTGGTTCTAAAGGGAAGCAGGGGGATGGGAGGTGAAATCATGAGGCAGGGGCTTGAGGCAGTGGAGGGGCTGGAGGAAAATGGGGCAGAGAGGGGGTGAGACAACGCGGTGGGGGGAGCAGGCAGAAGGACGCACAGAGCAGGGGAATGGGGAGGAGGAGTGGGAGCCCTGGCTACACGAGGAAGGGCCTGGAACAGCCTCAGTGCTCCTGGGGAGAGAGGGCTTGGTCAGCTTCGAGATCACAGAGGAGAAGAAGATTTAATACAATTCAAGTTATATTGTTATTACTTATGTTATTTACTGTTCATTCATAATTTTATTATTTTGCTTATATTTTGTTAACACTTTAGTAGTTCTGTGCTTAACGGTGCTGGATCCTTATATTTTTTAATGTTTATTTATTCATGAGAAAATGCAAGTAGGGGGAGGGGCAGAGAGAGAGAGGGAGAGACACACAGGATCCGAAGCAGACTCCAGGTTCTGAGCTGTCAGCACAGAGCCGGACGCAGGGCTCAAACTCATGAACTGTGAGATCATGACCTGAGACGCTCAACCGACTGAGGCACCCAGGCGCCCCATGGATCCTTATTTTGAATGAATCTAATACTAAGAGGAGTAACACACATAGGAATTTGTAGAAATATAATTTGTAACACAACGCGTAGAGATATAATTTATACCACAAAGAGATAATACTTTAAGGCTTTCTAACTGAAAGCTAGTTTAGATGGATGCCCAAGGAGGAGACTTGCTTCATGTATGGGGGACATGGGAAATCCACCAGGAAAGCCAGGAATTGGACAATGAACTTTTGGTAGAGGACAGTCAGTAAACTTGTGGACAAGAGGAATAACAGATGGACGAGTGGATGGATGGATGGATGGATGGATGAAGGACTGAATTTCGGGCAAATGCTGTAGGCATATTCTTTTTGTCTAGGACTGTCCCTTCTCAGCTTGGGTAACCCGTGCCCCCTGTCTTTCCCAGGGACCACGACTTGTTGAGAAGCCACGGCTGAAACTGAGGATGTGCTCACTTGAGACCTTCTCAGACGTGTGTCGATTTATTTTTATTTTTTTATGTATATTTATTTTTGACAGAGAGAGAGACAGAGAGAGAGAGAGACAGAGCAGGAGGGGGAAGGGGCAGAGAGAGAGGGAGACACAGAATCCAAAGCAGGCTCCAGGCTCCAAGCTGTCAGCACAGAGCCCAGCACGGGGCTCGAACACACAGACCGTGAGATCATGACTTGAGACGAAGTCGGACGCTCAACCGACTGAGCCACCCAGGTGCCCCAGACGTGCGTCTAATTTAAAAGGGGCTAGCAGTCAAAGGTCCCGTGAGAAAAGAGCGGAGGTGGACAATGGCCATATTGGAAATGGAACAGCAAGGGACCCATTTCCTTTAGATTTCCCCAAGGAGAAAAATCCAATTAGATGGATTCTCTATGTCAGCAAATGAAAACAGAAGGTGAATGCATAATTTCATGAGAACATTCTTTTTCTCTGCTTATTAGATTAGCTGATCTAACAAGGAATTCTGTTCCTCCTTACACCAGAAAATGAAACGCCGGGAGTCGATTTTGCTCTTTTCCATATGTTTGGCTATTGTAAGTGACACCTCGGTATTCTCTCATTTAATATTTATTGTGCTGGACACTGGGAATAAGACACCCCCCAGGCTCATCATCTGGTGAAAGACAGACCCGAAGAGTGATGAGAGCTCCATGATACGGAGATGCCCGAAGCACTGCAGGAGTTCAAGGAGAGGCTTCTAATCCAGAAGGCAGCCTGAGGGAGGTGGTACCCAAATGGATTATGAAAGGTGGACAGGAAGAAGTCACGTGCGAAGGGGTGGTGAGGCAGGAGATGGAGAGGAATGAGGGAGAGACGATTCCAGATAGGGGTGCCTCCATTCTCAAAGGCATGGAGTGTACAGGAAGAGCATGCTAGGGGGGGCTGGGCACCGGAAATGTGAAGCCCTGCTGAGTTCCAGGTGGTGGGTGCAAAGTTTGAAGCAGGGCGATGCACCGTGGCTCAGAGAGGCATGCCGGGGACTAATCCACCAAGTTGCAAGCATTGCTGACTTTACTCCGTGTAATGGGAGCCATTAGATGTGGCAGTGACCCGAGCAGACACAAGCTTTGGGGCCAAAGGCCGCTCTGACGGCCACGTAGATAAGACTTTGGGGGCAAGAAACAAGTGCGGCAGGAGGGCTACTTAGAGGAAGCCGGTGTGAGTGTCCAAACAAACGGCCAGACCAAGATATAAGCCTTTGGGATGGGAAATACAGATGGGGGGGACAGAATTAGGAACCTCAGTTGGCACCCGAGATGGGTGGTTCATCCAGGAGGGAATGGAGACGGTGAGTTCCACCTTGGCCACGTTGAGTGCCGGGTACCTGAGAGACATGCTCCTGGATGTCCGGCAAGCAGCTGACTCCACGAGTCTAAGGTCAAGGAAGTGGCTTGGGGTGAAGACAGAGATGGAAACAGACAGCACACGCTTTCTTTACGGGGGAATAAGAACATTTACGTCCCCGACTTGGCAGAACCCGAATATACACACCAAAAAGTCACAAACATAAAGTCACTGATAATAACACAATAACAGAAGAAGACTTTAACACCCCACTTACCGCAGTGGGCAGGTCATCCAAGCGGAAAATCAATGAGGAAACAATGGCTTTGAATGACACGCTAGACCGGAGGGACTTAACAGATCTATTCAGAACATTTCGTCCTAAAGCAGCAGGATACGCATTCTTCCTGACTGCAGAACTGATCACATACGAGGTCGCAAACCAGCCCTCAACAAGTACAAAAGGATCAATATCACACCGTGCACATTTTCAGACCACGCTATGAAACGTGAAATCAACCACAGGAAAAAAATTTAGAAAGACCACAAACACTTGGAGATTAAAGACCACTGTACTCAAGAATGAACGGGTTAACCAAGAAATCAAAGAGGGAATAAAAAAGTACACGGAAGCCAACAGAAATGAAAACACAACAGTCCAAAACCTTCGGGATGCAGCAAAGCGGTCATAAGAGGGAAGTAGACAGTGATCCAGGCCTTCCTAAAGAAGGAAGAAAGGTCTATAGGGCGATAGGAAGAATCTCATCCTTTCCAGCCGAGCACTGTATTTCTAATTGCAAAGTCTTTGGGTGTATATGACTAGAAATGATCATTTATGATTTACGTTAAAACACTAGGATGTAGGGGCGCCTGGGTGGCTCAGTCGGTTGAGCGTCCAACTTCGGCTCAGGTCATGATCTCGCGGTCTGTGGGTTCGAGTCCCGCGTCGGACTCTGTGTTGACAGCTCGGAGCCTGGAGCCTGCTTCGGATTCTGTGTCTCCCTCTCTCTCTGCCCCACCCCTGCTCGCTCGCTCTCTCTCTCTCTCTCTCTCTCTCTCTCAAATAAACATTAAAAAATGTTTTAAAATACTATGATGTAGATAACATTTTTCCTTATAAAATTTCTTACATTTCTGAAATGATTTGTGTTTGAATAAAAAAATCACCCCCCAATTGCCCTTTTAAGTCAATATTGAAATGACCCCACTCCAAGTTTATTATTATATAATTTAGTTACATTGTTCGAGATGGATTCCATCAAAATGAATATTTTATTCCCCCAAACATAGGAGAGCAGAAAGAAACACCTACTCATTTTCACCTCTGGGATCCCTTTCTCCATCCTCCTTTCGTTAATGTTTCCCTGTGCTGTGCCAGGACTCTGTTACAGGACTTGCCTTCTGCTCTACCTTGTTTCTTGGTGTCTTGTCTTCTCCCACCCTGGGTTGAGCTAAGCGGCAGAAGCTACGTCCCTAAGCTAGCAGAATGCCTCGCACACAGGAAGCGCTTAATAAATACACAGACGACAAACACGGAATCATTATAGAAAAGCAACCCAGTTGGGACAGAATGTGTTCCAACAAACTGGATCAATTAAAAATAAAAAACATGGTTTCAAATTGTGGTCACTGATCCTGGAGGGGGTCTGGGGAGGGGACAGTCACATTCACTCCCTTGTCATTTCAAGAATTCTCAATGCTGTCAGGTCCTCAAGACCAACGCTGACAACTTGTCCTCAATTTCAGAACTGCTTAAAGGAGGGAAATAGGGAAAAGAAAGCTAAGAGTTTGGCATCAATTATTTAGAACATAAAAAACTCATTGATGATATGTCAACTTTTTCCTATTATTTCTTTGAAGAGTATACATATGGTTTAAGGGTTTAATTCTTCTGTGCAACATATTCACGCAAACGCATCACAAGATGGCTCTTATGTGTCAGTTACACCAGAAGGCACCACGGATACTCTCTGCAATTAAATCACACACGCACTAGTGATCTCTCTAGGAAAGCCATTTGGTATTCAGAGCATCCAACCCAGTTTTCTGCTGAAGATTGACTTCGCTACAAGTTATTATTCCACAAATTACCAAGTCATTCATATATAAATTTGGGTAATGGTTTTCTTTACAAGAAGTTGGAAATACAGCTATGAACACGTTCATATGAGGGATAAACCATCTGGAGCTTCAACAAAACATAACACATAATAAAAAGAGTAATTAAAAATCATGATCAGGATTTTCCTAGTTACTAGAACGAAGATCCTTTATTGAAAATGGTCTATTCCTCAACCGGAGCTAAATAAATACAGAGAAAAAAATCGAGAGGAAAATCAATATGTACCCAGACTGGATGCCTCACACACTGAAAGAACTCCTTGTGGTTTTCAGTGAAAACTACACTGGCTGGAATCATGGGACTCTTCACCCTCGTATCATTGGCTCTTCTGGACTCTTCTACAGAGAGATCAGACAACTGAATAATTCTCTATAAAGACAGTGCACTGAGGTATGAAATGAGAGAAGGAAAATGAAAAATAAGAAAAAGAATCCAAGATCTGGCATTTTCTACGGCTCAGCCTTGTTTGGACTACTTTTAGAGCTTAGCCCTTGTAAATATCTATGCTTTTTGTTTTCCCTATGGGGAAAGTTACCCTGGTAAACGGCTTATGCTCTGGGTTCGTGATTTGGGGAGTGAAAGCAACAGCCACTCCCTATCGCCACTACCATTTCTGACTTGTCTTCATGACCCGCATGCCACCTCCCTCCTATTATTTGCCAGGCCCTGGGACACTTGCCTTTCAAGTGCACTTTCAACCTTGATGCCGGTGGAGACCCTGTGGTGTAGGGACTGTTACCATCTATCTGCTTAGAAATGAAGAGGGAAACACTCAGAGAGGTTAAGCGATTTGTCCAGAGCCACACAGCTGAGCCAGTGGAGACTGAACTTGGCTCCATTTGGCTCTAAAATCTACCTCATCCCAACCACTTGGTCCACACTGCCTTACCAGGAAGAAATGTCAGCACATGGCTCTTAAGGTTTGAAGATAAGTAGCAGCAAATCACATTCCAACTTTCCCCGAAATAACTTTTTCCACCCTGCAAGATGGGGCTTACGCTGTCTCCCATAGCACTCAATTCAACTTGGCTACAAAATTCAAATTATTTTTGGTTGTAATTTTGGTATTTGGGGATCCTAACTATTTAGAACTGCACATCTGTAAGAACAATGAAGCATTTACATTCAATTTTCTCTTGTTCTCCTCTATTCGCTGAACTACTCGAAATGATTAAATAACTTCCCCCCTCCCACAATAAAAAACAAGTTCCTTCTCCCCAGCTCTTTCTCATTTAGTTTCACAAACTGTAATACGTAAAACCATTGAGACAGCATCTTGGGAACTATAGGGGACAATTAAGTTTCCCCGCAAAATAATATCTTAACGTACTGCTTTCAAATATGCAGAATTTTGGATCAAATCACGGGCGATTTCCACTGAAATATGTTACCACTGTCGTTTGGGGCTCTTCAGATCCCGCCACAGAATGCGCGGATCACATGTGCCACCACAGACAGTTGTAAACTTGCTAGAAATCTGTGTGAACACAGCGGGGCCATGTTTGACAGCCGCATTTTCCAGGTGAGTCGTAAGAGCAGGTGAAAAAGGTCGGGTTTCTGCCACTGACACCCCTCAGCTGTCATTTTACGTGGGCTTAAAGCTTTAGGCTACTCTCTCCCCTTTTCAATGACTACCTGTAGTTCCCAAGTCTTTTGAATGTGGGTTTCTAACCGTTTGAGGCGGTTCTCAATGGAATAGGACTGTCTTCCTAGTATGGGATTTGCCAAGTTTAATAAATGGAAATGGATTATATCCCGTAAGTAAATGGAAACCCAACACACCATTCATTCCAGAGGTAAATAAAGTCCCAGAGCCACTTTCTGTAGATGCGACTGCAAGAACAGAGTTTACGGGTTAGCTAACGCTGTCCTTCCTCTTCGAACATTGCTGCCAACACAGGTAAAACGGCTATGTTTTCTAGGCTTCCGAATTTTCTTTCTTCCTTTTTTTCATCTCTAGGGTTATTTCACTACCTTTATTTTATTTATTTTTATTTATTATTATTATTATTATTTTTATTTATTTTTACTATGATTTATTGTCAAATTGGTCTCCGTAAGCAATAGTGGGAGCAGTCGCTAACATTCGTTTGAGCCCCTACTAAGCCAAAGCACTTTATGCGCATTATTTTATTTAACTTTTCCAGTAACCCTAGTGGGCTGGCGCCCATTTGGAGGTGGGGGCGCTGGCATCAGAGGGGTTCAGTACTTGTCTAGGGTCACACGGCCGGTACTGGGCAGACGGTCCGATTTCAGAGCCCAAGATCTCATCGCTAGGCTTACCCTTGCCTTTTCTGCTCGTCTCTCTTGCAAGGGACGCTATATTTAACATGCCACTTCCTGCCTCTGAAAACAATTAGAAAGCAATTGCAGTTTGGGTCGGGTGGGTCTGTTTCCCCTTTATTGCCAGAGGTTCGAAACGGAAAGGAACAATGAGGAGCAGAGTACGAATCAGGTTCTGTTCACCTCCAGTGTGAGGAATGATCACCCAGGAGTAGCTGTTTTACGTGTACTGGCGTAGAAAAGGTCGTCACTGCTCGGCACATAAAGGTGAAAAGGTGAGCAGTGTAAGCGAATGAGGAACGAAACCCACCGAGATGTTTTCGCTGGTGCCACCCATCACCCGAAAACCATCGGGTGCGTTTGACCCCAGAAGCCAAGTCAGCCTTTATTCATCTTCTAATTACCCACAGCGCCCCACACTGCAAGTGGTGTTTACGTCTGCAGCTCACTGAGCACCTCGAGGTCTACGATGTGGCAGGATGCGGGAGGACGCGTTATAATGAGTGGCTCTTCAAGTCTTCACGACGACCATTTCGTGCAGGTGAGAAACTGAGGCTCAGAGGTTTGCCAAGTGGCAATAGGGTGAGGCTGTTAGATGCTAAGATGCCTTATCCTCCGCCTCTGCTCATCACCTGTATACGGAAAAACATGCTTCTGTTTCCTCCAGCCCAACAGAATTCTTGGCTGATTGTTCTATTTATTTATTTATTTATTTTTAATTTTCATGTTTCTATTTATTTTTGAGAGACAGAGAGAGACAGAGCACGAGCGGGGGAAGGGCAGAGAGAGAGGGAGACACAGAATCGGAAGCAGGCTCCAGGCTCCGAGCTGTCGGCACAGAGCCCGACGCGGGGCTCGAACCCACGAACCGCGAGACCAGGACCTGAGCCGAAGTCAGACGCTCAACCGACTCAGCCGCCCAGGCACCCCTCTTGGTTGATTATTTTAACAGATGCAGGTCCTGAGGGACCAACTGAATCCGGCGCACCAGGGGATTACAGCCAAGGGAAGTGCCTTCGAGGGCTGCGAGGGTTGGGGTGGGCCCTCCTTCTTCACTTTTGAGGCTCCTCCTCCTGGCCAGTTCCTGGCTCCCAAAAGGCTTCCAGGCAATACCTGCAGAATGCTTGGGCTGACATTTCCAAGTAATAAAAATTCAGACAAGAAGACAAATCTACCTTCGACGTAGCTCTGTGGCGGGCAGTGCAGAAGCGGTTGAGAACAAACCCGGTTCCGCGATTTTCTTTTTTGTGACCTTGGGCGTGCCATTTGACCTTGTGGGATGAGAGGCTCCCCAACCAAAACAGGGATAATAGTACCTACTTCAGAAAGTTCCTGTGAAGAGAAGATGTGCTAAATGCTGAACGTACGCGCCCGGCCCAGATTACGTGCTCAGTAAATGTGAGCAACCAGGACCGTTAACGAACCCCTCAGCTTCTGTCCCCCCTCGCCCCCCATCTCCCTTTTCCAAGACCTTCTGTGACAGCCTCCACATCCCCATCCAGTTTCTACACGACAGCCAGAGTCAAATTTCTACGACAACAGTCAGACCCTGTCATTCTTCCACTTAAAACCCTACACTCCCTTCCTACAGAGCCAGGAGGGAGAGCAGTTCAAATCCGGGAGTGTGGACCGGCCCCGCCTCCCCCTCCACAGGCCCAGCTAACCTCACTTAGGCGCTGGGGCCCTCTTTTGGTTTCTCTCCTTTCTTATCTCGGTCTGGAACGCTCTTCCCCCTTTTCCTGCCTGGCCAAACAGGGGTAACCCTCACGCTGAATGGCGTTTTCTAGAGCAGCCTTCTCTGCCTGCCCCTTTTCACATCTGGTTATCCTGGTAGCCTCCGCTGCAGGGTCCCGCCCTGTTCCTGTCGTTCTCGCTGCCATTGGTGGCTTATCTGCTCTGTGACTTGTTTGAGGCTACACGTCCTCCACCAGGGCAGAGGCCTCATCCGCCTGATCCTCTCTGTATCTTCGGCCCTTCGACTACGGCCTGGGACCTAATAGGTATTCCATAAACACTTTTTGAAGGAATGTAATAATCGAGAACGAGAATCATACATCAAAGGCACTCAGACACAATACACCTTCATTACTGGTTTGCTGCACTTCTGCTGTGTGAGGAGGTTCCTCCTGCTCCAAAAAACAAAGCCCACCACCACCACCCAAAACACACAAAACCCGATAGACAAAAGATGCTTAAAACTTCGGTCACCTTGACCGGATCTGGCCTTTCGTCCACGCTGTGGAGCAAATAAAATGCTTTTTTTTTCCTCTCAGTCTTCAAAGAGCAGTTTCTCAATTTTTAGCATTAGAACAAGTCTAGCCAGACTTGGAACCACCAAATCAAAACACCTTTTAATCCTTGGGCAAAGGGCTTTAAATGAAAAATAAAATGACTCCGGCATGCATGTACCGTCCTCGCAGCGGCGGATGTTTGAGAGGCTGCTGGTGTTAGCCAGCACTTTCTACGGAGCCCAAGGCTGGGGGTCCAGCAACCCTGCAGGTCTGATGACCTGGTAAAGCTGTTTCACAGAGAGCTGGACGCATTTCAGCCCATTTGCCTCACCCACACCGCTCGATGAAGAACTTTTATTAATTGGTGCTCTGAGGCAAAAGAGGGAATCTTCTTGGCCTCGGCGGAAGCCAGCCAGCTCCCAGGCAGACTTGCAGACTGGCCAGCTGGGCTCTCTTAAAAATTGACCTCCATTGAACCAAGCTCGCAGAATGTGTGTTAGATCAAATTTGTTCCCTTCTGCTTACTCAGAGACAGTTCTGCTCTGCAAATTTCCACACCATTGCTGCCAGGAGACAGATGCCAGGAGCGACCTATGATGGCAGGGCAAAAAGACCCCGGCTTTCTCAAGTTTTCTCAGCCACCAGACTATCCAGACCTTCTTGCTGACACTAACAAGTGATGTGCTGAGGTTTTGAAATGAGTGTGTTGCTCCCTTTTTAAACAAACAAACAAACAAACAAACAAGCAAGGCCCACTGGCCGTGAACTTGGGTGTGCAGAACTGTGGTCAGCAGAAGCACACCCTCGTGCCCATGATGGCCCATCGCCACTGCCTGCTCACGTCTCCGAGCCTGGGTCACAGACATCCTCCCCAAAAGCCACAGATTTCTGCCAGCACCAACAGGCACCAACGTCTGCGAGAGATCCGGTTTAAGAGAGCGGATCTTTGGGGGCAATGAAGGGTTGTAACACGTAAAACTGTAAAGTGAAACCATAAGTCCTATCTGAATTCGGGTTGCTGTGTTCTTCATAGGAAGTATTCTGTTTTCCCACTTTTTCTTTTTAAAGAAACCACAATATGAAGTACACGTAATACCCAAGGTGAATGTTTCTGATTCCCAGTAACTGTTCTTTCAATGCTTACCTGGGGCTTTTTTTTTTTTTTTTTAATATCTGGAAGGGTTTTGCATTTAAACCCAATGCTTTTGAGAACCCGCAGGGAAGAGCCAAAGAGCAGACACCAGGGACAATGGACCATTGATGGATTTCTCTCCTGGACAAAGGCCATCCTGATCAATAGTCCCCCCAGCTGGGCCTTTGAACTACCTGCCTCCTCCACATGGGTTCTCCAGGGGTAGATGAGCACTTTCCACGATGCCTTGATCTCTTATGCAATTCCAGCCCCCAGGTTTATGAAGAGCTTGGCTAATTCTAACCGCTAATTTTCCATGAGCACTTAAATGGTTTCGTCTGAACGTGGCTGGGAATATTGGTTACTTCCAGCATTCTTAGGGTGGGGTCATAGGAATTACCTCGTTGATTTCATTAACTGCTACAACACAGGACAAACTATCACCCGGGGTCACGAAAAATCGAGATCTTTGGTAAGCATCGCAGTCTCAAGTTGTAGAACTGGTTAAAAGCCACGGCGGGCGTGCTGAGTTGGTTTCGGATTTGACTGAAGCAGTGACCCACGACATTTATGGAAACTTCGGGGCTTACCTGCTGTCAGTATCCCAGTGGATTACTTGCTTGGTGCTATCTGAAAAAGCTGCTGGCATCACAGCCGTGACAACGCTTAGAGCGCTCAGCTAAGAGAGCTTTTCCCCCCCGAGATGTACCTTCCGTGCTGCTATGCCATCGAGCTGTCCTGGGCACAGGGCAACAACGGATACCTTCTCCGTGCACCGGCACCAGAACATTACTTCCCTTCTCTGGACGGACTTTGGGCTGAAAAAAGACAAATATGCTTCCAACATTTCTGGCTTCCCAGCCACGAATCTGTTTCTCAGATGACAATATTGTGGTTTCTTAAAAAAAAAAAAGGGAATCAGAAGAATACTTCCTATAAAGAACCCAGCAACTAGAATTCAGATGGGATTTATGGTTTCATTTTTCCACAACAATCTTGCACGCAAAGTTGGGAATTGGGATTACATCATGTACGCTACTAAACTCATATTCTAAAAACATGCTCCAGAAAGGAGTTCTTCATTAAAAGCTGAAACCTTTCCATGTGTCTGGGGAAAAAAATAGCAAACTATATTGAGGAGGAGGAAGGCACAGCTTAATGATTAAAAAATGTCATTTACAGTGATCTGCTTCAGTAATCTTTCCCAAACAGTTTCATGGAAAAAAACCAGTACTAGAATCACCTACAAGCTTATTGAATTAATCAACACTTCTCTGGGGTCAAAAAACAATTATGTATCCTGTATGGTAGAAGGCTGTGGAAACGGACCAAACTAGGAAATGGATAACATGTCAAGTCAGTGCTTTCTACTTTTCCCGTCAGGGTGGATATTCCTAAAGTGAAACAATCCCACTGCGGCTCACTGGTGGTCAGAGCATTGTCTGGCCCCGGACATGGGGATCGGGACGGGCTGTTATCTCCCCCAGGCCTGGGGGACTGTTACTCATTTTGCTGGGTGTGACAGTGGCACCGTGGTCACATAAAACCCCACATGTGGATGGGGGAAATGTCACGATATTGGGTGTCGGTTTAAAATGACCTCTGAGAAGGGGCAGTGATAGAAGAAACAAGTGTGGCAATGTGTTGAAGCTGACTGAATCTGGGTCATGGCCATGAGGGCAAGTCTCTCAAGTTTGGCCCTGTTGGCAGGTGGCACGTGGTAACTCCGTGGTGAAGGCGGTCCTGTGCCTGTAGGATGTTCAGCAGCATCCCCGGCCCCTACGTGCCAGTCACAATCCCGGGTTCTTTCAACCCAAACTGTCTCCAGCCACTGCCCCGCCTTCCCTGCGGGGCAGGGCCCCCTCAGTCGAGAACCACTGATATGTGGGGGGATAAATACGCTATTTTCTCTCCTCTTGAATACGTTAAAACGGTTTTGGAATAAAAGGTTTATAAAGTTAATGGAAGAATAAAAGTGTGAAAAATCATGGTGCCGGGTCAGCCTCTTGGGCTGTTTGGAGAACATTCCTGAGAAATGTGACCACAGAAGTCTGGGGCCCAGACACCAGGGAACTTCTGACTCTGGTCCTGGGCCTCAGCCTCAGAACCCACCAGGGGCATGGGCCCATCTCAGGCCAGAGAGTCAGATGCTGGGGGTGGGGGGGAACCTGGGCCCAGGAACGTGCATGTTAAAAAAAGCAGCTTTAGTCTATTGTTACGTTTCATCCCATTTTCTTTATCCTTTGTGCATGTGCTTGCTGGGGCTCACCATCTCCACCCTCCAACCCCTTATATATATATTTTTATACCATCCGAGGGGAAATCACACACATCATCGCCTTTCACCCCGTGTACTTTCAGGGTGTATTTCCTGTGAACAGGCACGTCCCCCATGGATGACGATGCAGCTGTCCGCCGTGGTGTCACCAATGCGATGCCCTCGTCCGCTCTTCCGTTCATGTCCTCACAGCCACAGCTCGCTCCGCGATGCTCTTTGCTCCGGGACGGGCTCCAGTCTAGGATCAGGTGTTGGACTAGGTGGTCACGTGTCTCTGCCTCTTCTTACTTCTCATTAACAACGCTGAGAAATAACTCACACACCGAACGACTTACCCACTCAAAGTGCGATTTTTAGCATACTCCCAGAGCTGGGCCACCACCCGCCACAATCTGGTTTCGGGACGTTCCCCTTCTCCCTCTGTCCTTGGCCCTGTCCTCATCACCCCTAGCCTCTTTGGATTTAGAACACTTCTACTGCTTTCCTTTTAGTGTTGTGATGTTTTAATAAAATGCTCCTCGCTGGCGGTTTGTCTGATATTTCCTTGGGATTCCATGAGGTTCTCGCAATAAAATCCGTCCCACGTGATGCGATGTCTGTCTCAGGGTAGCCCGTGTGGAGACCCGTGGTGGCCATCTGTCCCCCCCATGCTGATCATCCGGTCAAGGTGCTGTGTGATGTCCACGCTGTATAGTTAACCAACGGGTGCTAATCTAGGGGGAGATTTGGAGGAGGAACAAGATAACCTGTGTGGTCTTTAAGCGCCTCCACACGGACAGCTTCTGATGTGCAAGAAGAGAAAACCGAAGGCTCCAAAACTTCCCCGGAGGCCCTTCACACGTGGGAATGAGGACCTAGCAGGCCGGCCCGGGCTCACGACCGATGTCCCTGAAATGCTCAGCTCACCTGTGTGGAGCCCGGGCCCCCCGCCTCCGGCGGCTTCCGCTTCTCGTATGCTTTGCTTCAGGCCTTTCGCCGCATTCCTGAAATGTCCACAGCAGAAGTGGAGGCCCGCGGCGGGACGACTGGCTGTCTTGTCTTCCAAAGTGAGAAGGTGGCCGCAGGGAAGGTGGTACCGACTCAGCCCTGGGTGGACTAACGGGAGGCAGGAAACTGGCTGTGGAGGAAGGGCCCCGGATGCTTCCTCCGGACCGGCTTTCTCTCGGGGCCGAGGCAAACCCAGCCCCCACTGTTTGTTGTGTTTGACGCAGACGAGCTCCCCGGAAGGGGGACGTGGCCCAGGCGGGCAGGGTACCCGTGCTCAAGAAGGGTGGGTGTGGGGGGACGGGGCAGGGCGGCAGGCAGGGGTGGGGGCCGCCTTCAGTGCCAGAGTCCTGCGAGAAGAGTCGGGAACACGATGGCATGGCCATCTCGTCACAAGGAACCACGCAAAGTAAACAGAAGGGCACACACGAGGGACGGCGCGTTTACAAATGGGAAGGGACACCAACCAAATGGCAAACACGACCTTCGGGAGACCAGCTGACATAGAGGCCATCGGGCCACACAGCCAGGTGCCGAGCGTTTCAACTCTCCTCGGCCCTGGCCTGCTGCTCGCGGGGCAGTGTTAAAGATATTACTAGTATTTCATTGTAACGATAACAATTGCTCAGAAAATAAAAACCGAAACAGGCAAACCATTAGAACACCAAGAAGAGATTTCTAACGCTTTTTTATTTTAAACATATGTTCCTAAAGCCGTCGGCGGAGAGTGCCAAAAACACAGTATCGAGTCTATTTTCCTTTTTCTGTGTACAGGATTGGCTTTGGAAACCGCCTATAAGTGCCCTAAAACTTCTTCCCTCATCAAAAACAACTGAGGGACAGTACAAGGAGTTCTGAAGCATTATCTACTTACTTCGCTCGCGGGGAGTGAGGGAGAAGTGACGTTTGCGCAGCCTGGACCTAAGTTGTAGTGGGGAGACGTCGGGACACGGCTTTGCTCATCCCCTTGGATGGCACAGGTGAGGCACCTTGTACCGCGTCTTGGAAAACCAGCCCCACCCACTTGGCTGCCCTGAAGGTTGGTTGTGGAGGGAGAGGAAAGGCTCTCCCTTCCCATCCCAGAATTCCACGGGGGCCATGGCTTCTTGCAAGGGACCCCAGCTGGCATTCAATCCCCAGAGGCCGGCGGCAGATTCTAGTCCCTTCTTTTGGCATATGGGCCCTGGAAGGTCTCTCCCCAAAGCTGTGTGATGAGAATCCCCATGCCCTGTGTCGAGCTGATGGGAATCCACACACTCCCTGGGTCGAGCTAAGAAGATGAAACAGACCATGCACTGAGTTAACTCAGTGATGCCATCGAGCATTCGTAACCATTGCCGAACAATCCCGAGAAAGCAAAGAGTATTCTTGGGGACTCCGTCTGAAAGCATCATGAGTTAATGTGCATTCAGGGCCTCCGTGGGCCCCCCCACCCTTTGCTTCAAAGATTCACAACCCAAGTGAGAAGGGTAGACAGTGCTCTCTGCCCAAAGCCACGATTCAAAATTTGGCTTTGTTATCCTTCAGTGTGGGATTAATTATCACAAGGCCTTGTAGGGGACTCATTTATATATGATATAAAGTAGAGTTTACTGTCATTTTAAATAAAGACACTAGATGAAGTTGAAGCTATATAGAGAGACTATAAAACCAGAAACAGCAAGGCAGCACAATTCTGAGGAGACCTGTGACTCGTGGTCTAGGACATATTATGTCTGGTGTTCAGAATAAGTAAATAGCTGTTAAGTACGTCCCATATTATTTTATTTCAGAGTAATACAATTCTTTTGTTTCTGCCGTATAGGAAGCAGTTGTGTAACTAAAATACAATAATCATCTTTTGGTCTAAATAATGATGACCTTATAGACAATAAACTGGAATAAAAACTGAATTCATAAGGGCTTTTAACAAAATCTCTCACTGTCTCCTAAAGTATGGAGATTTACATGGGTACACATAGGTGGCTTGTCAGTGTGATGTCAACGGACCATAGAATCTTTCCTCCAAAGGTTTACCACCAAAGCCCCAGAGAGGAGAAAGTATAGAAAGAAATCTGTAGTCGTGGCTCCTCATATTTCAGAAAAGGGCTCCCTTCATTTAAGTAAGAGCCACCATATTTGTGTAATGCTATAGCGAGTCTGTCATTGTATCATAGTTTTAAAGTAGGGGTGTGCTAAGCCGAGAGAGAAAGAGAGGTACAGAGGTTGACGGGGGGAGAGAGGAGAGAGAGAGAGAGAGAGAGAGAGTGAAGGAGGGAGGGAGGGGGAGAGAGAGAGAAGGTAGCTTGGTTGAACGCACAGATGCATTGGCTCTTCATTTAAGGCTGTACGTTTCTGCCATTGCATTATGGGAAATGTTTATGAGAGACTTTTATGAAAGGGCAGGACAGGTTGTTAAGAAACATGTAGAATTACTTTACCCGGGAGGAAAATTTTTAAATAACATTAGGTTTAAAAAAAAAAAAAGTAAGAAAGAAAAGGATCAGAAGGTGGGAGATTTGATGCTAGTGAGGTGTGGAACATTGGTAATTACCGATTATTAAAATATTGTATAATGATACTGGACACTATTCACTGAACTCCTACTACGTGTTATGAAGGGTGCTAAGCATGCTCGTGTTTACTACTTAAAGGGCCTCATAAGGCCCCATAATTCTGCCCATTTTACAGAAGAGATAACTAATGTACAAAGAGTTACATAGTTTGTAGTGAACAGCAGACAGAGGATTGGGAACCAAATTAATCTTTAAATTTTTTTTTATGTTTATTCATTTTTTGAAAGACAGAGAGAGACAGAGCACAAGCAGGGGTGGGGCGGGGAGAGGCGGGGCGGAAACACAGACTCTGAAGCAGGCTCCAGGCTCCAAGCTGTTAGCACAGAGCCTGACGCGGGGCTCGAACCCATGAACCGTGAGATCATGACCTGAGCCGAAGTCGGACGCTTACCCAACTGAGCCACCCGGACACCCCGGGAACCAAATTAATCTGACTCTAGACCCCGTTTCAAGATTTTCTATGAAGATTTGAGACTCCAATAGGAATAGGGTTTCTTTTTTTTTTCCAACTGATTATTTAAAAGACAAAAGTAAATAACATTTTGGCTTAAGACTACAGGAAGGAAGTCTGGAGAGAACCTAGATACAAATCTGTGAACAAACAAAGCATAAATACAATACAACAAATGAAATAAAATCTCAAAACCAAGAGCTCCTCGTGCTGGATTATATTGCAACAGAGGGTGGGATTCCGTTGCTGCATTAATTCTTCTTCAGCACCAGGCTTTTGGCCAAGAAGGAAGGAATGTTTTGCACTTAGCGGGAGGTGCTAGGCTTCAAGCAATGTGCTAATCAAGTCTTTCGTATTTTTTTTTTAATTTTTAAAAATGTTTTTATTTATTTTTGAAGGAGAGAGAGAGCATGAGCAGGGGAGGGGCAGAGAGAGAGGCAGACACAGAATCTGAAGCAGGCTCCAGGCTCTGAACTGTCAGCACAGAGCCCATCGTGGGGCTCGAACCCATGAACTGTGAGATCATGACCTGAGCCGAAGTTGGACGCTCAACCGACTGAGCCACCCAGGTGCCCCAAGTCTTTGGTATTTTAATTCAGATTCATTGAATAAGAATCTCTGTGTTCATTCAATTTAATTTATTAACCTTCATTTGAATAAAATTTTAGTCTTTAATTTTGGTAAGTGTTTTTGCTGACAATAATTGGGTAAACTTTTGTGCTCTATGGTTATCACTGACATGAAAAATGGCTTTGTTAATATCTCAGCATCTATGCTAGACAAAATCAAACATTACAGACATATCAAAAATCTTTTCTATATAAATGGGATCTACTCTCTTATGTAGAGAATAAGCATAGTTTCAAACATCAAGAAACTCCTTATCAGAGGGTTTTTGTTCATGATAAGATAGTACTGTTATCAATTCATGTTTGCGTGGATTTAAGAGATTTTTAAAATTCAAATTCAAATCAATCAAACTGTTTAGAAAACCTGAGAAATATTCCTTATGCTTCTCTTTTGGCTTCAGTCAGCCCTTATTGAAAGACAATTTTTTCTTTCTATAAACATCTTCAAGATGTTTCTGTAAACAGCAATTGAAAACTTACACAAGTGTCAGAGTCTCTTTTATGTACCAGAACAATAATAAAAAAAAAAAGCAACGCATTTCTCTGTCTGCTCATAAAAGTAATTGTTTATTTCTTACTCTTTTTTTATGGCATCAAAAGTGCTAGAGCACAACAAAACCAGGGGACAGGCAGAAAAAAGAAATTAAAGGACATAAGAAGGTGAAGTCAGAAATTTTACAAAGCATGTTCCTTTAGGTACCTTGTAGAAAAGCAAAAGCAAAAATGTGTCCATTGCATGTGGACTGGAAAATGTGACCTGCGACTGTCCACATCCACTCAGGCGGCACCCAATCAACATGACTGGATATCAGTGGACTTATTTCATGGATATAAGTGGAGTGTGTGGGAATCTTTCATTGTCCCCGCCAAAAATTCTCATAGATACCCATTAAAAATGTAGCAGTTCTGAGAGGGAAGTGTAGAGTGATAAATGCATATACTAAGAAAATACACCTAAAATAAACAATGGAACTTTACACCTCAAGGAACTAGAAAAAGAATAAACTCGCCCAAAGTCAGCAGAAGGAATGAAATAGCAAAAACCGGAGTGGAAATAGATAAAATAGAGACCAGAAAAACAATAGAAAAGACCAACAAAACCAGGAGCTTGTTTTCTTTTTTAAAAAAATTATTTTTAACATTTATTCATTTTTGAGAGACAGGGAGACAGAATGCAAGTGGGGAGAGGGAGAGAGAGGGAGACACAGAATCCAAAGCAGGCTCTGGACTCTGAGCCATCAGCACAGAGCCCGATGCGGGGCTCGAACTCACGGACTGTGAGATCATGACCAGAGCTGAGGCTGGGCGCTCTACTGACTGAGCCACTCAGGTGCCCCCCAAGAGCTCATTTTCAAAGAGACAAACAGGCACCTGGGTGACTCAGTCGGTTGAGCGTCCAACTTTGGCTCAGGTCATGATCTCACGGCTCATGAGTTCCAGCCCCACATCAGGCTCTGTGCTGACGGCTCAGAGCCCGGAGTCTGCTTCGGATTCTGTGTCTCCCTCTCTCTCTGCCCCACCCCCGCTTGTGCTCTGTCTCTCTCTGTCTCTAAAAATGAATAAACATTAACAAAAATTTTAAAAAACGACATAGAAAATTGATAAAACTTGAGCTAGACTAAGAAAAAAAGAGAGAAGCCTCAAATAAATAAAGTCAGATATGAAAGAGGAGACATGACAACCAAAATACACAGAAATACACAGGAAATACACAGAAATACACAGGAAATACACAGAAATATACAGGAGCATAAGACACTGCTATGAACAATTATATGCCAACAAATTAGACAAGCCAGAAGAAAAAGATAGATTTCTAGAAACCTACAACCTACCAAGACTAACTCAGGAAGAACTAGAAATTCTGAATAGACCAAGAATGAATAAAAGAGATTAAGTCAGTAATAAAAAATCTCCCAATACAGAAAAGCCTAGGACCAGATGGCTTCACTGGTGAATTCTCCCAAACGTTTAAGGAAAAATTAACACCAATCATTCTCAAGTTCTTCCAAAAAATTGAAGAGGAGGGTACACTTCCAAACTCATTTTACAAAACCAGCATTACCCTGATACCAGAGCTAAAGCCAAATACCAGCTAAGGACACTGCAAGACAACTATAGACCAAAATTCCTGATGAATACAGAAACAAAAATTTTTGACAGAATATTAGCAAGCTGAATTAAACAGCATATTAAAAGATTCTACCATAACCAAGTGGGACCTATCCCTGAAATGCAAGGGTTGTTCAACACATGCAAATCAATAAATGTGATATACCTCACTCACTACTAGAATAAAATGAAAAACCATATGGTCATCGCAATAGATGCAAAAAAGCATTGGACGAAACACAATGTCCTTTCATGATAAAAACCCTCAGCAAATTGGGTATAAAAGAACATACCTCAACATAGTAAAGGTCATATACAACAAGCCCACAGCTAATATCACACCCGGCAGTGAAAGTTTGAAAGCTTTTCCCCTAAGGAACAAGATAATGACGCCCAGTGTGACTACTCTTGTTCAATGTGTCCTGGAAGTCCCAGTGAGAGCAATCAGACTAGACACAGAAACAAGGCATCCAAACCAGAAAGGAAGAAGTAAAACTTGTAGGTTATATGATCTCACATGTAGAAAATCCTAAAGATTTAACCAAAACATTGTTGGCTGAATCCAACAATTGTAAAGTTGCGGGATATAAAATCAACATTTGGAAACTAGTGATGTTCTATACGCTACCAATGAAATATCTCAAAAACATTAAGAAAATTATCACATTTACAATTCCGTTAAAAACAATAAAATACCTAGCAACAAATTTGACCGGGAAGTAAAAGATCTATGCAATGAAAACTACAAGACTTTGATGAAGATATTTAAGAAGTCACAGACAAATGGAAAGATGTTCTGTGGTCATGGATTGAAAGAATTAGTATAGTTACAATATCCATACTTCCCAGAGCTATCTATAGATTCAGTGCAACCCCTGTCCAAATTCCAATGGCATTTTTCACAGAAGTAGAAAAAGTCATCCCCAAATTTGCATGGAACCACAATAAACTGAAACCTTATTGCCAAAGCAGTCCTGAGAAAGAACAAAGCCAAAGATATCTACCTTCCTGATTTCAAATTGTACTACAAAGCAATAGTAATCTAAACAATACAGTACTGGCATAAAAATAGACACATAGACCAATGGAACAGAAGACACAACCCAGAAATAACCCTCCACATATACAGCCAACTAGTATTTGACAAGGGATCCAAGAACGCTCAATGAGGAAAAGATAGTCTCTTTAACGAACTGTAGTGGGAACACTAGGCAACCATGTGCAGAAAAATGAAATTGGACTCTTACCTGATACCACTCACAAAAATTAACTAGAAATGGATTAGCAAGTTTAATGTAAGACTGGATACCATAAAACTCTTACGGGAAAACGGGGAAAAAACTCCTTGACATTGTGGCCTTGGTAATGAATTTTTTTTTTTTTTTTTTTTTTTGCACAGGATACCAAAAGAACAAGCACCAAGCAAAAATCAACCTGGGGGATGACATCAAACTAAAAAGCTTCTGCACAGCAAAGGAAACAATCACCAAATCAACCTTCAGAACGGGAGAAAGTATTTGCAAACTATGTATCAAAAAAGAGATTAATACCCCTGATACATAAAGAATTCATACAACTCAAAAACCAATCTAGTTTTAAAATGGCAGAGGACCTAAACACACGGTTTCCCAAAAAAGATATCCAAATGGCCAACAGGTACATGAAAAGATGCTCACCATCCCTAACCACCAGGGAAATGCAAATCAAAACCACAATGAGATATCACCTATTGGGATGTCAACCATTTAGAAGACAAGACATAATAAGTGTTAGCAAAGATGTGGAGAAGAGGGAGCCCCTGGGCATCGTCGGCGGGAACGTAAGTTGGTGCAGCCACTATGGAAAATAGTATGGATGGTCCTCAAAACATTAAAAATAGAAATACCGTATGATCCAGCAATTCTTTCATTGCAGTATTATCCACAATAACTATAGAAACAATGTAAGTGTCTGTCAGTAAATGGATAAGGAAGATATGGTACACACACACACACACACACACACACACACACACTGGAACATCACTTAGCCATGAGAAAGCCACAAGAAGGAAATCCTGTCATTTGCGACAATATGCCTTGAGGGCATTATACTAAGCAAAGTAAGTCAGAGAGAGAAATACAAATGCCATGTGATCTCACTTATATGTGGAATCTAAAAAAGCTGAACTCCTAAAAACAGACCATAGAATGGAGGTTACCAGGTTACCAGGCGCTGGGGGTGGGGAGAATTGGGGAGATGCTGTTTAAGGGTATGACTTGCAGCTAGCAGATGAATAAATCCTAGAAATCTAATGCACGGCATAGTGATTAGAGTCAACAGTACTGTGTTGTGAACTTCAAAGTGACTAAGAGACTAGATCTTAATGGTTCTCACTGCAAAAAAGAAATTATAATTATGTGACGTGTCGGACTATAAAAGTAATTGTACTGCGATATGTAAATACATCACATCAACAGGTTGTACACCTTAAACTTACACAATGGCCTATGTCAATTATATCTCAATAAAAAATGTAGTGGGCTTAACGCCGTTCTTCTTTCCTCTTTGCTGCTTTCTTTGGCACGACTGTAGTTATTGTAAGGGCCACCGCGAGTCACTGTGCCATCCGTCTGTCGTTGCCCAAGTCGTTTCTATTCTGGCCTTTTTGCTGTAATCAAGTCATTCCACAGGATACAATCAATCAGCACTGCCTTCTTTATCCACTGGACTCAAAATGAGCTGGTTGGCTGGGGCACCTGGGTGGCTCAGTTGTTGAGCGTCCGACTTCGGCTCAGGTCATGATCTCGCGTTCTGTGAGTTCGAGCCCCACATTAGGGTCTGTGCTGATGGCTCAGAGCCTGGAGCCTGCTTCGGACTCTGTGTCTCCCTCTCTCTCTGCCCCTCCCCTGCTCATGCTCTGTCTGTCTCTCCTGTCTGTCTCTTTCTCTCTCTCTCTCTCTCAAAAATAAATAAACATTAAAAAAATTTAATAAAAAATGAGCTGGTTGAATTGGTCAGAATCAAATTAAATCTCTGAGTCTTCTATCTATCAAGAGTGGCAAGGACTGTGTGATAGAAAAAGAGAAATCACTCCTAGAGAGAAAGCTGAAGTGAACGGGAAATATTTTGACCTTGTGGGAAAAAGTAGATCATAATTTGAACGAACGCTAAAAAACGTCGCGTCGCACGTACACACTCTTTCTGTCTTTTGACTATGTTCAACATTAGGTCTGAATTAATTCCACAGATATCGAGTGCCTTCGAACGCCAAGCTGGATGCTGGGGTTACAGAGATACAAAGATGAATCAGACTAGTTCATGTACTCAGGGATGCTTCTAGTCTAGTGGGGGTGACCTAGATGTATACAAATATAAATGAAACGTTGTGGAGGCTGGGCGAGCAATTAATGCACGGCACAGCAAGGCTGGAGAGAGGAAGGAGCATCATGTCACTGGGTAGGACGGGGGCAGGGATGCGAACTTGACAGTGATGCTCCTTCTAAGTCTGACGGTTTGCCTTCAGAGATACTCTTCCAAGATATTCTACAACCCACGTATACAAGTTCTTCTTCAAAGAGAAATATTCTTTAGGTTATAAGGTCCACATGATCTTATACCTATCCATCTAAATAATACAGATGTGATACAGAGAGTATTATTACATATAGGAGAAATTCTTTGGGCTGATTTCCATGTCCTGGGTACTATATTAAGCATTTTTAAATCCTTACAATAACCCCAGGCACTATTCTTACCCTAATTTACACATGAAAACTCACGCTTGGAAAAGATGAAGAGTGTTCTAAAGGTCATATATCTAGTAAGCGGCTGAAATAAGATGAGAATCTGAGTGTACTGACCCCGGACTTTAAGATCTAAGCCGCAGCAAGGCTTGTGGTAAGGAGAACCTTCCGGAGTGTTCTGCAATCCAAGAACCAGGCTTTTTGAATCTGGAGGGACAAGCCAGCGATCAACCCCAGGCATCGTTACATGGGTCTGGCATGTATAGATGTGTATGTATGACTGTACATGGGTGATGTGTAACACTGATCACCATACTCGGGAAAAAGCAAAGATAAATCAATGAAATGTTAAACGGGAAAAGTAGGGCAGATCTGAATATAAAAGGGAAGCTTGATAATTCCTACAATGTGTGTCTTAGTCTGTTTGGGCTGCGATAACACAATACCACAAACTGTGTGGTTTATAAATAGCAGAAATTGACCAAAATCATAGTTCTGAAGGCTCTATGTCCAAGATCAGGCTGCCAGCATGGTCGAGTGAGAGCCTCTTCCCGGGTCATAGCTGGTGACTTTTCATTGTGTCCTCACTTGGTGGAAGGGGCTAGGGAGCGCTCTGTGGTCTCCTTTATAAGGACACTCATCCCGGGGGTGCCTGGGTGGCTCAGTCGGTGAAGCATCCGACTTCGGCTTAGGTCATGATCTCACGGCATGTAAGTTCTGGCCCCCGTTGGGCTCTGTGCTGAGAGCTCAGAGTCTGCAGCCTGCTTCAGATTCTGTCTCTGTCTCCCCTGCCCCTCCCTGGCTCATGCTCTGTCTCTCTCTGTCTCTAATATAAATAAACATTAAAAATTAAAAAAAAAACAACACATGAATCCTGTTCATGAAGCTTCTACTCTTATAACCTAATCACCTTGTGAAGCCCCCTAACACCATCACCTTTGTGAGTTAGGATTTACACAAATTTGGTGAGGATGCAAATATCCATAGCAATATGTATCAATCTTTTTTTTTTCTTCAAAGAAAGATAAGCCCCAGTATCCATCTGTCTAGCACCTGGTCCAAGAGGATTTAAAACAAAGTAGCAAAGTTCCTCATAGTCCTCATATAAATATTTATGAAGTTTTAATTTGCTTTGGCATTGGAAGTTATCGATCCTTTTCCCTATTCGATTATAAAACCTTATCACGTACAAAGAAGCTTCTCAGAAAGAAAGTTAATGAAGAGTAAGTTTGTTATTTTGTTGGTTTCCATTTCCCAGTGTGGGGCTGAAGTTCTGGAGAGAGGGCCATTGTTACTGTAATCATATTAAGCATGCCTGCATTGCCCAACAATTAGCCAGACACATTCTGGAAGAGGAAGAAGTACAGACACAGTTTGAAGGAGGAAGTTTCAGATGTTACTTTCGGCCCCATCATTTAAATCATGGATGCTACTTTATGAACAAAGCTATGGTAGCTTATGAATATAAGAATGAACAAAGTACCCAATAAACACCGAAGCAGATGATGCCATATTGGGATTGTAGTCATGGTCTTACTAATTCCTCAAAATAGTTCCAGGAGTTATACTGATTTACGTACATGGCACCTATTCCTACTGTTTCATCAGTTTGTATGGTATTTGCATGTCTAGCCATCCATCCGCTTACTTATCCAAGAACCTTTAAATAAGTGCCACCGAGTATCAGGCGTTGCGCCGGAGAGTGAAAGACAAGTCGACTCAGAGAAGAAACAGGCG
The DNA here is from genome assembly GCF_018350175.1 of Felis catus. Classification (NCBI taxonomy): domain Eukaryota; kingdom Metazoa; phylum Chordata; class Mammalia; order Carnivora; family Felidae; genus Felis; species Felis catus. The sequence goes on from NC_058378.1 coordinate 81,594,686, forward strand.
GAAGTAGAGGAGAGGCAGGAGAGAGATGTATTGTGGAGTTTTTAATCCCTGTTTCTTATTTGGTTAAAACTGCGGCTTTGTGTTTGTCTTAACTGACAGTTTACTAATTCACCTAGAAATTAGCCGGAAGCTTTTCACAGTCCATAGATATCAGGCCTTGAGCGGCAGTCCTTCCGGCGTCCTGAGTTGTAAGAACGTCTGCTGGTTTGGAAGGAGCTGAGGTCCATGGGGGACCTTTAATTGCGTCGCCTGGCCAGTGACCATCAATCTGCTGCTCACAGAATGACTTTCTGGAGCAGCAGCAGAGCATAATCCTTCAGAAGGCATTTAGAGAACTTAATTAGGGAACGAAATCAGGATTGAAATTCAGCCTCACAAGATGCTGACGACGCAATTCATCCCATGAAAGTGATGGCTGGCTGGATGGCACGCATAGGAAATGGCGGCCATATTGGGACTCACCAATCTGCCTGTTGGCTGATGAGTTTCCTTGGACATGGCTTGTCAGGAACGTTTCCATTTCAAAAAATTGGAGGCAAAGTGCATGAGACAATCGCAAATCTGACAGTTAAGCTTGAATTAATATCATAGCAGAGAGTACTTATCAAGTGTCTAGAACATAATAGACATCTAGTAAAAAAAAAAAAAACAAAGTCAAAGAGACTGAACCCGCTTTCATATATTCTGGTAGAGACAGAAGATCTTTAAAGGGATTTCTCCAGTAAAATAACAAAAAATGCACTCTACAAATTATTCTCCCACATGTATTCACTAAGTTAATGAGGACTGACTGAACTCTTTGTCTTTCCAAAGTACACCTTTCATGTGGATGGGGAGGAAACAAAAGATGTAAAAAGATCAGATCTTGTCTATGGGAGGTTTAAAATGTCAACAGAGCTGTAAGACCTATCACCACACACATGAGACAAAGAGAGAATCTAAGCAATGAAGAGCCCAAACTTTATGCAAGTTGCGGAGGGGATTCGAGGTCAGTGTTAACCATGGAAGGGCAGACACCCTCAGAGGCCTCTACAGGGGCTTGGACGAATGCACCAGAGGGATCTTGCCCACACAGCATCTCCTCTACCAGTCTGATTTCTCAGGACAGCATGGATTTAGGTAATCTCGGGGCAATTCAATCCACTACCCAGTGCTCTAACCCTCATATCGCATGAACATGATGTTCTAGCCTCTGCTAGAACACCACCATATACAATCAGGGCTTTACATGTTCATTTCAGCTGTAACTGAGGTATAACTGACAAAGAAAATTACAAGATATTTAAAGTATATGGTGATTTGAAACACATATACACTGGGAAAGGCTTCCCCCATCAGTTTAATGAATGTATCCATCATGTCACAGATTTATAAACATCTACTCTCTTTGCAAATTTCAGTGCATGATACGGTGTTATCAACTAGAGTGAACGACGTGTTATACATTAGATCCTCAGATCTTATTTATTTTATAACTGCAAGTTTGGGCCCTTTTACCAACCTTTCCCTATTTCCCCCTCCTCCCCATCCCCAGCTCCTGGAAATCACTTTCCTACTCTCTGTGTCCGAATTTGACCTTTTTTTGTTTGTTTGTTTTCGGATTCCACATGTAAGTGATACCGTGGCAGTATTTGTCTCTCTCTGGCTTATTTCATTTAGCGTAGTTTTCTCCAGGCTCATCCGTGTTGTTGCAAATGACAGGAATTCCTTCTTTTTAAGACTGAATAATATTTGCTGTTTATACGCACCACATCACCTTGGTCCATCCATCTCCCAAGGGATACTAAAGTTATTTCCATACTTTGGTTATTAGGAATAATGCTGTCATGAACATGGACGCTCAGAGATCTTGTTTGATTGAGAAGAGCCGTCCTAACAGCTCTGAGGTGATACATCATCATGGTTTTGATTTGACTTTACGTTTCAAAACACCTCACCCCAGTCCCGGGATGTGACTTCAGGCAGGATAGTTAGGCTCCTTGCCTTGCCATTTAAACACGCTGTTAGCAAAGCGAAATAAAGGTGAAAAAGGCATTTGGGGGTAAACGCTAAAGCAAGGCTTTCCGAAGATGTATCCAACAAGTACGTGACATTCCCTACACTTACACATTCATTCCAGACTTTTAAGAAGTCCATTTTTATTAACTTACTCGACTATTTCTCGGGATGTCTCCTCTGTTCCCACATACTATCCCAAGTGCTGAGGACATGACAAAGATAAAGAAGAAGATGTGGTTTCATCTTCCCTCAAGTGGTAGAAACAATAGTTGTTCTCCCAGAGCCTATAAGACAGGCATCCAGCAAAAGTTCAAAGAATGGATGGATAGGAAAATGAATAAATGATGGCATGTTTTGAAACGCAAATAGAGATGTTAGTTACATCTACAATTTATAGGTAATTGCAGAAGAATCTAGTACTGAGTCTTGTGGCTAACACTGAAACACTTGGCATTACAAAATGTCCCTGAATCCACATTTAAGAAATGACAGGATAACATAATGAATGATCTGATATTCGTTCCTTACATTATTGCTATCCTTATGTTATGCCTCCCTTTTCTCCAAAACGTCCATGAAATCTTTTTTTTTCATGTTTACCTATTTTTCAGAGAGAGAGAGAGAGAGAGAGAGAGAGAGAGAGAGAGAGAGAGAGAGACCGAGTGAGCAGGGGAGGGGAAAAAAGGGAGGGAGACACAGAATCTGAAGCAGACTCCAGGCCCTGAGCTGTCCGCACAGAGCCCTATGCAAGACTCAAACTCAAAAACCATGAGATCACAACCTGAGCCGAAGTTGGATGCTTAACCAACTGAGCCACCCCGGCATCTCGGGGCCATGGAATCTTTACTGAACATCATAATCATGAGCCAGGGAATCTGGATTTAGTCCTGCCAAATCTATCCCAGAACCAGAACTCTGTCCCACAGAAGGGACACGTTTCAGCTCTTTCCAAGATTTACCCTCCCCCAGCACTTCCTCAATACCCTCTTGATCCAGGAAGGGCAGACTCGAACTACCAGGTACAAGCAGAGTTGCTCACCTATACTTCCGGGCCATTAAACTGGTTTGTTACATCAGCAACTTTTAGATAGTACCAACAAATTAACCTACCGCAGGCTTTATTATTTTTCCCAAGTATTGAACGGATTCTCTACAGAAAACCCACAGCTCTTGAATGTTACACAAAAGTGGTCTCAAATTTTTAATATGACACAAAGCTTATTAATCCTGCTCGGATTTCATGCTTCAACATTCATCATTACATTAGCCTTCCAAATAGGATTTATTTAGACTTAAGTACACCCAGTTTTTATGAAGAGCTGGAAAATGCTGTATCATATTTCACAAATTACGAGTGGCATTTTCTGGATTAGAACGAAGGGGTTCAGCATGGGACTTCGATTTTATAGCACGTGGTTTTGTCAAAAGTATGGTATTCAAAACCCAGTGACCTTTCTGTTGGTCACCGCGCATCAGTGTTGTCTCTCCAGTATCTGTGCCTTTGTTTCTGCAGGAGAAACAAACCCCAGGGCAGCGCTGGGCAGCACAAAGTACAGAAGATCCACCCAGGAAGACCACAGTTCAAGTCCTGCCCAGCCATCTCCCCTTCCCTCTGCACAATGTACGACAAGGATAACAAGACAGCATCATCCTGGATCCCTCCAGGGCCACGTGAGGATCAAAAACTCCATGTCAGTGACCAACACCATCCTACCTGGTGGGGGGTAGGCAAGGAAAGAAGCCTCCCGAAAGATTTACAGACAAAAGCCAACAGGGCAGCCTGAACAGGATCTTCTATCGGCTTTGATCCCCCCTCATCTAATAAGGCACGACCTGGATTCTCATAGGTTCTCTCTGAGCCCTACATCTTACTCAGGACTGCCTTACACAATGGTCTGGATTTCACAATGCACAGCTGAGTCCCAGCTCACGTCTACGGGTGATGATGTAGGATTGCTTGGGCGTGCTGGTTTATCTGTCCTCTGTGTCACAAAATACCATGTATTCTGGTGTCCATGAAGAAAGGTGTGACGGCCATACTGCGTTTTCAAACGTACTTCCTTTTTCAACAATGGTGCAAAACGAAAAAAGTCTGAACTTACTCTTGGCCTTTCATTTTTGGAATCTCTGTTTGCCAGACGGGGCTGTATATACCTTGGGGTGTAAATGAAATGGCTCTGATAGAGACGCAAATGATAGCACCCTTTTCTGCGCACTCGGCTCCCATGTGGTGAGAGCCAAGGTTTGCTGGAGCATCTAGGCTCTATTCTGGTGTGTTTTGCAGGACAAAGGAAAGGAAATTTTAGAAAATATAGAATGGAGCCCACTGTGCTCTCTTATATGCTTAATGTGAGTACTGCAAGGGGAAATTATCGTGTGGGCCGTCCCAAAAGGTCAGACTGATGCACAGAACATGCTGGGGGGAGAGCGTCTGCCGTAGTGGAAGGACCAGACATCATCTCGTGAAGGGCAATGAAAGAAACAGAGAGAATGTAAGTGACAAAGAGCAGACAGAGTCCAAGGGGGTGGGAACTACACTGGCCCCATCAGTTCCCCTTAGGTGATCATTTTATCAGTGCTGCTACTGTCTCATGAAACAGGCCATCTCAAATGAGAGCAAGCTCCCTGTCTCTGAGATGAATGAACCCTTGGAGGGAATGTTTTAAAAGATATCCACAGAGTGGCCAGGGGAGTGAACCGGGTCGCTGTCAACATCCCCTGTAATTCTGAAGTTCGATGATGACGTTTTGTTGAGACGCTCTGTCTGGATTTTGCCGCATAATGGCGAGCCACTGACCTCCGTCTGGAAGGTCGCTGCTCTGGCCCCAGCAGAGAGGAGGAGCCCGGAGACGGCTGGTGTTTCTGCCCTGCCTTCCCACCGATCCCGGCAGGAATGACAGTCTGTTAGCGGACGCCAGCCAGGCCTCTATCGGGAAACTCATCTCTACAACTCTGTCTTGTTGTCTACAACATCTCCCTTCCAGTGGTCGGTGTGCAGCGTGTGGCTGGTGGATCTTCCTGCTGTAACCCTCTTGAGACCGCAAAATTCTACTCGTGTACTTAGCCACCAGCACCTTTGGGCAGTCATTGTGCCAGTAAGGAGCGAACCAACACCTATGGCTGGAGAGCAGTGACACAGTGCTTTGTCAATGGAGAAGTTAAGTGACGTGTCTGGCTGGGCAGTTATCCGAATGAAGGAGAGTTGACTTCCCTAGAACTGGACCTCAAGCTCTTTAAATGGAATCTCGGTAAATGAGCTGACATTTTGATAGGAGTGACCACATCCATGCACTTTCAACCACGTATTATCTTCCTCTCATCTCCAAGACAGCTCCGAGACACAGGCGCCAACATCTCTGTTTTATGGATGGGGAAACTGAGGCTCAGTGGGTAAATATGTTTTCTGAAGGCCACAGTCACCGGGTCTGGGCAGATCAATGCTTGGCTTCGGATCCCAAACTGCATGGTCTTCCCATGGTACCAATACCTTTCTGGTCATGGTGGCTTCTCCCTGTGCTGTTTTCTAGCTAATTATGTGAGTGATATAATAATAATCAATTACTTCATTCGTTCTAATGTGTAGGTGCTGTTGACATGTACAAATCTTTTGCATCGTGGGAATTGATACATAAACTTTTTTTAATGTTTATTTATTTTTGAGAGAGAGAGAGAGAGAGCGATCAGGGGAGAGGCAGAGAGGGAAGGAAACAAAGGATCTGAAGCAGGCTCTGCACCGAAAGCAGTGAGTTTGACATGGGGCTCAAACTCACAAACCATGAGATCATGACCTGAGCCAAAGTCGGACGCTTGACCGACTGAGCCACCCGGGCACCCGCTACATAGGTAAACTTTTTGTATTTCATCTCAGTTTGCAGGTATAGCAAAGGACAGGCATCCCCTGTAAATGGTTATCTTTGGTGAGATAGTCTCTACATGACTTTATCGTTCTAATTCCTTCTCCTTTTTTTCAGCTCCCCCCAACTGAGAAGGAAATGAAATAAAAAACAAATTTAAGTCTGTAAATGAAATATCAAGTGTCTTTTCGCTGCTTGGGGGCACTTTTGTAAATGATCTTGACCTTCCTTCTAGCTCCTTTGGAAAGCCAAGGAAACCAGAAGGCATTCAGGGGCTCAGCCAGTGGCTGTATACCCTTCTGTACACAGAGCCTGTGGCAGGTGCCTGAGGGATCTCCTGCAGGAAGGCCCTGGCCAGAGACTGTACCCCTGAGGCAACCCTCTTCTGGCTCTTGAGGGCAGTGGCAAAGCCACTAGCCCTCAGCCATTTCAAAGTGACTTCAAAGAGACCATCTGTAGGAGGGGAGCTCCTCCATGCACACAAATGAGGGCAGCAGGTGGGAATAAGCCAGCTATCGCACACCTACCAGTGTCATGGGTTTTAAGTTCTTGCTGGAGCTAGTTAAAGGTGCTTTGAAGCCCCCTCACTTCCTGTTCCTCTAGGCCAGAGTAAATGTTCATGCAGCAGTTGCACTGTACCTGGGTCCAGCTGATAGCGTCCTCGAAGCCCGTCACTCCCCGTAACGGCTGGGGCAGCCAGGTGAGCAGGGCAAGCATCCGAGGAGAAGCATCCATCTGATTTAACTCAGAGACTGCTCAGCTCTGCTTAGGCATCTAAGGAAGGTGGGTCAGGTCTCCACAGAGGAGTTTAAGCTTCTGAGACTGATGTCACTGGACACACCAGACTATGAAGGGGCCGGTGAGTAGAGCTTGGCTGGCCCTATGTAGCAAAAGCTATTAGATGAACACTGTGATCTGTTCTCAGTCTTCTCTGTCCTCTTCTTTCTCCTGACCCAAGTCCCCATATCATGTACCACTTGGTTTCTTTTCCCTGACCAATCTGGCTCATAAGGAAAAATACGTTGGAGTCAGATTCCAAGAGCCAAAAGTGGAATTCTAGTCTAAGTTTACAGCCCAAATCAAGGCCCTCTTCTGTGGACCTTTGTTAGACACCATATATATCACTAAGCGTGCCCAAATTTTCTTGGCTGCATCACTGCTGAAAAAGTCTTCAGGATTCAGGGTGATCTCATATTGCTGCACACAACAAAATGCATATTGAAACTCCTTCTCATCCAAACTTGCTGGGTGGGGCATCAACACGTCAGTATGTCCACCCGTCTGTCATTTAGGGTTACTTTGGATGTATTATGTGTCAGGAATTCTTCTGGGAAGAAGACTGCCCAGGCCTTGCCTGGGTGTGACCTTACAGTTTGGTACTAAAAAACATTCTTATTTTCCAACTTCTATTTCAGGGAGCTTAAGCAGTCATAAGCATCTTCTGTGTATGGAAGTACTTCTCTTATATTTGATCCCATGACATCTCTTTATATACCCTTTAACCTCTCATTCTATCTTTGGGTTCCTTTGTTCAATACTTGAGTTTTCATCTCTATTCCATCCACCACCCATCTATCACCCATCCATCATCTATCCATCCCTCATCTGCCTATCCATCATTCAACCATCCATCTCCTATCTTCCATCCATCCATCCATCCATTCATCCATCCAACCATCCATCCACCATCCAACTATCCATCCATCCATCCATCCCTCCCTCATTCATCCATCCATCCATCATCTACCCATCCATTCATCCACCCATCCATCTATCATCCATCCTCTATCCACCATCCATCCATCCATCCATCCCTCACCCATCCATCCCTCACCCATCCATCCATCCATCCATCCAACCATCCATCCATTTATCTTCTATCCTCCATCCATCCATCCATTCATCCCTCATCCATCCAACCATCATCCACCATCCAAATATCCATCCATCCATCCATCCATCCATCCATCCATCCCTCATCCAACCATCCATCATATATCCATTTCTCATCACCCATTTGTACATGTACATGCTCTATGCACCAGGTGCAGTGTAAGCCCAGGTTGCACAAAGGTCCCTGTCCTCAAGAAGCCTGCAGTCTACAGCAGGGAGACACACATGAAAATGCAGGGGGTGCTTTAGGAACACTAAAGAGGGAGCCTGGACTTACTCCAGGAATTTAGGAAGGCTCCACAGACCAAATGCCATGGAGAAGAGTCATGATGGAGAACCCACTAGTGTAGAAGAGTGAGCGGGAATGGCACACACCAAGGGAATGAAGCAGGAAAGAGCACGGAGCATTCAAGGAACGGGGGGTGCTCGGTTGGGATGAAGCACGAGGTCCACAGTGGAAGGTGCAACTGAGGCCAGAAGGACAAGTTGGGGCAGAATCTGAGCAGCCTCAATAGCCAGAGTCAGTCTGCACCCACGGTCTTCCTTATCCTTTCTGTGATCCTGATTTTCTCATTGTGACATCCGCAGCCATAACCACATCTGTCCTACTCTACTAATACCACCAAATATTATCACTATTTTTCAAGTGCTATGAGCCAGGCATGGGCTAAACATGCATTACCCATTTACTCCTCTCAATAGCCTATGGGGTACACACTATACTCATTCCCCCTTTAGGGTTGACAAAGTGAGGACACATGGGGCTCTCCGTCCTAGGCCACGTGGCTAATACCCAGTGGCACTGGAACCTACCCATGGCAGGCCTGCTGCAGAACCCACTGGTTAGGCTGGCATACCTGCAGAACCTTCTTGAAGGTGGCACCATGGTGATTCCCCTCCTCTGACTGCCTATGCTGCATGGTGGCTCGTTTCACTCTGTATTTCAGGCACATGTTCCCACTCAGTTCTGAGTATCCTATAGGCTTTCCTCTGTCTTCATCAGATGGCCGCTAAAGGCACGGCATTCTGAGTCGGGCTGCCAGCTCCAAAGGGCCTATGAGAGCAGCGGCCATGCCAGGCGGGCACTGAGAACCTGGGTCTCGCCTCCCCCCCACCCCCCAGCTGATCCTCACTGGCATGGATGCTCTGCCCACTGAAATGTGGTGTGTCCACTTCCACGTCCTACCCAGCTCATTCACTTAGCAAAAACCACCCACGTGCCCGCTGTGTGATGTATGCTGGGGGAAGGGAGGTGGAGTGGAGGGGGTGGGGGAAGGGAGGTGGAGTGGAGGGGTGGGTGAGGAAGGAGAGGAAGCACACAAGGGTTCCTGATGTTGATGCTCTGGTGTGAGCAACACTGGAGATAACCTGTTCCTGAGTCGGAGAAGACTGAGCTGGGGGCAATGGGGGGCCCGCTGCCTGGGTTTAAACCTTGGATCTGCTAACGACAAGCTGTGTGTCTCTGGGAAAGTTGAATAACCTCTCTGTGTCTTGCTTTTTTCATTTTAAAGAGAAAGATAATCTTTTTGTGGTCCCTATGAGGATTACATGAGTTGATATATGCAAGGGACTTAGAAAAGGGCCAGGTACACACGAGAAAGGGCAACCCAATAAATGACAGTTATTATTACTATTAACAGACACAGGATGAGCCCCACTCTGCACGAGGTACCCTGTTCTGGGCGGACACCAGTTTTACGATCAAGGGGCTTACATCCTATTAAGGTAACAAACACATTTGTGCATCGGATATATCTTCCGTTACTACTTGGTAGAGCCAGTGGCCACTTATCAGAGGCAAAGAAGATTATCAGGATTCCAAGCAAAGCATGACAAGGGAGTCAATGCGACTAATCAATAGCTGTCTATTCCCGACTCATTCACTTGTTACTTTCCTGTCTCAAATCTCCATTTTGCACTTCAATAGATGTGATCCCCCTTGGAGGAGTTTTTAAAATGCCCTCCTCCAGCTGTTGATCCTGTGACTTCTGACCTGGTCGCGAAGCCTTAAAAAAAAAAAATCCGATTGAAGCAAGGAGTCCAGCGGCATTTTGCTCCATATGACAAAGGCCCATTTCAGCACGTGACTATCCGGTCCTGCTCAAACAACGTTAACTTTACTGATCTAGAGCTATGGGTTTGCCCCACATAGCTCTGCAAGAGGCAAGAACATTCAACCTTCTTCCAAAAGGAAACAGTAGGCAAACTTTGCCGAAGGATTTACTGTAATAGTTTACTGTAAAAAAAAAAAAAGAAAGAAAAGAAAGAAAAGAAAACAAAAGGAAGGCAGAAGATACACTGTCTACACGATCCGGTAAATGATTCCAGGAGGCAAGGAACTCAGGTAACCAGTCTGACGATTTCCGTTCATTTGCAAAGTCGCTGTTACTCTGACAGCAATGAAGGACGTACCTACCTGATTCCTGCCATGGCTTCATTTCAGCAGGAAAATGCACTCGCTACATCTATTTACTGCGCACGATAAAACTAGATGCTCGGGACAAAACTCGGTCATGAAACCCAGAGAAGGGACAGATTCTTTCAAAAGACGAAGGCACGACAATGGCATTAACGTGTCTTAGGCGTGTGGGAGATGCCAGAAATGGGAAGCCAGTGTGGAAGGACTGATCTGGAAGTGGGGGTGGGGTGGGCCATGGGGGGTGGATTCTGCTGTTGCACGGCCTGAGATGCCTTAAAATCAGTGCTCCTCGGGCGCCTGGGTGGCGCAGTCGGTTAAGCATCCGACTTCAGCCAGGTCACGATCTCGCGGTCCGTGAGTTCGAGCCCCGCGTCAGGCTCTGGGCTGATGGCTCAGAGCCTGGAGCCTGTTTCCGATTCTGTGTCTCCCTCTCTCTCTGCCCCTCCCCTGTTCATGCTCTGTCTCTCTCTGTCCCCCCAAAAAATAAATAAACGTTGAAAAAAAATTTAAAAAAAAATCAGTGCTCCTCTTCCTGGAGAATTTACATTTGTGAGAGGAGGAGAATACTATTTCATAAGTGCGTGAGGTGCTTATCAGAAGAAGATTTAAAAAAAAAAAAGGCTGCGGATACAGAGTGTCATGGGAGCAAATGTTAAACGGGACCTCAGAGTGACCCAGTTTCAAACAAGGAAGAATCCTCTGCCAAAAGTTGCAGACACCTAATAAGAGGCTCGCACGCTCGAGAAAATGCTTTCCGGAGGCTGTCAGCCCATCTGTGTGAAGACTGGAAAGGAGTGCTTTAAGTTTTCAGGGACAAATCAGAGACAAAGGGGTGGAAAGGAGACATACACCTCGCCATTTATCGGGAAAGAGACTCAGGTCATTTTGCTGAGCCAGTGACAGATAAAACACATAGCTGACTGCGGTATTTCTCACACGTAGAGAAAGAGTCTCCAATTTTAAGAGATGAGCCCTGATGTTGACTCACGTTATTTTTACTCTAATGATATTTAAGTGCATACAAGCATAAAACAAGGTATAAACGTTTGCTTATAGCTCTCAGCCCAACCAACACAGATTTATAGGTTGAGTGACTTATAAAGTTTTGCTATTACAGTAAATCTTTTGGCAAAGTTTGCCTACTCTTTCCTTTTGGAAGTAGGTTGAATGTTCTGGCCTCATGCAGACCGCCAACCCAAGAATACTCCATTGGACAGTATTGATTCAACCTAATGAATAATGCGGTTTTGTTGAAACAAAACTGCTCCCGCTAAGTTTCAGGAAAAAATCTGACCCTGGTTCTGGTTGTACTCGTAACTTTCCGTGTTTGATTTGAGTAACACCCTTGCACACGGCAGTCATCTACATGCTTATGGGATACAGAACGATGTGAAAGTCTTGAGAGCTTCGTTTGTCTGAATAGGATATTCAGGCCTCATCTGTCTCTGAAATTCCGCCAGTAAGTAGTCCTTGAATACCTATGTCGTGGATGTGGAATCTGATCCCTCTGTTATTTGAAGCTAAGGCCGCATGACTATAGTGTGGAAAATCTGCATTAAATATGGACCCACCTTACATACTGTTGGACTCCTGGGAAATCCTTCTTCACTTTTACTACTCTACTGACAAGCGATAAACTTCCGGGAACTGGGATCTAAAAAATGGAGGTCCAGGAAAGTGTTAAGAACAATGACCTAAAACTTGGGAATAAGGCAAAAAGCCGGCTATGCGCACTTTCCAAGTCAGAGCAGAGCACCGCCTGGCAAGGCTGCTGGGGACTCATGTGGCTAACTAGGGCAGAGACCAGCAATCTGCCACTCAGGGGCCCGTTTCTGGTAAACAAAGCTTTACAGGGACACAGCCATTTACACGTTCCCGACGGCAGCTCTGTGCTATGCCAGTCGAGTAATAGTGACAGGGGCTGAACGGTCTGCAAAGCCTAAGGTATTTACTCTGTGGCCCTTCATGGAAGATGTCTGCTTGACCCTCATTCGAGGGGATGCTACTGGGTGGATTTACTATTTGCTCTTGATTAGGCACCGGATTCTGTAAAGTCAGATGCCAGCCTGTAGAGAGCTCATAAATTACAAGCAGTTTCATCAGGTACAAGAGATGACCCCCTGAAGTTAGGGGGGGCACTGACCTGCAGGGTGAACGCTGGTTTTACGTCGAAGCCAGTCTCTCAACCGCCCGTCCCCGTCCCCGCCCTGCGGCCTCCCTCCTGAAGGAGCCACACCCCCCTCGGACAGATGCTCGCTGCACATTTCTTTTGAGTCACGTCTTGAACCTTCTGGAATGTGTACTTTGACCTCCCTTACGTGTTCACACTTGATCAGTGAGCACACACTTACTGACCAACTCAGGTTGGTTCAACAGCCACCGGAGCCCTTTCTAAGCAGGAGTGTGGTGTTGGGTGCCGTGCGGGATACAAAAGTGAGTGAGGACTGCAGTTGATAGAACAGTGTGAAAATGAACTCATCAATTCCAATAACTACTAGACCTCAGACGTGCGTGCTCAGTAAAGACTGTGTGTGGCACAAGCCATGGCTAATTGTCATTGCTCGGTTATAATTAGTTACGAGAGGGTGAGTTATAGGTGCTTAAAGCTTTTCTCTGTGTACCTGTGAGTTTCTGTATGTTCTGGAAAGACCATCTGTTGCTCCTTACAAAGTGTTTTAAAGGGAGAGGGGGGAAGAGGATTTTAATTTTATAAAACTTTCGGTTCAAGGGAAAAACACAAGAAGAAAGTACTAGCAAAACCACAGAGAGTTGGCTTAGTTTCAGTGGGGGAGGGCGGGGAGGTGACTTGTGTTCTTAGACAATCATGGAAGGCTGAGGAGTTTCAGGGGGAGATTAGGAGGGCAGAGGAAAAAATCAGACAGAGCCTGGCAGCCAGACTGTAGAAACCTTGGAAGCCAGGCTGATGAGTTTGACTCAGCATCTTGGGTTAGATGAAACTATAGAAGCCTTAAGATCAGAAGGAAGAGACACGGGTAGAAATGTGTTGTGCTGTCCAGGCCTGAGGTGAAAAGGGTATATTTCTGTGTGGAGGCAGGGGTGTAGGACAGATAAGGATAGTTGGGGAGCTATTTCTTTCTCTTTTTAAAAAAAAAATTTTTTTAATGTTTATTTATTTTTGAGAGAGAGAGCATGAGCAGGGGAGGGGCAGAGCGAGAGGGAGACAGGGAATCCGAAGCAGGTTCCAGCCTCTGAGCTGTCAGCACAGAGCCCAGCGTGGGGCTCGAACTCACAGACCGTGAGATCAGGACCTGAGCCGAAGTCTGACTCTGAACCGACTGAGCCACCCAGGCGCTCTCCCGAGGACCTATTTCTAAAGACAGACCTAAGAACGGCTGAAGACGCTCTGTTGATGGGCTGGTTGGGAAGGATGCGTATGGGGGACGGGAAGGGACAAGGCGACTCTTGGACACACCGAGTTAGAGATGAAGCCGACACATCCCAGCGGCGCATCCTCGGGAAGCCAGCAGCATCTCATCCTTTCTCGAATCCCTGAGGCTTAGCTCGGGATCTGCAATGTGGCACATGCTCAGGAAGCACGTGCCGGGCGTGGGCAGCAGGAAGGGAAGTAGAGGGTTTGGGTGATGCAGGCTACAAGCCATGTGCTGTGAGGAGGTTCAACACCGGGGAGCGGGGATCCCGGGGGCGATCGCGGTTTTCCTGCTGCTGTTGGGCGAGGGAGGGCAATCAGCCAGGGGTCTGAGGAGAAGCATCAGAAAGGTCAGACGAGAACCAGCACAGCGTGGCAAGTGCCTTGCGAAAGGCCGGCCCGTCGAGCACCCGGGACAGAGGTGTCCTGGGTCGGCACGAAGGACCTGCCTGGCTGTATTTGGCATTTACACCCTCCTGGTGCCCAACGCAAGTTCGATCGGTGAGCTTGGACATTTGTTCCTTCACGTAAAAACCATGCGCCGAGCGTCTGCTATGTCCTAGGCACGGGGAATACGGCCGCGAACAAACAAGCGACCGACCGCTCGGTCTGCGTGTCGTTTCCGCTGCAGCTGGGGAGACAGATAATCAGAGGAAGCCTGTCTGTGTCACAAGGTGGTGCGTGTTACGGAGACGAAGAGAGCCAGAAGGGCGAAGGGATCGCGGGCTGGGGTGGGAGAGCGGCTCTTTCATGCAGTGGGATCGGGGACAGCCGCTCTCACGGAGGGACACTGCCCCAGGGACAGGAGGAGTGAGCTACGTGGACCTCCACGACAGGACTCGAGTTTGCCCTGGGCGAGGCGTGGCACCGGGAGTTGTCGATCGGTCTTTCTCAGGCTCGTGCTGGCTGCTGGGCTGGGCAGAGGCCACGGGGGATGGCATCGTGGGTGGTGGAGGGTGTGGCGCCGCAGAGGGGAAGGTTGTGGGTCCCAGTAATAGGATATTTAAGATCGGACTGACGGATTCGCCTTGTGAAGGGAACAGAAAGAACTCAGAGATGTTTCTGGAACGTCGGCTTTGATGACTAAATACATAGACTTGCTTTCCGCCGAGCTGAAGAAGACGCGAGAGATGAGGACTTCTGTTTGGGGCCTTCGAAGGTGGCGATGCCTTTTCCTGGTGCAAATGGAAAGGCCCGGTAGATCCCCTGGACATGAAGCCTGAGAGCCACCCACCGGCTTCGAGCTGGGGGTACAAGCTGGTAGCTGAAGGAGGTCACGAGGCAGCCAGGGTGCAAAATAGGAGGTTGGGGGCTGCAGACTGAGGTCAGGTGCCCGCGCCTCAGGGGTTCTGGAAGCCGGGAGAACAAGCAGGCACGCTGAGGACAGTGACGAGGGCGGATGGTGAGCCAAGAAGCCAAGTGAAGAAAGCGTTTCTGAGTCGTGGTTAAAAAAGGTCAGGACTGGGGCGCCTGGGTGGCGCAGTCGGTTAAGCGTCCGACTTCAGCCAGGTCACGATCTCGCGGTCCGTGAGTTCGAGCTCCGCGTCGGGCTCTGGGCTGATGGCTCGGAGCCTGGAGCCTGTTTCCGATTCTGTGTCTGCCTGTCTCTCTGCCCCTCCCCCATCCATGCTCTGTCTCTCTCTGTCGCAAAAATAAATAAACGTTGGAAAAAAAATTTAAAAAAAAAATGTTAATACAAGGGGCGCCTGGGTGGCGCAGTCAGTTAAGCGTCCGACTTCAGCCGGGTCACGATCTCGCGGTCTGTGAGTTTGAGCCCCGCGTCGGGCTCTGGGCTGATGGCTCAGAGCCTGGAGCCTGTTTCCGATTCTGTGTCTCCCTCTCTCTCTGCCCCTCCCCCGTTCATGCTCTGTCTCTCTCTGTCCCAAAAATAAATAAACGTTGAAAAAAAAATTAAAAAAAAATAATTAAGAAAAAAAAAAGAAAGAAAAAAAAAAAGGTCAGGACTGAGCACTGACTTTTTCATTTAACTACTCAGAGGTCAGCAGCCACCCGGTCAAGAGCTGATTTGGTAGAACAATGGGGGCGGAAGAGAAGAGGAGGGAAGGAATCATCAAGGATTGAGACAAATCAGGCGTTAAGCTCCAAATGGGAGCCATGGCTGAGACGGAGGTCAAGTGAAGGGAAGTTTCATTTCTAAGATGATGGGTTTCAGAGCCCGAAGAGCTGCTTAGAACAGAACCGACGCCTGGTGACGCTGGAGGGAGTGGGGGGTGGGGCGGTAGTCCTGCAGGAGGGAGAGGACAGGTCCCAGCACACGTAGCCTGGCCTTGGACTGTTGCGCAGGTGGCACACAAACCAAGGCAGCAGGGCTTCCAGACAGAGAGACAAACAGGGCTGAACAAGGAGATGAAGCTTGTAGACACGTGGGGAGGAGCCTGACTGGCCCAGGAAGGGGGGGGGGGCACCTGGAAGGCCCCGATGTTCTCTGCCAAGCATGAGGTGACGTCACCTTCCGTGAGCTACCGGACGAGGAAGAGAAGACCCTGGGGCCTCGGGGTGCTGGTGCAGCTCACATGTGACCTCACTGGTTCATGAGAAATACAACGATGCGAATGAGATATCCCAGCCCGAGACCGGCCAGCCCTAAAGCAAGACGGAGAGCGGGACGAGGACAGTGGGTTCAGCTCCGGTGGGTCTGCAGCCCTCCCTGACGAGCCCCTGCTCACAGGGCCCACCCACCAGGGACCCGACAGGG
This sequence comes from Felis catus, assembly GCF_018350175.1. NCBI lineage: Eukaryota > Metazoa > Chordata > Mammalia > Carnivora > Felidae > Felis > Felis catus. The sequence goes on from NC_058378.1 coordinate 81,610,954, forward strand.
CTGAGGCACTACCAGCACAGGCCCCACGATGCCCAGCGACAGACACGTTTCAGAGATTCTCTCTCAGCCCTGCCACGGCTGTGAAGTCACCCTCTCCGGAGAGAGGTCTAATGAAGTGTCAGATGAGAGTCTACACGACCAGGAGAAGGGCCGGAAGGGCCGCTGACTGTTCCCAGCGCCTGTGAGGGAGCCGCCGAGGGGCCAGATGTTCTGGATCTCACCGGCTCTCGCAGTGAAGTGCGTGCCATCTGGTTTGCTGCGGCGAAGTCTGCAGCCGGGACAAGCACAGCCCCTGGGCTGGACATGAATCCCCGTCGCTCGTGTTTCTGGGGCCTGAAGACCAGGGTCCCCCCCCCCCGCCCCCACCACCACACACACACACCGGGCTGCACGCACCTCCGCGTTAGGGCCGAGCGCCTGGCATCCGTCCTCGCAAAGCAAATGAACAACCCATTAGAAACAAACTCTTTTTTTGTCTCAAGGTACGTCTGGGCTTCAACCTGACAATATGCTCTTTCAATTCTATTTTTCTTTAAACCCCACCAAAATTCATGTGTGTTTGTGAATATACTGTGACTGCCAAATTCCTGGCGATTTATTCACATTCAAAACTCCCAGCTGTGGCGAGAAAAGAGGAGCACGTTTTTCAAGAGGGGGAGAAATGACTTTTCCCAGTATATCAAAAATACGTCCCACTTTATTGCCTGAGATCTGATATCAAAGAGCAAAGGAGGCAGGGTGGAGGAGACGGTCTGCAGGTTCCGGAGTTTTCCTTCAGGGGAGCCTGCCCCTTTGCACACTGAGCTTTTGTCCTTTCCTGCCCGAAGAAGAAGTCCGGTCCTGTCTCACCTACAAAACTACCTCCTTGCGGGGCAGAGGGCCCCAACATGCTCAGACGGAGCGCAGGAAGGCTTGGTTTGGGGCGGTTAATCTGGACGATTCCATCCAAGGTATGAAAATGTGACTTCAAGGACCCGAATGATGTCAGTAAGGTGAGGCAGTCCCGTGACACTGGTAAAGCATCCCACTCACCACTGCCGTGCGGACAAGCAGAGAAAACTCTGCAGGTGGAAATGAGCCACGTCAGGGTGACGCTGACCAGCTGGTCTGCTCTCGCGGGAGTCGTTTTAGGTGCGAGGGCAGCTGGCCAATCTCTTTAATGACTACGGGTGACTTAACGTACTGTCCGGTTCACAGCCTGTTCTGGCTTCCCCTGGACACGTTGGCACACCACTGGATGCGGGGGAGGTGCAGTTAAATCCTGCTTGCGCCTACCCACCCCCCTTCCCCGCCATAGGGGCCCTTCCCTTCACCACAGGAAACCTCTGGCCCACAGGCTGTTAGCAGCGACACGCGTCTCATGTATCATAAGACCCTCCGTCCATGGGAAGGTACCAGCACTTCATATAGTCCCAGCACACGGTACGTTGCACGTGTGTCCGGTAGATCTAAACCGACTCATTTCATTTTTGCACTTCGATGAGTTATTTTTCATTAAAGCAGAGAAAACCCACTATCTTAAATTATAAATGAAATACAAAAAAATTAACATGACGTGTCTCTCTACCTGCCACTAATATTTCCTGGTAACAAAATGATGGGGATGCATTCTTTTTTTTTTTTTTTAAGTTTGTATTTATTTTAAAGAGAGACAGCACAAGCAGGGTGGGGGCAGAGAGAGTGAGAGGGGGAGAGAGAGAATCCCAAGCAGGCTCCGCACTGTCAGCGCGGACCCGATGCGCGGCTCGAACTCACAAACCGCGAGATGGTGACCTGAGCCGAAACCAAGAGTTGGACACGTAACCGACTGAGCCACCCGGGCACCCCAGGAATGCATTCTTTCAAAATAAAGTGTACTCCCCTTCTTCTAGCGAATGGAGATTGTACATGATATGGAAACAAGAATTAAGGCTTGGTCTGTCAACGAACATAGGCAGTGACCATCTAGGAATACTTTGTGGTCAAACAACTGACTAATAAAAACAGAAGTTCCGCTAACCCTATCCTAGCACTAAATGCAGGCACTTGACGGGGCCACATAGGATACATGGCTCAGGTCTTCACGCACATCATGACCCACACCATCCGTCAACAGCAGGACTTGTAATTGGAACACTGTCGCCTATGAGATACTCCTTAATATTCATTCTTCTATTAAGATATTCTGCTAATTGGCACTTCCACGAGGGGGTCTAAGCTGAGTCACAGTGAGATGGGACAGGTGCAAAGTGTTGGCTGAAAGGAAGGCCAGCTCGCAGGGACTGGATGGGCTGGAGGGGCCGGGAAAGCCCGGACCTCCTGCGTCTTCAGTTAACCCAAAGCTTGTGTCTTTTGAAAAGTCCGAGCAACCTACTAAGAACCATCATGTTGATCCTCAAATAAGATTGGATCCCTTGTGAATCACCAAAGACTTCTGGTGCAGTATCACCACTAGAGAGCTCATGCTCTAATTACAGAAATTAAACCCAGCACATGGGAAGGTCACTGGCACCGGTGGGAGCCGGTGTGAAGGTCAAGAGTGAGGCTTTGGAGTCAGAAAAATTTGGTGGGCCTCCTGGCTCCACCTCTCACGAGTCTGTACGATCTTGGGCAATGTGTTCACCTCTCTAAGCTGCACTGTCTTAATCCACAATGTGGGGACATACACGTACTTTGTGGAACTGTTGCAGGACTCACATGAGATAAAGTGTGCAAAGTGCTCGGTCCATGCCGAGTGAGGTCTCCGAGAACATTGGCTACTTACAGTAAGAGCAACACCAGCATCAATGAAGCACTAAGTGAGAAGCTCTAAATGGTTCAGAAAATTCAGAGAGAAGGATCTCCCAGTGGGTGGCAGTCCTCAAGACCCCAGAGAAAGAGACCCCAGGGCGTGGCTTTGAGACAGACCTCGGAGAGCAGCTGGGACTTAGATGTGGCGGGATGGGGGAGGGGGGCGTTGGAGGTAGTTAATTCAAGGCCGCAGGGAAGGATGCTGTGAGCAAAGCCACAGATACTACAAATGCATGTGCAATGCTCTGGAGACAATCAATAGATCAGTCTGGGCAGGGCATAGGGCTCTCCATTGGGGATGATGGGAAGGAAGACTGGAAAAGTGGGCTTGGCCAGGTTGGGGAAGAGTATGATCACCCAGCTAAAGTAGTCAGAATTTCTCCCATAGGCAAGAAGGTTCTGAACAACAGAGTGATAGGAAGAGGGGCATTTGAGAGAGGACAACATGGTAGATGCTGTGGGTTCGGTTGTGTCCCCTGAAAAAGGTAGGTTGACGCCCTAAACCCCAGTATTCGTGATTGTGATCTTATCTGAAAACAGGGTCTCTGTGGATGGGCTCGAGTGAAGATGAGGTCAGGTCGGAGTAGGGTGGGCCCTAACCCAGTGACTGGTGTCCTTCTAAGGAGACAGAGGCAAGCGAAGATGCTTCCCTAGAGCCTTCAGAGGGAGCAAGGCCCTACCGGAAATCAGACGCCCTTGATTTTAGAGTTCTGGCCTCCAGAGCGATGAGAATAAATTTCTGTTATTTTAAGCAAAGTACCAATTTGTGGTACATTCTCACGCCATCCCTGGGGGATGAATAACCATAGGGCTGTGCATGTTAGGGCAGACTGAGAGCCTGAGCATAATAACCAGGTACGATGGCGGCAGTAACAATGGACAAGAATGATGGCAAATCAGCAAGACGTCGAGACTTCACAGCCCCGTGCAGAAAAGGAGAGGGAAACAGTAAAGATCCAGAGGGCCAAGGGGACACCACTGATGGGAAGACCAGGAGTGAGGGCACTGCTTCTGTGAGCTGGACCAGCCTTGGACCAGGGCCTTGGGTCCAGCCCTGCCAGGTGGGTGGTGTTACACTGGTTGAGCGACTACGTAATTAACCTAAAGGACATCTGGGAGAAGGGGTGGGGGGATGGTCCTCTGGATCTGTAAGGACAGAACTCATCCAGTCCAGTGGAAAAGCAAACAATCCGTCTGCTGTCTAAGCATCTCCTGGCCTCCCACATATGTCCCCTCTTGGAATGCGACATGGTAAATCACAACCTCCAAACTTCTTGGTTGAGCTCTTGTTTTGCGGTGGCTAGAGATCTACCCCATGTGGAGAAATCCAGCTCTAAAATGCACTCACGTGGGTTTCCAGTTATTAGTACCTGTGGAGAATTTTGCTTTATTTCAAGAGTTTTAGAAAAATAAACAAGGCCTACCATAATTGTTGGTTAATTTGTTTTCAGTTAATTGATTCCAGATTTGGGGCTTTCTGACTATTGGCACTTTTACCCCTTTTGGCCCACCCTTAAGTTCACTGAACTGTAATTTTGTGTAAATTTAATGACTATCAAATGACATTACGAAGTCTGCAAATCTTCCTTTTGCATTTTGAGGTGTCCCACCCTGTAATCCAAGGGCTTGAAAAAAACCCCAAGTGCTCTATTTCTTCTTCTCTTTCTCTCTCTTTTTTCACCAGGAGAAATAAAGGTCGTTCCCCAGTCCGAATAATTACTAGCGTGGAGAGAAGATATTTTTAAAAACTTTCTCTCAAAATTACAGATTTAAGACGACAACGAGAGTGAAATTGCAGCTGAACTCCAAAGCAAAAGCTTCAACTAAAAACACAAGCCACTCACAACGGTGCAATTTGGCTGGGGCCAACAGGCAAGAAGTACTTTGCTTCCACAGAATTCTCATCATCTTGGAGTGTCTGCAGAATTCAAGTGACTTCAGGTTGTATAAGGTCCCCAAATGACTGGGGGTTCGCATACCTGGGTGTCTCTGAAATGTCGTTCTAACGTTTTCCCAAAGGTCAAGTTGACAATCTTCAAACCACCCTAAAGAAAAACATGTCTCCGCGCGAGACACTTTCATTCCACGCGCTACAGATGGCAGAACGCAAGGGAATTATGGGTAAACTTTTGTCTTGGTTCCTTTTAAAGGTGCCGTGGTAAATGGCAACTTGAAAACCTCTTAGCCGAACGGTTCTTGCCCTGTGACATCTTTCTTTAAAAATTTTTTTTTCATGTTTATTCCTTTTTGTAAGACAGAGACAGAGCACGAGCAGGGGAGGGGCGGAGAGAGAGGGAGACACAGAATCCAAAGCAGGCTCCAGGCTCTGAGCTGTCAGCACAGAGCTCGACACCGGGCTCGAACCCACAGACCGTGAGATCATGACCTGAGCCGAAGTCAGATGCTCAACCGACTGAGCCACCCAGGTGCCCCAAGCCCTGTGACATCTTTAACTAGACATCTTTTTGTGTTAACCGGTACCCAGTGATAATCAGGTAAGGGGTGAGCGAAGAGAATGGGTATATGGAAATAGAGACAGGCATGCCATTAATGTAGCAAAGAAACCACGCGGAACATTCATTTCTAAGTGTAAAGTTCCTTACCTTAATACCTAACAGGAAAACGAATCTTATTTAATCTGTAGGAATCATAACAGTGGTTTCCTATAAGGAACAGGAAAGCATTCTTTGATACGTATATTAACGTTAGGTGTAATCCTCCAACATGTACTCAAAAGAATTACAGTTTGAGGGAGGAAAAATACCTCGGTTCAATTGTAACTAAAATCACATTTAAGGTAAATACTGCAACAGACGTTTTAACTTTACTTTATAAAAAGCAAGTATAGTAGAATTCCTGCGTGGAATGTAGACGCTCCGGCCAAGAAAAATTATGTTTTACAGATTTCAGACGTTCTTTTTTGAACAAATATAGAAACATAAACATGCGGAAACGCAGAAGTCAGTGAGAAAAAATGATTTAGGCATAAACTCTATCAAAGCATCAAATACCATTTTACTGAAGAGCCATGCCATTTTTTGATAAGAAATCATTTTTCACAAACATACCCTGAATATCCCTTACTTATCTGACAGGATCTGCCCAAATATCTTTCCAGGTATAATTTTCCTTCCCACTCCCACAAATTCCTCAGAAACTATTCAGAAGCACTTACAAAAGTTGCATAATTTGGGCGGCGAGAGGCTCTGCCCCACTGTGCTATGCCCGGCCCCTCTCTTGGGAGCCTGGCCGATCCTGATGGGCCTTCCTGTCTGTGGTAGCTGTGTTTCCAGAAAAACTGAGTAAATCAGATTATTTTTTTTCCTTTGGTGACCCAAGTCATCTTCTCAATGCCCGTCGAGTTTGCTCAGGGACTGAAGGAATTCCAGAATGAGGTCTTTGCAACAGAAGCAGCGACTGCACCTCGGCCTCTGATGGACGCCGGGCCGGGCTGTCAAGCTTCCAGCTGCTAGTGTCGGCCTGCCTTCCTCATGGTGGAGCTTCCTCCTGCCTGTGAGGCTGGAGATGGCGGTCTCCCCACCCCTCTGATCTAACCCTGGTCAGCGTTATGCTGTGAGGGGTTCCGGAAAGGCTTTCTCTCCCAATGGAAAGGGCAATGCAAGGGAGGAAACATGGCTTCCTTTTCTTTCCAACCATGAGACGCCGCTGGGTGAAGGTGTGATGCTTAGAGCAACAGCATCACCTGTAACTACGAGAAAAATCTCAAGAGAATCACCGAGTGGCCACCCCGGGTGGTGCTGGTGTTCAGTGATTACAAGTGCCCTGTCCGCCCGTTTACATGAGAAAATAAACTCCTCACCGATGAAGCCACTTTGGGTTGGGCCCTCTAGTACATTGGAAGGGACATCCCCACTTTGTGTTCTGTCTTCATGGACGAGGGCTCCCAGAAATCCCTCTCATCCCTCAGGGCTCAGCCAAGGATCCAGTCGGGGGAGCCTCGTCTGACCCTCTGAGGCCGGGCTACTTACTCCTTCCCTGGAAACCTGTGCACACACGTGGCTTCGGCTCACGGTGCTGAGATGACATTTTGCTTCCCAGCAGGACTAGCTAGGAACGTGCGTTCTCAGTGCGAAGGGAAATGTGGTGCCCCTTGTTGACAACTTCGTAAGAATTTCAAGACAAGAACAGCAGAACATTAAACCAGGGTGCGGCCCTGGGGGACTACTCGGTTTGCACACCCATGAACTTGGCATTGCTTCTGAGAATTTTTTTTTCTCTCTCTCTAAACGTCCAGGCAATAGGTATTTCAGGCTTTGCAGGCCACGCGGTCTTGTCACAACTGCCCAAGTCGGCCCGGGGAAGTGTCAAAACAGCCACAGGTAATACACAAGCGAAGGGGCAGGGCTGTGTTCCAATAAAACTTTATTGAAAGTTGGCCCAGGGGTCCTTGCTGGCTAACCACCGTTCTAGACCAGAGCCTCCTAAACTTTGAGGTGCTCCCGAAGACCACCTAATGTGTCACCTGAGGATCTTGTGAAGACAGATTCAGCAGTACAGAGGGGTTACTGTAGCCTGATCTGCCTTCACGAGCTCCCAGGCGGGGCCGATGCTGTAGGCCCTGGCGCCACACCCTGGGATGCACATCAGTGTGTGAGAAACACTGGCTTAGCCCGGAGGGTGGGACCATGCGATTCTCTCTGTGATCAGTGCCCTTCACGCCCCGGTCTCAGCGTGGAGCCCAAGTTCCGTGACGGCAGGGACCGGACCTGTTTTGTTCATCACTGCCATGTCAGCAGCACCCAGAACAGCACCCGGCATGGTTAAATATATGTTCGGAAATGCAAATGAACTACAGGAGATCCATAAACATTTGCTGCGTAGATTTACTAGGATGCGAGTTCTCAAGGGGCAGGAATGATTCCTCATATTTCTAGTATCTTCTAGACTTCTATCTTCCTAGGAAAGAGCCTCCTGCATTATAGATTTTAAATAAATGTTGAATATCTTCTAGCTGTATCTTATCCAGATTCCTTATTTATTTAAAAATTTTTAAAATATTTTTAAGAGAGAGAGAGGGAGAGGGAGAGGGAGAGGGAGAGGGAGAGGGAGAGGGAGAGGGAGAGGGAGAGGGAGAGGGAGAGGGAGAGGGAGAGGGAGGGGGGCGGGGCAGAGAGAGAGGGAGACACAGAATCCGAAGCAGACTCCAGGCTCTGAGCTGCCCGCACAGAGCCCAACGCGGACCTCAAACTTGCAAACTGTGAGATCATGACCTGAGCCGAAGTCGGACGCTTAACCAACTGAGCCACCCAGGTGCCCCTATCCTATCCAGATTCTGTGTCTGCATTGCCACCACTGCTGTTCCTGTCATCCTTTCCCACATCCCCCACCCATCAATTCCTCCCCCTTTGGCTGGCACCATAACCCCCACTTCCTGTGGATACTCTATGCTAAGTGGATTAGGTAGGACGCCACCCACAGTCACAGACATGGGCATGAAAACCGAGTTCCCACAGAAACCCCCATTTTGAAGCCGCAGTGATTGCTCAGGGGACACGCACATGATGAAAACCAAGCCAAGTGGACACCACCTCAAGATTTTGCCACAGGTTCTTGAGAGCTAGTTTCATTTGCCTGCAGTTCCAAAGCTAAAAGTGGAGGAGTCTGGGGATGCTGGTGGCCTTCTGGACTGTCATAGCAAGAGAGCCTGACCAAGAGACAGTCGCAGAGACACAGCCCTCACGACATTCTGAGCCCTTGGCTCCGGCCATGCTCGAAGCAAGTTGTAGCTTGCTTTCCAGTTGTGCACTGCAAAAGCTTCTTTACATTTTCAGTAAGCAAATTGACCGGTGTTCTGTCACTTACAAGCAGAAGAATCCCAAGTATATAGGAAGAAACTCCCTCTGTACTTTGGACCAACTCCATTGCTCTTACGTGAGATTAGTTTAATCACAAGAACCCACTTTACACAGGGTAAAGATTCGATTCAATGTTAGTAATCACTAGACAACTAGAAATAAATGGGACCGCCCCACATCCATTGACTTGTTACCGTTTCCCGAAACCCGACTCAATCCATACCGGTTCAGGATCAGTCTACTTGTTAAACATGATCTGGTCTTCATATAGAAAGTCCTTCTGAAAGAGACAGGCTTTCACGTGGACACTGGCAGGTCAGGTGGACACTGGCATCTGATGAGTGAAAAGCACACTCACGCTGTACTTTCCAGAAGGGAAGACAAAGCCCGGGCTAAGACATCTTGTCTCAGACTTTGCAAACTCCTTGAATCTCTGCCCTCCTATCACTGTTGACTATGCATAAATGTTACTGCTTGGGAAATGGCTGTTCAGCATGTTGTGATTTATTTTTATTGTTGATATTTAAAAAAAATCTGAAATATCCTCGTCACTAGATGATCAGGTTTATGAGTAAAAACATCACTGGTATCTGGATAAATTCTGACATCACACATGAATACGTACACTCATCTACATTTAAAAAAACCCCAGTGCATCATAGTCTAAAAATTTTGGTGGGACGGCTCTAATCTAGACTTCCCAGCAAGATTTCATGTGTCCAGACAAATGCTCATTTTCTTCCCCCAGCAGCACCTAAACTAATGACCTTGAGTTCAGCCAAACAGGATCTAACTTGAACTCAAGTAACTAAACGTCAGACATCTCCGCCTCTGTGTTGTTGTTAAATTTTCTTTAATGGGGGGAAATAGAAGGCAAAACCAAGGTCATTCTGCAACTTAAGACCACTAGTCTGTAGAACAAGTACATAGACCTTGAATTTCTTTCTTGCCCTTTTGAAAAGTACTTGCCATACATCCTAGCAATGCTGACCTCAAGAGACATCAAGGCCCTAAATCCCAAAACAGCTACGTGCCATTAAATTACACTCACTGGAGACACTCTCCTACTGGTCTAGGGAGGCAGGCTCATCCATTTTTAACAGTTTCAAATGCGAGCATTATAGTAGAAGAGTTGACTGGTTAACGCCGCCAGGGAATTAAGTTAATCGTAACATCTCGTGAATAAAGAGAAACACGGTCTCCTGCCTTCCAGAATATGAGTATTCCTATCTAACGTTGACAAACACACCAATTTGTCTGTTATCCAAAAAAATGTATCTTTTCCTATTACAGGATGTTTGTCTGTATCTGCAAAGATGGAATACTGGATAGTTAGGAGGTTATCTGGCTAACGCCAACGTTTAAAGAAAGAAACAGCAAGAATCATGTTCTAACTGTGTTCAGTATGTGGGCTTCCTTTCTCCTGAAGGGTTTGCAATTCTCGGCAGACACAGAGGAAGGAAAACGGGGACGAAGAATACAAACCAAAAGTTATTGCAGATGGACATTTTGTGATCTTGGCTCAGAAGGCCTGGGGAGGAGGAGGAATGGGGAGAAAGCACCCAGGAAAGGGAGAGGGTTTCTGACGCCTCTTTGTCCGCAGAAAGCTGCCGTGCGGTGCCACAAATGTGAGCAGAGTTGACAGACTTTTGGTTTCATAAGAAATAATGACGCATTAGGGTCTTTCCTTACAGTCTATGCTGTGTTACAGCAGATTACGTGAATTACTGTAGCACGGTTTGAGGTTAGATATTGAACATGAAACTACATGGAAATGATAATTTAAGAAATGGTTCTCAAAGAAGAGGTCAACGTGCGTCTGTGTACTTCAAGTACCGTTTTAGCAGATTAGAAATGCCGTCGGCATTTTAAAAAATCCTTAAATCGGTGGTTCTCAGTTGGGGCGATTTTGCCCCGCAGAGGACATTGATAATATGCGGAGACACGTTTGGTGGTCACCATTTAGGGGACAGATTTTGTCTAGGCTCTTGTCTACCAATAACAAACCCAGTATAAACCACGGTTGCTTCCACGCTAATTATACTGGCTCACATGGCAGCTGGTTACTAAAACATAATTTCTTCTGCGGTTCTCTCATATTTTTGTAAACCTCTCCAAGTTTATACTGCTCTAGATTATTTACTGATACTAAGAGGATGAGAGTTGTGGTTACTGAAATGGTTTCTCAGATACTGAGATTCTTGTTCCACTCATCTCTTTATCACCATCCCTCAAAATTTAGAGATTAAATTCCAGAATATGTTGCTAGATAAGACTACAAAAATATACAAGACCCTTACATAGTTCGCCATGAATAACAGTAAAAGGAAAAACAGTGGACACTGAGACTTCCACGTAAGTAGCAGATTTCAATGACCTCTGTGAACTTTTTTTTCCCGGTAATGTATGTTTTATATAAAGACAGGTACAGATTTGCATCTTATGTGTGGGATTCCGTAGACCTGCACACTCTGTGTTTCTTGATGAGAAACACAGAGAAGTACCTTCTAGCTGTGGACTGAGACCAGGGAAGAAAACCCGTGGAGGATTTGAAGAAGCTGCCTTTAAATCCCTTAGTTTACATCATCAGTTCTTGGGGCGCCAGTCGGTGAAGCGTCCGACTTCGGCTCAGGTCATGATCTCACAGTTCGTGGGTTCGAGCTCCGCATCGGGCTCTGTGCTGACAGATCAGAGCCTGGAGCCTGCTTCAGAATCCGTGTCTCCCTCTCTCTCTGCCCCTCCCCTGCTCACACTCTGTCTCCCCCTGCCCCCCTCAAATAAACATTAAAATAATTGTTTTTAAAAATCTTTAAATCGGTGGTTCTCAGTTGGGGTGATTTTGCCCTGCAGAGGGCATTGATAATATGTGGAGACACGTTTGGTTGTCATAATTTAGGGGGCAGATTGTGGGCAGAGACCAGGGACGCTGTTAAACATCCTACAATGCACAGGACAGCCTCCCTCAACAAAGAGTTACCCCCCTCCTCTGCAAAAGTCATCAGTGCTGAGGTCCAGAAACCTGTCCTTGCATCATCAGGCTCTAGTCCTTGGTCGGCTGGATGGTTCTCAGAGCTTTCGAAGATTCATATGTGGGGGCACCTGGGTGGCTCAGTCAGTTAAGCACCCGACTTCCACTCAGGTCATGATCTTGAGTTTCTTCAGTTCAAGCCCCGTATCAGGCTCTGTGCTGACAGCTCAGAGCCTGGAGCCTGCTTGGGATTCTGTGTCTCCGTCTCTCTCTCTCTCTCTCTCTCTGCCCCTCCCTACCTCGCGTTCTGTCTCTTTCTCTCTCAAAAATAAATAAACATTAAAAAAAATCAAAAGTGTCTGGTAAAAACACACAAGATTAAGGTAACAGGAGAAAATCAAGAAGTAGAAACTGAGATCAAAAACTTGTACCTGGGGCACCTGGGTGGCTCAGTCGGTTAAGCGTCCGACGTTGGCTCAGGCCATGATCTCGTGGTTCGTAGGTTCGAGCCCTGCGTCGGGCTCTGTGCTGACAGCTCGGAACCTGGCTCCTGCTTCGGATTCTGTGTCTCCCTCTCTGCCCCTCCCCTGCTCATACTCGCTCTCTGTCTCTCAAAAGTAAATAAATGTTAAAAAAAAACAATTTAAAAGTGTTCCTTTGCTGCAAGAAAAGTCTACGAGGCCCAGTGGGATGGGTCAACTTCTCTGAATCTCATCCATCTATTAAGCGACACTGCAGCTTAGAAAGGGAAAAGGGAAGAGGTTCTTTCTTCCCTCTGCTCCCTCCCACAACTTTCTCGGCGATCACGTCTGCTAGCCCATACAAACTGAGCTTCTCCTCAATCACGAGCCAACTTTTCGTCCTAAGACTATTCTCTGAGAAACGTCAAACGACGGAACGTTTCTTTTCAAGAATGAATGAAACTTTTCTATTACTCATCATGCTGCTGTCAAAAGTGAGAGCAGGGAGAGAGCAATGAAAGCTGGAATTCTGAAGGCAAGAGCACTGTCAGTCCGCACTCGGAAATTCTGGCAGAGACCCCAACTGCTATCAACAGAGGAGGCGCATTTTTCATTCTTTAATTGCCTCTCATGGCTACTTCCAGAAAATGTAGACTGTTCTCACCTTGATGAAGAGAGAGACAAACGAACGCAGCTTCTGAAATCTTTATGACGGTGGCAACCCTGGGTGTAAATTTCTTTAGACACCTCTATAAAATTCTGCTGGACGTGTGAGAATCGTTCCAAACGGATAGAAGTGAATAGAAATTACCTGATTGACGGCGCTGTTCCTTCCCGGTCTTGGCAGAAAAGACAA